>NC_053028.1:459174391-459488638 GCF_003073215.2 Triticum urartu
GGAGGTCTTCAGTCTACTCTCTTCTACATGCTGCAAGACGGAGGCTGCCAGAAGCGTAGTCTTCGAAAGGATTAGCTATCCCCCCTCTTATTCTGGCTTTCTGCAGTTCAGTCCACCGATATGGCCCTTTACACATTTACCCATGCATATGTAGTGTAGCTCCTTGCTTGCGAGTACTTTGGATGAGTACTCACGGTTGCTTTCTCCTTCTTTCCCTCTTTCCCTTCTACCTGGTTGTCGCAACCAGATGTTGGAGCCCAGGAGCCAGACGCCACCGTCGACGACGACCCCTACTACACCGGAGGTGCCTACTACTACGTGATGCCCGCTGACGACGACCAGGAGTAGTTTAGGAGGATCCCAGGCAGGAGGCCTGCGCCTCTTTCGATCTGTATCCCAGTTTGTGCTAGCCTCCTTAAGGCAAACTTGTTTAACTTATGTCTGTACTCAGATATTGTTGCTTCCGCTGACTTGTCTATGATCGAGCTCTTGTATTCGAGCCCTCGAGGCCCCTGGCTTGTAATATGATGTTTGTATGACTTATTTTATTCGTAGAGTTGTGTTGTGATATCTTCCCGTGAGTCCCTGATCTTGATCGTACACGTTTGCGTGTATGATTAGTGTACGGTCAAATCGGGGGCGTCACAAGTTGGTATCAGAGCCGACTGCCTGTAGGAACCCCCCTTCCACACTCCTTGACCGAAGTCGAGTCTAGACATTGCGAAAACTTTTACTAACTTGGCCGTGTGCCTTACGGGCCCACGTCGCCATCAGGTGGTACTAGGATCTTTTACTCCTCGACCTTTACTCTGGGACTATGAACTCTCTTCTACTCGGGTTAAATGAATTTACTAACTCTGACACTAGGATCCCGTTACGACATTCACCCCAAAGTTGGATAAGCCCTAGTTATTCTTTAGAGTAGTACTTGAACATTATCCACATTGTCATTTGACTCCTGTGAAAACAACTTTGTTTTCAGATGGAACCCACGAGGCAGGTCGTGCGCCACACGACGGCCATTGGTGCCTCAGGATCACCTGCTGTGTTGGTTGAGATGATGACCTATCTGGGTTATCGCTGGCACCCTGAGTACACCGTCTATGAGGAGTATCAGGACTTCAACCAGGAGCAGTACCGTGCCATTGTCCACCTCTACTCTCGGGAGTATGACTCCACTACCGTGCTGCACACTGCTCATGGTGTTGGAGTGACTATCGATATGGCGGTCCACGATGCTGCTTATGCTGCTCTGACACGTCTCCGTGGAGAGTATCAGGAGTTGGATACCTCCCCCTTCAGGCACATTGCTATCGCATCCGATGTTGGTGCGGAGGGTTACTACACTGCTGCCTACTCCACTGTCACCCGAGAGCCCTTCTACCATCAGAACCTGGTTCTGCATGCTTATGGGCTGGATCGAGCTAATCGAGCTCTTCGCCACGAGTTGTACACCACTCGTCAGCACCTCTACCGTACTCTGACGATGTTGCACCCCTTCGTCGGATCTGGGGAGCTGTCGCGTTCTGCTATCTACCCAGCCAGGACCGTGATGCCCCAGGGTGTCGGTTGGCCAGAGGTGGGAGGCTACTCTCCTGCACTTGGTCCTCTCCTGCCACCTGTGCATCGGGTTCCGCACCAGAGTATCCGCGGACCCCAGGCTACTCGTGTGGAGGTCTTCCCTTCGCGTCATTACCAGCTGTCGGGCTACACCTACCTCCGCAGTACCGCATGGGACTGACGTAGACTTGCTTATTAGGGTTAGATGCATTCGCCGCGAGCCTGTGTGCCGCCTATGATGTCTTAGCCTATGTACCAAACTCTGTGTAACGAACTCTATGCTGATCTCTTTTGTAAGATATGCCGACTACTATGTAGTATCTATCGTGCTACGTTCGTTGTGCATGTTTCATCATGAATGATTCTTGTTTTTTTTGCAAATTTCTCAATGCTGAACTACCCCTGTTAAATATTAGCAGGATGGTTAGACCAGGTGGTCGTGGTCGTGGTGGCAACGCCCCACCACCGCCTGAGTACATGGCTGGTATGATCCAACAGCTTGAGATGAATCGCCAGTTCATGGAGAATATGATGGCTCAGTTTCCTCGCCCCAATATGAACCAGCAGCCAACCCCAGTAACTCTGCAGGATTTCATGCGCCTGAACCCAACTGTGTACCGCAGCTCAACTCAGCCTCTGGATGCTGATGACTGGCTCTGTGACATCACCTATGAGATGGAGTCTGCTGATGTAGCCCCTGCCAGCTATGTCACCTTTGCTTCCTTCTTCCTGAAAGGACCCGCAGCTCAATGGTGGGACAGCCACAGGCGTACTCTGCCAGCTGGAACAATCATCACCTGGCCAGACTTCCAAGCTGCCTTCCGTGCTCGCTTCATTCCTCAGGGAGTCATGGACCGGAAGAAGCGTGAGTTCCGCAACCTCACCCAAGGCAACAAAACTGTGGAAGCTTACCAGCGGGAGTTTCTTGACTTGTCCCGCTATGCTGAAGAAGACATTGCAACTGATGCACGCAGACAGGAGAAGTTCCGGGATGGCCTTCAAGCTGACATCAAGCTCGCACTTCTAGTGCATGACTTTGCTGATTTCGCCACTCTGGTGAACAAAGCCATCAATGTCGAAACTGGTCTGCAGGAATACCAGAGCTCTCACAGGCGCAACCGTGACACGGGCTCATCTTCGGGCCCGTCCTCGCAGAAACGCAAGATATGGATTCCCAATAGCTTGTACCAGCCGGATGCACCTACCCCAAGGTAGACCTATGCTGCACCTCGCTGCCTGCTCCTCCGACTAGGCAGCCAAGACTCCCAGCTCCACCACCACAAGCTCCTATTCCCACTCCCAATAATGGATTGTGCTTCAAGTGTGGACAACCAGGGCATCGTGCTAGGGAATGCAACCAGAACCAGAATCAACTGGCCCTTCCAGCAACTGGCCGTGGAAGCAACCAGCCCCGCAGCAACAATGCCAAGTCTTATGGTCGTGTTCATGCCAACCACGTTGATCTGAGCGAAGCTCAAGACCAGCCTGCTACTGTGATGGGTACCCTCCTCGTAAATTCAGTACCAGCATCCGTTTTATTTGATACAGGTGCATCGCATTCATTCATGTCAGAAGGTTTTGCATGCTTGCACGACATTAAATGTGAGAACATGGATGCTTCACTATTAGTACACACCCCTGCGGGCCAATGTCGAACCTCCATGATTTGCAATGACGTCCCTGTAGAAATCGAAGGACTGGAATTCCTTGTCTCTCCCATCGTACTGAAGTCCTGTAGCATTGATCTCATTCTGGGAATGAATTGGTTAAAAGCGCATACTGCTTCTATAGTTTGCACCACTAAGGTCGTCCATTTGCTACACCCTTCTGATGAAATAATAGCTTACCAAGCTCATCTAGTTCAGAACGCCGAGGCACGACTTTATGCCTTGAATGCGTTGAACGCTGCACCACTCGAGGGCATTGAAAACATTCCCGTCATTCGTGAATTCCAAGATGTCTTCCCAGAAGAACTTCCAGGGATTCCCCCTGCTAGAGCTGTCGAGTTCATCATCGACTTGAAACCTGGCACTACCCCTATAGCTAAACGACCCTACAAGATGCCGCCGCATGAACTCATTGAGCTTAAGGAGGAAATTGACAAATCTCTTACCAAAGGTTTCATTCGCCCAAGTTGCTCTCCTTGGGGAGCACCTTCTCTCTTTGTTAGGAAGAAGGATGGGACAAACCGATTGGTCCAAGACTACCGTCCTATAAACCAAGCTACCATTCAGAATAAATACCCTCTTCCTCGGATCAATGATCTTTATGATCAACTGGCTGGCTCATCAGTGTTCTCCAAACTCGACTTGAGGTTGGGTTACCACCAGATCCGTGTTCGTGAAGAGGACATCCCAAAAACCGCCTTCGTGACTCGGTATGGGTCATATGAGTACACCGTCATGTCATTCGGCTTAACGAATGCTCCCGCCACCTTCTCTAGTCTGATGAATTATATATTCATGGATTACCTCGACAAGTTCGTCGTGGTTTATCTGGACGATATCCTTGTATTTTCCAAGAACGAGGAAGAACATGCTGGACATTTGCGTCTTGTGCTAGAGAAGCTTCGAGAACATCAACTGTATGCTAAGTATTCCAAGTGTGAATTCTGGCTCCCCGAAGTAACCTATCTTGGGCATGTCATCTCCAAGGATGGTATTGCCGTCAACCCTGAACGAGTTCAGGCTATTCTCGATTGGACTCCTCCGAAGAACGTCAAGCAAGTCCGAAGTTTTCTCGGTCTCGCCAGCTATTGCCGTCGATTCGTCGAGAACTTCTCCAAGATTGCCAGGCCCCTGACTAATCTGTTGCATAAGGGTGTCAAGTTCGACTGGACAGACAAGTGTCAGGAAAGTTTCCAGGCGCTCAAAGACAAGTTGACTTCTGCCCCCGTGCTTGCACCACCTGATACTAAGAAGGACTTCGTCATTTACTGCGACGCTTCCCGCCAAGGATTAGGCTGTGTCCTAATGCAAGAGCGCAGAGTGATTGCTTATGCCTCTCGTCAATTGCACCCTCACGAAGAAAACTACCCGGTTCACGACCTCGAGCTTGCTGCTGTCATTCATGCACTGAAGCAGTGGCGACATTACCTTCTCGGTAATCGTTGCGAGATCTTCACCGACCATCAAAGTCTGAAGTATCTGTTTACTCAGCCAGATTTGAACCTACGTCAGCAAAGATGGATGGAGACTGTTGCAGACTTTGACGTGGGTATATCTTATACCCCCGGCAAGGCTAATGTAATGGCCGATGCCTTGAGCCGCAAGTCTTACTGCAACCACCTCCAGGTTCATAAAGTTCAGCCCTCGCTTGTCGAAGAATTTAGAAAGCTGAACCTCCATATTGTTCCTCCTGGAGCACTCGCTCCCCCTCCCCCGGAGTTCCGCAAGATGAATCTTCTTGTTGTTACTAAGGGTTCTCTAAATACCCTGGCTGTCGTACCAGATCTCGTAGCTGGTATAAAGACTATACAAGGTTACGACTCTGAAGTCCATAAGATTAAACGCCATCTAGCAGAAGGAAAGCCCTCATTCTTCTCTATCGCCGACGATGGCGCCTTGTATTTCAAAGGCCGCCTAGTGGTACCATGTTCGAAGAAAAACCTGGATAAGACTAAAAGGGTTATGCAAGAAGCCCATGATACGCCTCTGTCCATCCATCCTGGTAGTACAAAGATGTACCAGGATATTCGTCAAAGATTCTGGTGGTCTAATAAGAAGCAGGACATTGCTCGTTATGTTGCTGAGTGTGACATTTGTCGCCAAATCAAAGCAGAGCATCAAAGGGCCTGCCGGAACTCTGCAACCTATCTCTATTCCTGAATGGAAATGGGACCATGTTGAAATGGACTTCGTCACTGGATTTCCCAAATCGCAGAAAGGTAATGATGCTATTCTTGTCATCATTGACCGACTTTCCAAAGTTGCCCATTTTCTGGCGGTCAAAGAGACAATCACTGCTAGTCAGCTTGCTACTCTCTACATGGCCAGAATTGTTTCACTTCACGGAATTCCACTGGTTATCAGTTCAGACCGTGGCAGCTTATTCACTTCAAGATTCTGGGCAAGTTTCCAAGAAGCTATGGGGACTCACTTATCTTTCAGTACTGCGTTTCATCCGCAGTCACAAGGGCAAGTTGAACGTGTCAACCAAGTTCTCGAAGACATGCTTCGAGCTTGTGTAATCTCATTCGGCAAGAAATGGGAGGAATCTCTTCCATATGCCGAGTTCTCTTATAATAATAGCTATCAAGCTAGTCTGAAGATGTCCCCCTTCGAAGTGCTATATGGACGAAAGTGTTGAACCCCTCTGAACTGGTCAGAAACTGGGGAACGTCCACTCTTTGGTCCGGATATTATCCAACAGGCCGAAGAACAAGTTCGCATTATTCGTGAGAATCTCAAGGCTGCTCAGTCACGTCAGAAAAGTCAGTATGACCGTCATCACCAAGACATGGTCTATCAACCTGGCGAAAAGGCTTATCTTCGAGTTACACCAATGAAGGGTGCACACCGCTTCGGGATCAAAGGAAAGCTTGCTCCCCGCTATATTGGTCCTTTCAATATTCTCGAAAGGCGTGGAAAGGTGGCATATCAACCGGAGCTTCCGCCGAACCTTTCTCAGGTTCACGATGTGTTCCACGTGTCGCAGCTTCGACGCTGCTTCAAGGACCCAATCCGAGCAGTGGATCATGAAGTGCTTGAATTACAACAAGACCTCTCCTATAAAGAGCATCCGGTCCGCATTCTCGACCAAGCTGAACGCCGCACACGTCAGAAGGCGATCAAGTTCCTCAAGGTCCAGTGGTCGAATCACTCTGAAGACGAAGCCACCTGGGAACGCGAGGATCGTCTTCGTGATGAATACCCCGCACTGTTTCCTTCTACCTCCTAAATCTCGGGACGAGATTTCTTGTAGTGGAGGAGATTTGTAATGCCCGGATAATCTTGCTACAGTAATCCCACGCTAATCATGCCATGTCATCCTGATTACTGTTGCTAAACGCCCGTTAGTTCAAACCGCGTCGAATTCAAATTTAAAATTTAAAATTAATGTCGGCAATAAAAGTTTTCAAAAATTGAAACAAAAATGTTCGGTGGTTGCTAATTATTACACAGGTAATTATGGGGCAGCAAACCCATTTTTATAAAAATGTCTAAATAGTTTAAAAGGTTTAAAAGCAGAAATGCAAAAGGATAAAAAAACAAAACAAAGAAAATAATAAAAGAAAGAAAATACAAAGGAGAAAAAAAAGGAAAAGCATTCACCCCCGGGGCCACCGGCCCAGCAGGCCACCGGCCCAACTGGGCCACGACCCACCAGGCCGGCCCAACCGGCCACCCTAACTCCCCATATCCCCCCACCACCAAACCCTAACCCACCCCGTCGCCCCACTCCCCCCCACTCCCCACTCGCTCTCCCCCACCCCCTCGCTCTGGATCTGGATCGGGGAGAGGCCCGACCCCGTCGCCCCAGATCCTGTCGACCGGAACGCCGCCTCGCCGCCCTCCTCCTCGACGGACCTCCTCGCCGGACTGCTTCCCCGCCACGCGTCGTCCCCATCCCCTCCCCGTCGCCTCCCCAACCTGCCCGGAGCCCGCTCCTTCGACCCTACCAAGCCCGGTGAGGACATGGCCTCCGCCCTCCTCCTACCCCTGTCGCTGCGCCCCTCCTCTCTCTGAGTCGCCGGCCGCGCAGCTCGGCTGCGCCCGCGTGCCGGAACTCACGCTCCGGGCCGCTCGCCGCCCCGTGCCGTGGCCTCGTGCTGCCGCCCCCGCTTCTGCTCTGCTGCCGCTGCCCACCGCTCGCCGGGCCGAGCCCCCTCCACCCCGCGCACGCCCCGCGAGCCTCCTCCCTGCGCGCCCCGTGCCGCTATTCCCGCCGGCCACGGCCCGCGCGCCCGCGCCCGCGCCTCCCACTGCTGCAGCTGCCGTGCCCTCGCCCCGCATCGCCATCGCCGGCCCCCTGTGTCCCGCCGTCGCCCGCACCGCCTCCCCCTGCCTCGCCGGCTCCGACTAGCCGCGCCGCCAGCGCTGCCCCTTGCCGCGGCATGCTGCTCCGGCCAGCCGGCCTTGCCCCCTCGTGCTGGGCGCTGGGTACGCCCCGCCCGGAGCCCGCAGCCCCGCTAACGCCAGCGCCCGTTAGGCCCCCTCTGGGCCACTGCCAAACGGGGCCCACGCCCCCCCCCCAGAACAAAAAAAGGAAGGATTAAAAAAATTTAATTAAAATTAGAAATTAAATAAATAATAATTAGATAAATAATAATTAAATAAATAATGATAATTAAATTAATTAAATAGTTAAGGAATTAATTAAGTTAATTAATCCTATTTAATTAATCTAATTAACTAGTTAGTTTAATTAAATAGTAATTAGATTAGTTAATCCTAATTAGACTAAAACAGTCAATGACGAACGGGACCCACATGTCAGTTGACCAGTCAACGCCTCTGTTGACTGCTGACATCATGCTGACGTCATGCTGACGTCAGCGTACACTGTTCTGGATAATGTTGGGTTTAAATAAATAATTAAAATCAGAAAATGATTTAAATCTTTAGAAAATCATATCTTTTAATCCGTAATTCGGATGAAAATACTTTATACATGAAAGTTGCTCAGAACGACGAGACGAATTTGAATACGCAGCCCGTTTATCCGCCACACGTCCCTAGCATAGTGAACCTGCAACATTTCACCTCCGGTTCATCTGTCCGAAAACGCGAAACACCGGGGATACTTTCCCGGATGTTTCCCCCCCACACCGGTATCACCTCATACCGCGATAGGGCACCCCTAGCACCGCTACTTGTCATGTCATGCATCGCTATGCATCTGTTTGCTTAAATATTTATTGTTTCTCCCCCCTCTTCTCTCGCTAGACACCGAGACCGACGCCGCTGCTACCCAGTACGACTACGGAGTTGACGACCACTCTCTCTTGCCAGAGCAACCAGGCAAGCCCCCCCCCCTTGATCACCAGATATCGCCTACTCTCCTCTATACTGCTTGCATTAGAGTAGTGTAACATGTTACTGCTTTCGTTATTCCTATCCTGATGCATAGCCTGTCCTTGCTACTACTGTTGATACCTTTACCTGCAATCCTGCTTGCTTAGTATAGGATGCTAGTATTTCCATCTGTGGCCCTACATTCTTGTCCGTCTGTTGTGCTATTCTATCGGGCCATGATCACTCGGGAGGTGATCACGGGTATATACTATTTACTTTATACATGATAGTGGTGATTAAAGACGGGTCGGCTCGTAGGAGCACCCGCGAGTGGATCTTTGAGGCGGAGCGACAGGGCAGGTTCCGACCACCTAGGAGAGAGGTGGGCCTGGCCCTGGTCGGCGTTCGCAGATACTTAACACGTTTAACGAGATCTTGGTATTTGATCTGAGTCTGGCTACTGGCCTATACGCACTAACCATCTACGCGGGGACAGTTATGGGCACTCGACGTCGTGGTATCAGCCGAAGCCTTCGTGACGTCAGCAACGGAGCGGCGCGCGCTGGATTGGACTGGAACGCCACTAGGCTAGGTCTGCTTCCGGCCACCCACGCAACGTGCAGGTGTGCTAAGGGCGATGGGCCCAGACCCCTGGGCGCTTAGGTTTAGACCGGCGTGCTGACCTCTCTGTTGGTCTAGGTGGGGCTGCGACATGTTGATCTTCCAAGGCCGGGCATGACCCAGGAAAGTGTGTCCGGCCAAATGGGATCGAGCGTGTTGGGTTATGTGGTGCACCCCTGCAGGGAAGTTAATCTATTCGAATAGCCGTGATCTTCGGTAACAGGACGATTTGGAGTTGTACCTTGACCTTATGACAACTAGAACCGGATACTTAATAAAACACACCCTTCCAAGTGCCAGATACAACCGGTGGTCGCTCTCTCACAGGGCGACGAGGGAAGGATCATCGGTTAGGGTTATGCTATGCGATGCTACTGGGAGGTCTTCAGTCTACTCTCTTCTACATGCTGCAAGACGGAGGCTGCCAGAAGCGTAGTCTTCGAAAGGATTAGCTATCCCCCCTCTTATTCTGGCTTTCTGCAGTTCAGTCCACCGATATGGCCCTTTACACATTTACCCATGCATATGTAGTGTAGCTCCTTGCTTGCGAGTACTTTGGATGAGTACTCACGGTTGCTTTCTCCTTCTTTCCCTCTTTCCCTTCTACCTGGTTGTCGCAACCAGATGTTGGAGCCCAGGAGCCAGACGCCACCGTCGACGACGACCCCTACTACACCGGAGGTGCCTACTACTACGTGATGCCCGCTGACGACGACCAGGAGTAGTTTAGGAGGATCCCAGGCAGGAGGCCTGCGCCTCTTTCGATCTGTATCCCAGTTTGTGCTAGCCTCCTTAAGGCAAACTTGTTTAACTTATGTCTGTACTCAGATATTGTTGCTTCCGCTGACTCGTCTATGATCGAGCTCTTGTATTCGAGCCCTCGAGGCCCCTGGCTTGTAATATGATGCTTGTATGACTTACTTTATTCGTAGAGTTGTGTTGTGATATCTTCCCGTGAGTCCCTGATCTTGATCGTACACGTTTGCGTGTATGATTAGTGTACGGTCAAATTGGGGGCGTCACACCAGGACTCCCTCAGTAGCCCCTGAACCCGACTTCAATGACAAGGTATCCGACACGTAGATCTGTCTTCGGCATTGCAAGGCGGGTTCCTCCTTCCGAACTCCCAAATAGTCTTCGGACATACTGATGTGTCCGGACCTGTAACTCACACCACACACAACCGTAGAGAGAATATAATATTTCATGAATCCAATCTGCTAACAACTTTTTATGGCATGACATCACGTATGCCCGGTCACTATATCGAACCATTTTGTCTGCCATCCCGTATTTCGAGATGCGGTTTCCATTGGCACGTCTTGTCAAAGCAGAGATCGTGTCCCTTTATTGCGGGATTCTCATCAATACGGGCATGGGTAACCCAATCGTGTCATTTACACAGCCCTTGGGAGCAGGCGAATTTTAGGGCACGTGGTGAGGTGTTCAATATTTATTGCCTTTATAAGGAGACAAGAATCCCTTTTCTCCACCCACGCCTTCTTTCTTCCTCTGCCCTTCCACCCTTGAGCTCCAGCGCCCAAGTTCTCATCTTCTCTGTCTCGAGCAAGCACTCAACCATGTCTGGATCCGGAGGTCAAGGCAAGTGGATGGCCTCCTCCGTCCAAGAGGAGGACATCGCTGAGCTTTGGGCGGTCGGGTACCTGGCGAAGGGAATGGCCCACCGCCTTCCAACCCAGGGACAAATCGTTCCCACGCCGAAGCCCAACGAGAGGGTAGTATTCCTCCCCCATTTCTTTCGTGGGTTAGGATTTCCACTCCACCCCTTCATCCATGGGCTGATGTTCTACTATGGATAGACTTCCATGATCTATCCCCGAACTCCCTCCTCAACATCTCAGCGTTCATCGTCGTATGTGAGGCCTTCCTTCGCATCCAACCCCACTTCGGGCTGTGGCGCAAGGTCTTCAACGTGAAGCCGAAGGTGGTGGATGGCCAACACGCGGAGTGCGGAGGCGCCATGGTTAGCAAGCTGGCCAATGTCTCCTGGCCGAAAGGCACTTTTGTGGAGACTGCAAAGGAATGGCAGAAACATTGGTTCTATATCACAGAGCCCCGCGGCACCACCTGGGCCGCAACTGCTGAATTCAACCCTGACGCTCCCATGCGACTCACCTCCTGAGTCGAGGAGGCCCCGAACTGGTGTTCGTCAAATGAGCTGACGGTGCTGCAGACGCGTATTCAAAGCATGGTGGATAGAGATATCAAACTTGTCGATATAATCCAGGTGATGCTAGTTCGCCGGATTCTTCCATGCCAAAGCCGAAGCCGCCCTCTATAGGAGTTCAATCCGAAGAAGCACCATACCCTGAAGAGGCTCTTAGAAACCACTCATGAAGATGCCTGGAGGTTGCTTTTTAAGGGCAACGAAACTCCGCTGGCCACAGATTCGGACCGTGGGCATGACATCAACCACCTCGCCAATGAGGTATATTATTCTTACTGCATCCCTTACTTGTTTGTTTCAAGGACGAGGTCTAAGCCTTTTATTATCATGGCTTCTTCAGGACTGGAGGGAGAAGGCGAAGCTGATCCAATGTCCGGCTCCGCTGCCAGAAGAACCGGTCATCCCGCATTTAGCGAAGATGCTGGTGCCGGCGCCTTATAAGGTGCAAGAGAAGAAGGCCACCGGGAAGGCCAAGGGGGTCCGAAGATAAGACCCGCTCCTCCACCGCCGAAGACGGCGGCGATGAAGAGGAGGAGGGGAACAACCCTCCCCCAGATGAGGGGAGGAAGAAGAGGGCGGCCTCGGCGAATATGGAGGCGGAGATGTCCAAGAAAGGAAAGAGCTCCCTTGCGGATAACACCGCGTGGGATGCCGACAGTAGTCCGGAGAGACCCCCCCGCACTAAGCCTCGGGCCGCATAGTAAGTGCTAAAACCCATATCCTCCCATGAACCAAATCTTTCCTCTTTGTTGTATTGATATAATTAGTTATGCTATTACAGTCCAGCCCACGACAGTCCCCAGCGATCCTCATCACGAGGTTCGCTGGACTCAAAGGCGATGGCCAGCGATTCCCCGCCGGCCGCTCACTCCCACAAGGTCAAGGACGATGCGGAGGTGTTGTCCCGAAGGACTGTTCCCGGCGGGGGAGAGGCTCAGGAGGCACCAGAAGACGAAACCCCCGTCGCCGGACACCAAGGGGAGTCAATCCCCATGGAGACTGGCGGGGAGGACCGTATTCAGTTCGGCCCTCAGCCGGACTCGATTCTGGAGTCCGGTGCGGCTCCGGAATCCGGCACGCAACCTCCTTCGAAGGAAGGGGGATGCCTATTCCCCCGGTGACCCCTGTCCAACCAGGGGCACCGGATAATCTGATGAAAGCGCCGTGAGGCGCTTCCATTGTGGATGAGCACCGTGTCCTTAGGGGCACGGTAATTGAAAGGGTTCGGTCTGCCAAGAGCGGACTAACCGAAGCTTGCAGCAGCCTGTTGACAGGTTTTAAGGTAAGCAGCGCAAAAAAGAAGAAAATACCAATATAGACAGTAGCCCCTGAGACACTGTCCGGTGTTCAAAAATAAAAAACCGGCAGAGGATCAATCTCCTATTGCAGGAAACTAACTACATTTGTCTGAAATGTATGCGCAGGCGTCGCTATTGGCCACGGCCTCGCATACTGCCAAAGTATCTGGACTGAAGTAGAAACTGGCAGAGGCCGAGGAGGAGCTAGGCCAGGTGAAGAGGCAGCTCCAGGAAAAACAAGGTAAATAATAACCCGTTATGGATTCGAAAAAGGGAAAATGATATGCAATGGCCGAAATACCATGATGTTAACAAAGGCGACGACCGAGGTCGAGGCCCTGAAAGCGGCCCTGATCGAAGCCGAGGGGAAGGCTGTCAAGGAGCAAGCCGCCCGTAAGAGGCTCAAGGCCCGGGTAAATGAAGTCCAACAGGAGCTCCAGGACGCGGTGAGGAAGTGCGAGACCTTGGAGCACAATGCGTCGGCTCAAGAGGCCGAACTCGCCAAGGCTCGTAAGAGTGCAGAGGCGGCCCGGATTGAAGCCTGGGTCGCCCTTCATGAGATCCAGGAGGCCCGGAAGATCGCGGCGGGTAAGACATTCAATATGCAAAGCAGGAGTGTGAAGAGGAAATTTCTTTTACTAACCCGAATTCGAAGTTCTCCAGGGGCCTTTGCTGATCTGCCATGCAGTGTGACCGACGCTGCAGAGTTCTTCCAAGCCGAAGAAGGGAGCTCCGCGGAGAAGTTGTTCTAGTCGCAATATTGCGCGCCAGAACATCCGGTGCCCTTCAGCGATCAGCTGAAACAGCTGGTCGAGCTGCATAGGGTGGCTAAACTGGCTATGAAGGATATGATAATCCGGTTGTGGCTAGCCGAAGCTATTCCCAGCAGCTACTTCGGCCTCGTGAAGAAGCTGGTGGATGCATGTCCTCGACTGGATGTCATCAAGCGGTCCGTCTGCATCGAGGGCGCGCTTCTGGCCTTTGCTTATTGCAAGGTCTGGTGGGCGAAGCTGGACGCTGTCAAGTTAGCGACCGGGGGGCGCCGGAGGGCAAGGAGCACCGCACACCTGAGCGATACTTCGGCGATGTCTTAGAGGAATCTCGCATTGGTGCGGATCATTGTGCAAAGGACACCATCTTTGAATGAATGTATTCGAGCTCCCTCTGCCTTGTATTATGAAACAAAGTGTTTATGCAATATAATGCTTGTTATATTTTTAAATTTTTACTTCATGTGCTGCCGTGTTGTATGAAATCTGAGGGTTAACCAGTCGTCGGCTTCTGCCCCACATAGGTAGTACGGGGGTGTTCGGGATGGAATCTAAACAATCTTGATCCAATTAGATGGTCCTTGAAAGAGTTGTTTAGCGCAACAAACCAGGCAACCCGACTATGCGGCTGTAACACCCTCACTTAGCCATAGGAGTGCGACAACAAAAACATGGGCGCAACCCCTAGTATCCGAACTAGAGTGCTATAAGCGTCTGATCGGGAAGTACCAACCCTTCGCGTAATGCGGAAGAAATCTCCAACGATTTGCAACCTCCGAACAGCTGACCGGCTCTCGCCGCATCATGACAGTCATTTTTCGGCTTTCTCTACTGAGGTGATCCTTTGGATAAACCAAGGCACAATCGCAGTAGTTCTCCCTTTACTACCTTAGCCGATATAGCGGAATGTAAGGTAGCAAGCACAGGAGCCGGGCAACCCAACTATTGACCAAAGACATGATTCGGAGCCAATGCATATAATGCTAAATTCGGGGTGCCGAACTATACTTATAAAAAGTGTTCGGACTTTTGTCGCCGTAATGTGGGGTGCTATGAAGCCCCTGGCAAACATCAAGCGTACCAAAGTGTACAGGTGCTACCTAATAGGATTATCCACAGGGGAGCTGAAAAAAAGGAAAGAAAACAGAAAAGGTACGAAGGTAAAAAGCTGGAGTCCTACAGCTCCAGCCGCAGACTGATCTCATTGTAATTTAATTAGTACATCAAGGTGCATTGATACAGGTAGTGCGATAAGCAACAGACTATTTGACATGCCGAAACCAAGGGAGAGCTACACGCGGGTCCTGAAAAACAGGTAGAGTTATTGTTAACAGAATCACCTAAAAAGTCCCCCATATGATTGCGTTTCTCGCCGTCTTGGTGTGTTTATCCTTCGAGAGTACCGATGACCAGACCACCAAATGGTGCCTGTGGGATTGAGACCTGAAAAGGAAACAAGTAAACTCGAAAGTATGTGTGTATCCGATGTCGATTGAGCCTTACTACGGAGCACAAGCTAGTTGTGCCTCCGTCGATGCCCATGGGATTTTGAGTGCGTAGTTATGTACGCGCGGCACGAATGCCACCACTTGATCGGGACTGAGACGGAGGCCGGATTGCTAGTCGAGCTCCTGACGAGCCGAGCTCTCCTGCTGCAGAGTAGTTCAGACCCTCTTAACGGTGTCTGTGGGCTCGGCAGCCGAATTAAGGTTCTGCTTGAGAAGGCCGCTCTGTACTTCTGCTGCTAAGGCAGTTGTGTGCTCTTCTGTATGGAGGGAGCGTTCCGTATTTCCGTTGACTGTTATGACGCCACGTGGACCGAGCATCTTGAGCTTGAGATAAGCATAGTGTGGTACTACGTTGAATCGAGCGAATGCAGTTCGTCCGAGCAGTGCGTGATAGCCGCTGCGGAAAGGAACGATATCGAAGATTAACTCCTCGTTTCAAAAGTTGTCCGGAGATCCAAAGACAACCTCTAGTGTGATTGAGCCCGTACAGTAGGCCTCTACACCTGGTATGACTCCTTTGAAGGTAGTCCTGGTGGGCTTGATCTGAGATGGGTTAATGCCCGTTTTCGCGTTGTATCCTGATAAAGCAGATTGAGGCTACTACCTTCATCCATAAGGACGTGAGTCATGTGGAACCCATCAATTATTGGGTCTAGGACCAGTGCGGCTGAGCCACCGTGACAGATACTGGTTGGATGATCCCGGCGATTAAAAGTGATCGGGCATGACGACCATGGATTAAATTTTGGGGCGACTGGCTCTATCGCGTAGACGTCCCTGAGCGCACGCTTGCACTCCCTCTTGGGGATGTGGGTAGCGTATATCATGTTCACCATTTTGACCTGAGGGGAAACTTCTTTTGTCCCCCTGTGTTCGGTTGCTGGGTCTCTTCATCATCGTCCTCGCTTTGCGATCCCTTTTCCCTATTTTTGGCGTTTAATTTACCGGCCTGTTTAAAAACCCAGCAATCTCTATTTGTATGATTGGGTGGTTTGTCTGGGGTGCCATGAATCTGGCACGGACGATCAAGTATGCGGTCCAAGCTGGATGGGCCTGAATTGTTCTTTTGGAACGGCTTCTTCCGCTGACCGGACTTAGAGCCCCTGAATCCGGCATTGACTGTCGTGTCCTCGGTGTTATCACTGTTGTTTCGACGCTTGTATTTGTTACGTCGAGACTTGTCTTTGCTAGTTTTAGCTTCAGGGGTGCCGGCGTCGCTTGCATTGTTTTTTCTACGGGCCGACCAACTGTCCTCGCCTGCACAAAAGCGGGTCATGAGTGTTGTGAGGGTTGCCATGGATTTTGGCTTTTCTTGGCCGAGGTGGCGAGCGAGCCATTCATCGCGGATGTTGTGTTTGAAGGCTGCTAGGGCTTCAGCATCCGGACAATCGACGGTTTGGTTCTCTTTAGTTAAGAACCTAGTCTAGAATTTCCTGGCGGACTCTCCAGGCTGTTGAACTATATGGCTTAAGTCATCAGCGTCCGGAGGTCGAACATATGTACTTTGGAAGTTATCGAGGAAGGCCTCTTCCAAGTCCTCCCAGCTGCCAATACAATTTGCAGGCAGACTGTTGAGCCAGTGCTGAGCTGGCCCCTTGAGTTTTAAAGGGAGGTATTTGATGGCGTGGAGGTCATTGCCGCGGGCCATATGAATGTGGAGAATGAAGTCTTTGATCCACACCGCGGGGTCCGTGGTTCCATCGTATGATTCTAAATTCATGGGTTTGAACCCTTCTGGGAATTCATGATACAGGACCTCATCAGTGACGCAATGAGGGTGTGCGGCACCTCTATATCGGGTCATATCGTGACGTAGCTCTGATGGAGTCTGTCTGCGGTTTTCAGCCCGCGCATGACTAAGTCTATCACGTCCGAACAGGTGGCCATCGTCGCGTGTCGAGGCACGTCCTCATGATCCGTAGATTGATCTAGTATGTCTTGCTTTATTGTTCAAGTTTTGCCGGAGATCATATGTATGACCTTAGGCTAATTTACCTCTACCCGTGCGATGAGGCGGGGCTGGTTGGTGTTCGGCGTGAGTTGCCGTTTTGTCCCGACCACGTGGTGGTCGGTCAGCCCCATTGTACGATGGAGGTATGTATTCCGGTGCCTCCTTGTCAAACTGAGGTAGCAATTTGCGTTTGGGTAGCTTTTGGTTGGGCGCTTGAGGCCGTATTCTTCGGCTGCTAGGACATCGGTCCATTTATCATTGAGCAGATCTTGGTCAGCTTGAAGCTGTTGCTACTTATTTTTCAGGCTCCTTGCAGTGGCGATTAGCTGGCACTTGAAGCACTCTTGCTCGAGAGGTTCCTCAGGCACGATGAAATCATCGGTGCTAGGGCTCACCTCATCCTCGGAGAGCGGAAGATAACTTCCGTCCTCTGAGTCTTCGTGCGTGGCCTGCTTACCAGGGCTAGCCTGCCCATCTTCATGTTCATCTTGTTCATTAGTTGTTTCAACGGGGTCTTTGTTGTCTTTGGCACCTTCTGGAGTATTGTCTTCTCCTGTGCCAGTGTTGTTGTCTTTACTATGGCGTGACTTAGAGTGGCGCGTTTTGGGCCTCTTCTTCTCCGGCATCGTCGTCCATACCGTCAATGTCCTCAGAGTCGTAATCAAGTGTGTCAGTCAAATCCTCGACCTTGGCGATGAAGTGGGTGGCGGGTGGGAAGAAAAATTCTCCACCATCAGCCCCTAGTTCGAACCGAATATAGTTCGGCTGTGAGTCCTCTGCCAAGGATAGGTTCTTTAACGAGTTTAGCACATCGCCCAAAGGCGAGTGCTGGAAGATATCTACGACGCTAAACTCGAAGATCGATAAACGATCGAGTTCGGCGTCCGCGGGCCCGCGTGATTCGGAACTTACGGCCAGAGATGAGTCCAGAGTTCCGGTGACAAAGACGTCGTGAGAGGTTAAGTCTGTGTGCGGCTCCAATGCCGTGGAATCTGTGGCCTCCGTGGTGGGTTGATCCTCCCGTCCTCGAATGGCGCAGTCTGCTCCGGCTCTAAGGCCAGAGCGGTTATAGGAGCGATCTCCTGGGTGCGGTCTGATGACAGATTTAGGTCATGATCATCGGGGTGACCGGGGGTGGCAGCCGCGGTCTCGAATCCAGCGAAGATCAAGTCTCCACGGATGTCCGCAACGTAGTTCAAGCTCCCAAATCTGACCTGATGGCCAGGGGCGTATGATACGTCTCCAATGTATCTATAATTTTTGATTGTTCCATGCTATATTATATTCTGCTTTGGACATTATTGGGCTTTATTATACACTTCATATTATTTTTGGGACTAACCTTTTAACCGGAGGCCCAGCCCAGAATTGTTGTTTTTGCCTATTTCAGAGTTTCACAGAAAAAGAATATCAAACGGAGTCCAAATGGAATGAAACCTTCGGGAACGTGATTTTCGGAACGAACGTGATCCAGAGGACTTGGACCCTACGTCAAGAAAGCAACCAAGAAGGCACGAGGTAGGGGGCGCGCCTACCCCCCAGGCACGCCCTCCACCCTCGTGGGGCCCACGTTTCTCCACCGACATACTTCTTCCTCCTATATATACCTACGTACCCCCAAACTACCACATACGGAGCCAAAACCCTAATTCTACCGCCGCAACCTTCTGTACCCATGAGATCCCATCTTGGGGCCTTTTCCGGAGCTCCGCCGGAGGGGGCATCGATCACGGAGGGCTTCTACATCAACACCGTAGCCTCTCCGATGATGTGTGAGTAGTTTATTTTAGACCTTCGGGTCCATAGTTATTAGCTAGATGGCTTCTTCTCTCTTTTTGGATCTCAATACAATGTTCTCCCCCTCTCTTGTGGAGATCTATTCGATGTAATCTTCTTTCGCGGTGTGTTTGTTGAGACCGATGAATTGTGGGTTTATGATCAAGTTTATCTATGAACAATATTTGAATCTTCTCTGAATTATTTTATGTATGATTGGTTATCTTTGCAAGTCTCTTCGAATTATCATCTTGGTTTGGCCTACTAGATTGATCTTTCTTGCAATGGGAGAAGTACTTGGCTTTGGGTTCAATCTTGCGGTGTCCTTTCCCAGTGACAGTAGGGGCAGCAAGGCACGTATTGTATTGTTGCCATCGAGGATAACAAGATGGGGTTTACATCATATTGCATGAGTTTATCCCTCTACATCATGTCATCTTGCTTAAAGCGTTACTCTGTTCTTTTAAACTTAATACTCTAGATGCATGCTGGATAGCGGTCGATGTGTGGAGTAATAGTAGTAGATGCAGGCAGGAGTCGGTCTACTTGTCTCGGACGTGATGCCTATATACATGATCATACCTAGATATTCTCATAACTATGCTCAATTCTTTCAATTGCTCAACAGTAATTTGTTTACCCATCGTAATAATTATGCTCTCGAGAGAAGCCACTAGTGAAACCTATGGCCCCCGGGTCTATTTTCCATCATACTAATCTTCATCAACAAGCTATTTCTTTTGTCATTTTTATTTTGCTTTATTTACTTTGCATCTTTATCATAAAAATACCAAAAATATTATCTTATCATATCTATCAGATCTCACTTTCGTAAGTGACCGTGAAGGGATTGATAGCCCCTTTATTGCGTTGGTTGCGAGGATTTTATTTGTTTCTGTAGGCGCGAGGGACTCACGTGTGGCCTCCTACTGGATTGATACCTTGGTTCTCAAAAACTGAGGGGAATACTTACACTACTTTGTTGCATCACCCTTTCCTCTTCAAGGGAAAACCAACGTAGTGTTCAAGAGGTAGCAAGACGGATTTTTGGCGCCGTTGCCGGGGAGTCTACGCAAAAGTCAACATACCAAGTACCCATCACAAACCCTTATCTCCCGCATTACATTATTTGCCATTTGCCTCTCATTTTCCTCTCCCCCACTTCACCCTTGCCGTTTTATTTGCCCTCTCTCTCCGTCCTCCTTCTCTTTCCCTATTTGCCTCTTTTTTGCCCGTTTCTTGCTTGCTTGTGTGTTGGATTGCTTGCTTGTCGCTATGGCCAGTCCCTTGTCCGCTCATTTGTCTCCCGAGTTTGAGGTTCTTCACTTCAAACAAAGACAAGGAGAAAACTTAAAAGATGCTTGGTTTAGGATGATGGAATCTTATCATAATTGCACCCTAGAAGTGAATTTTAGAATTTTGCTTCGCAATTTTTATGTTGGACTAAATATGTCTCATAGACAACTCTTGGACTGCGTTGCCAAAGGAAGTTTTATCGAAATTGATCCTAGTATTGCGCATGAAATTATAGAGGGGATAATGGGAACACTACCTCAACAAAAGGGGCCTCATCATACCCAGGAAGAAACCCAAGTTTTTGAGACAATTTGCGAAGTAACGAAAATATTACAAAAATCCCTTGAACCTCTTAAGATTGTTAGCGGGAATCTTCACCGCATGAATATGTTGATCACTCTTTGTAATAAGCGGTTGGACTCTTTAGATCTAAAAATTTCTGAATATGAAGGGAAACGTAAAGAACCTCCCGGATTCGAGCATGACTCCGCTAAAAAAATTAAAAGATGGCAATACCTAGATCTATCTTCGCTTTTATGCCTAGCTAGGGGCGTTAAACGATAGCGCTTGTTGGGAGGCAACCCAATTTTATTTTTATTCCTTGATTTTTGCTCCTGTTTAGTAATAAATAATTTATCTAGCCTCTATTTTGGTTGTGTTTTTTGTGCTTAATTAGTGTTTGTGCCAAGTAGAACCGTTGAGAAGACTTGGGGAAAGTCTTTTTGATCTTGCTGTAAAAAACAGAAACTTTAGTGCTCACGAGAATTGCTTCCATTTTTATTTGGAAAGAGATATTTAGTTAATTATTTTCGCATATGATTAATAGATAAATTCCTCACGTCCAGCAATTTATTTTAGAATTTTTGGGGTTCCAGAACTTGCATTAGCTACAGATTACTACAGACTGTTCTGTTTTTGACAGACTCTATTTTTCGTGTGTTGTTTGCTTATTTTGATGAATCTATGGCTAGTAAAATAGTTTATAAACCATAGGTAAGTTGGAATACAATAGGTTTAACACCAATATAAATAAGAATGAGTTAATTACAGTACCTTGAAGTGGTGTTTTGTTTTCTTTCGCTAACGGAGCTCACGAGATTTTCTACTTTAAGTTTTGTGTTGTGAAGTTTTCAAGTTTTGGGTAAAGATTTGATGAATTATGGAACAAGGAGTGGCAAGAGCCTAAGCTTGGGGATGCCCATGGAACCCCAGGATAATCTAAGGACACCTAAAAGCCAAAGCTTGGGGATGCCCCGGAAGGCATCCCCTCCTTCGTCTACTTCCATCGGTAACTTTACTTGGAGCTATATTTTTATTCACCACATGATATGTGTTTTTCTTGGAGCGTCTTGTATTATTTGAGTCTTTATTTGTTAGTTTGCCACAATCATATTTTCTGCACACACCTTTTGAGAGAAACACACATGATTTGAACATTATTAGAATACTCTATGTGCTTCACTTATATCTTTGGAGTTATATAGTTTTTGCTCTAGTACTTCACTTGTATCTTTTAGAGCACGGTGGTGGATTTGTTTTATAGAAACTATTATTCTCTCATGCATCACTTATATTATTTTGAGAGTCTTATACAGCATGGTAATTTACTTAAACTAGGAAATTAATCCTAATATGCTAGGCATTCAAGATTGGTAAAAAAAATTCTTATGAGTGTGCTGAATACTAAGAGAAGTTTGATACTTGATAATTGTTTTGAGATATGGAGATGGTGATATTAGAGTCGTGCTAGTTGAGTAGTTGTGAATTTGAGAAATGCTTCTGTTGAAGTTTGTGATTCCCGTAGCATGCACGTATGGTGAACCGTTATGTTAAGAAGTCGGAGCATGATGTATTTATTGATTGTCCTCCTTATGAGTGGCGGTCGAGGACGAGCGATGGTCTTTTCCTACCAATCTATCCCCCTAGGAGCATGCGCGTAGTACTTTGCTTCGATAATTAATAGATTTTTGCAATAAGTATGTGAGTTCTTTATGACTAATGTTGAGTCCATAGATTATACGCACTCTCACCCTTCCACCATTGCTAGCCTCTCTAATACCGTGCACCTTTCGCCGGTATCATACACCCACCATATACCTTCCTAAAACAGCCACCATACCTACCTATCATGGCATTTCCATAGCCATTCCGAGATATATTGCCATGCAACTTTCCACCGTTTCGTTTACTATGACACGCTCCATCAATATCATATTGCTTCGCATGATCATGTAGTTGACATTTTAGTTGTGGCAAAGCCGCCGTTCATAATTCTTTCATATAAGTCACTCATGCATCATTGTTATCTCGGTACACCGCTGGAGGCATTCATATAGAGTCATACTTTGTTCTAGTATCGAGTTGTAATCATTGAGTTGTAAAAAAATAGAAGTGTGATGATCATCATTCATAGAGTATTGTCCCAAAAAAAGAGAAAGGCCAAATAAAAGAAAGGAAGGCCAAAAAAAGAGAAAGGGACAATACTACTATCCTTTTACCACACTTGTGCTTCAAAGTAGCACCATGATCTCCATGATAGAGAGTTTCCTATGATATCACTTTCACATACTAGTGGGAATTTTTCATTATAGAACTTGGCTTGTATATTCCAATGATGTGCTTCCTCAAAATGCCCTAGGTCTTCGTGAGCAAGCGAGTTGGATGCACACCCACTTAGTTCCTTTTGTTGAGCTTTCATATACTTATAGCTCTAGTGCATCCGTTGCGTCGCAATCCCTACTCACTCACATTGATATCTATTAATGGGCATCTCCATAGCCCGTTGATACGCCTAGTTGATGTGAGACTATCTTCTCCCTTTTTGTCTTCTCCACAACCACCATTCTATTCCAGATATAGTGCTATGTCCATGGCTCACGCTCATGTATTGCGTGAAGATTGAAAAAGTTTGAGAACACCAAAAGTATGAAACAATTGCTTGGATTGTCATCGGGGTTGTGCATGATTTGAATACTTTGTGTGGTGAAGATGGAGCATAGCCAGACTATATGATTTTGTAGGGATAACTTTCTTTGGCCATGTTATTTTGAGAAGACATAATTTCTTAGTTAGTGTGCTTGAAGTATTATTATTTTTATGTCAATATTAAACATTTGTCTTGAATCTTTCGAATCTGAATATTCATACCACAATTAAGAAAATTACATTGAAATTATGCCAAGTAGCATTCCACATCAAAAATTCTGTTTTTATCATTTACCTACTCGAGGATGAGCAGGAATTAAGCTTGGGGATGCTTGATACGGCTCCAACGTATCTATAATTTTTTATTGTTCCATGCTATATTATATTTTGTTTTGGACATTAGTGGGCTTTATTATACACTTTTATATTATTTTTGGGACTAACCTATTAACCGGAGGCCCAGCCCAGAATTGTTGTTTTTTTGCCTATTTCAGAGTTTCGCAGAAAAAGAATATCAAACGGAGTCCAAACGGAATGAAACCTTCGGGAACGTGATTTTCGGAACGAACGTGATCCAGAGGACTTGGACCCTACATCAAGAAAGCAACCAGGAAGGCACGAGGTAGGGGGTGCGCCTACCCCCCCCCCCCCCCAGGCGCGCCCTCCACCCTCGTGGGGCCCATGTTGCTCCACTGACGTACTTCTTCCTCCTATATATATCTACGTAGCCCCAAACTACCACATACGGAGCCAAAACCCTAATTCCACCGCCGCAACCTTCTGTACCCGTGAGATCCCATCTTGGGGCCTTTTCCGGAGCTCCACCGGAGGGGGCATCGATCACGGAGGGCTTCTACATCAACACCATAGCCTCTCTGATGATGTGTGAGTAGTTTATTTCAGACCTTCGGGTCCATAGTTATTAGCTAGATGGCTTATTCTCTCTTTTTGGATCTCAATACAATGTTCTCCCCCTCTCTTGTGGAGATCTATTCGATGTAATCTTCTTTTGCAGTGTGTTTGTTGAGACCGATGAATTGTGGGTTTATGATCAAGTTTATCTATGAACAATATTTGAATCTTATCTGAATTCTTTTATGTATGATTGGTTATCTTTGCAAGTCTCTTCGAATTATCAGTTTGGTTTGGCCTACTAGATTAATCTTTCTTGCAATGGGGGAAGTGCTTAGCTTTGGGTTCAATCTTGCGGTGTCCTTTCCCAGTGACAGTAGGGGCAGCAAGGCACGTATTGTATTGTTGCCATTGAGGATAACAAGATGGGGTTTACATCATATTGCAAGAGTTTATCCCTCTACATCATGTCATCTTACTTAAAGCGTTACTCTGTTCTTTTGAACTTAATACTCTAGATGCATGCTGGGTAGCGGTCGATGTGTGGAGTAATAGTAGTAGATGCAGGCATGAGTCAGTCTACTTGTCTCGGACGTGATGCCTATATACATGATCATACCTAGATATTCTCATAACTATGCTCAATTCTATCAATTGCTCAACAGTAATTTGTTTACCCACCGTAATACTTATGCTCTCGAGAGAAGCCACGAGTGAAACCTAGGGCCCCCGGGTATATTTTCCATCATATTAATCTTCCATCAACAAGCTATTTCTTTTTTTGTTTTTATTTTGCTTTATTTACTTTGCATCTTTATCATAAAAATACCAAAAATATTATCTTATCATATCTATCAGATCTCACTTTCGTAAGTGACCGTGAAGGGATTGACAACCCCTTTATTGCGTTGGTTGCGAGGATTTTATTTGTTTGTGTAGGTGCGAGGGACTCGCGCGTGGCCTCGTACTGGATTGATACCTTGGTTCTCAAAAACTGAGGTAAATACTTACGCTACTTTGCTGCATCACCCTTTCCTCTTCAAGGGAAAACCAACAGAGTGCTCAAGAGGTAGTTGCGTAGCCTTCGATCTGCTCCAGATGGCCAAGCGAATTGGCCTGCAATGCGAAGCCGCCGAACACAAAGATTTGTCCGGGGAGGAAGGTTTCTCCTTGGACAGCATCATTATTGATGATTGAAGGGGCCATCAAACCTTTTGCCGACATCACAGTGGAACTCTCAATGAAAGCACCAATGTCAGTGTCAAAACCGGCGGATTTCAGGTAGGGGGTCCCGAACTATGCGTCTAAGGTCGATGGTAATAGGAGACAAGGGACACAATGTTTACCCAGGTTCGGGCCCTCTCTATGGCGGTAATACCCTACGTCCCGGTTGATTGATATTGATGAATATGAGTATTACAAGAGTTGATCTACCTCGAGATCGTAATGGCTAAACCCTAGAGATCTAGCTTGTATGGCTATGATAATGAATTCTCTCCCTCTCCGGACTAAGTCCTCCAGTTTATATAAGCACCAGGAGGATCTAGGGTTACACAAGGTCGGTTACAAAGAAATGAGTCTACATATTTGGTCGCCAAGCTTGCCTTCCACGCCAAGGAGAGTCCCATCCGGACACAGGTGCAGTCTTCGGTCTTCGTATCTTCACAACCCATCAGTCCGGCCCACGGCTAACAGGCCGGACGCCCGATGACCCCTTAGTCCAGGACTCCCTCACCCACTGTTATAAATAATAAGTAATCATGGTCATAAAATCATATGATGAAAGTACTGTATATAAAACCACACAATGAAAATAAGCTATATTTTTAAAATACAGGAAAATTTAGCAGCAACGCTTTTTAGAACAAGCGTACTGCTACTTACAAGTAGCAGTAGCGCTGTCCAAAGGGAAGCGCTACTGCTAACTAGGTATAGCAGTAGAGCTCCCTTTCCAGCGCTACTGCTACTAGTTAGATGTAGCGCCTTAGTGGTATCGCTGGACCCAGCGCTACTACTATGCATATTTCAAGCGCTACTACTAGGGTTTTCCCTAGTAGTGTATAGTCATAGTCTAGGTTTGGATTCGAATCAGCTACAGGTGCACGTCTTTTTTTCTAAAACTCAACAACGTCTCTTTACTGGTACACTAGCTTGTTCTATACGCCTTCTCAAGTCTTTGATTTTCTTTCTTTTTTGCAAGGAAGGAAGGAGGACAAAATTGAGATTTCCTGGGACTCGAACCCAAACCTCTCGGTTGAAAACCAAGGGTGCTAGTCACTTATGTGGCGAACGTTCCCTCGAAGGAGGATGGTAGACGAACGCATTTTCCTCGCAGTTTTAGTTGCAACGCAAGATCGAACGGTCGCAGTTTCGGGAATGTTATCACGCGAACGAGCCAAGTTTTTCTTTTCTTCCTATATATAAAAAAGTATGCTACTTGGTGTCAGCGTAGTCAACAAACGATTGTGCCAACCTTGACCGTTGGATTGACATTCAACGTTTGTCGTGTTTCTTCAGTCTCTTCTTCCTCCAGCCGCCAAAGCCAAACTAGCGCCGGCGGGACCGCCTACTCCCGGCTCCCACGGTTGGTTGTGCTACCGCGCACGCATCGTGGCCACATCGCACCCTAAAACTTTGCGCATTTTCCCCGGCTCCTATTCGTTCCCGTCCGAGGCCTCACAATCGTCCTCCACCTTGGTTCGCTCGCCGCGGCGCAGCCCTCCGGTGTTGTCAACATGGTCAACAACCGAGAGAAATGAGGAGATGATTGTACATGGTGAGGATGACAGTAGGGACCCAGCAGCGCACGCAATAATTTTGTTTTTTGGGGACGGAGAAGGGTATCAACTGGGTTGTTCGGGAGATGTGGCCCGTCTAGCACATGACCAGCCCAGTTTGCTTTTTTCCTTGCTGAAAATGGCTAGCCTAGCTATTTTGTTTTTTTGCAGAATAACCAACGTAGGCCTACTTGTTTTTCTACGCCCTGCTGGGCCAGAAATCTTTCAAGACGAGGAGGGATGCATTTTGCCCGGAAAATGGGCTATAAGTAATAAAAAATGGGCTATAAGTAATATTAAATGGGCTATAAAATGAAAAAATACAACAAACAGGCAATTAGTTCCAAAATACTTTTTTCTTTCGGATTTTGATATTTTAAATTTCATTGTTTTTGTGTGGGTAAAATTTCATTGGATTTAAATTAAGGTATGTTTAGTTTTTAAATTAATTTGAATCTGACTAGAAATTTCGGGCTGTATGCTGTTTGAGACAGATTTGGAGGCTAACTCGTGGGTCTACTAGGTTGATGTGTATGAAAGGCTCTGTCAACTTAGTCCACAAACGATTCTAGCAGAAGTGACCGTTGGATGTCAATCCAACGGCCGTGCTTCTTCTTCAATATCTGATCTTCTTGCTCCAGCCGCCCAAACCAGCGCCGGTGGGACTGCCTGATCCCGCCTCCCATGGTCGGTTGTGCTGCTGCACATGCCGCATCACCCCACCCTACTCCATTGTTGGCCAGACCATTCCTCTACTCACCCACACCTCATGTTATTTTCCGGCGACGGTGTTGGAGATATGCCCTAGAGGCAATCATGTATGATGATATTTCCTATGTGTTTATGAATAAAGATAGTCCTTGGACATTATCAATGGTGTGTATTAGCAAGTACGTGACTTGTTTGTGGGACTATGCATTGTATGATGAACGCCCTAAAAGGTCCCTAGTCGAAAGGGTTGTGTGGACGCGCAACCATCTATACTAGCATATGACACGGTCGATGGCTTGGTCTCACTAGCCATGGGGCATTGGATGCTAACCGGATAATATGGACTCGGAAGGATCTGGTCGGATTCGACATAGTCGGATCCGAGTTGAGATAAGGTCCGAGTCGGACAGACCCAACTATGAGACGCATCGATATGTCATCTGTGAGTCTCTAGTACAACATACGTTCTATGTCCTAAGACCTGAGCTGGCGCATGTACTCGGAATGGTAACAAACTTGCTTTGGGCCAACCAAACGCTACTCCGTGACTGGGTAGTTACAAAGATAGGTCTCGGGCTTGTCCAAACCCATGCTGCGAGACATGGTCGAGCAAGATGGGATTTGCCCCTCCGATAAGGAGAGATATACTTTGGGCCCCTCGTGTGATCCGACCAGGATAAGCATGGCCATGCGACAAGGATTATGAGATAATCTGGTTTGTGGTCGGCATCACTGGAATGAGAAAGAGGCCGGGCTAGCACAAGGATGACAGACTCGCCTTGAGCCCGACAACATATATCGTGTGGCAAAAGGAATGAAAGTATGATGTACAGGTTCGCCTAACCAGCTTCATAGTCTGTTTGGTGTTCGGCATGCCTTGCTAGAGGCCGCTACCAAGTTTTCAGTTCGGAGGTGATCCGGACTGCGACCAAGCCGGCTTGAACCTAAGGGGTCCCGCGCTTAAGGGAAGGAACCTACGAGGTCGGATCCGAGGACACTGGTCGGATGTGATCCGAGTTATATTCAGATTGTGGCTGAGTAGACTTATGGGCTTTAGGGTCCGTGTGAGGCCCAAGTGTTGAACCCGCGATGGACGCCTATATAAAGCAAAGGTGTTGCACACTCACGCGGTTGATCGCTCCGTCGCTGTCACTAGGGTTTGCATGTGTTGCGAATAGACACGCCTTCACTCGTCGCCGACTGTGTGATCGGACCTAGCAGTCCGCCGCACGGTGTTCCTCCTGCACGCGCGGATACCGTTAGAGGCGGTGCACCTGCGCCGCTCCGACAAACTTGTATGTGGGATCTGACGACCGGCTATTCAAGGGAGATCGGACGAGGAGGAGACGATCCACGCGGACGCGCTGCCCCAACTCTTCTTCCGCTGCACGGCACTGCGCGTCTAGTGGTAACGAACTGTGATCCATCTCCCGTAGCATGTTCTTGGTTGTTTTGCGCGTAGGAAAATTTTAAATTTGCAGTCGACACACCCTACCCTAGATCCCAACAGTGGTATCAGAGTCTCTGCTATAGGATTTGGATTCAGATCATATGCATATTAGATATGTGGAGGCGATAGATGAGATCTGTTGTCGTTGATGAGATCGGCTATGTGCACAATTGATGTGATCAACTGCACATGGGGATCGTTGAGGCTATGTTTTCTGATGATCGGAGTCGATGAGGTCGTGACACAACCTACCCCTACCGGTCGGTATCTGCCATCGGGGTTAACAGTGGAACGTAAATCCGAATCGGGCTCGCGATGATCGATAAGACCGGTCAGATCAGAGAATTCGGCGTGATCGGAGTTCAGATGTGATATGTGATCGATAAGATCCGTCGTGTTCGTAGCGCCTTGTATTTCGTACACGATCACTCAAACCGGTAGAAGCGATTCTATGCATAACTTTATTTTGCAGGGTTTGATGTGAATAGTATGGCTCATGTGTATGTGATGCATGTGTGTAAATTATACATGGCATGCATGTCATGTTTGTCAGCCGGCAGGAGCCAAAGTGCTGTCATTATATTGTATAACGACCTGCGTGTCGACTTATGACTCTATGTAAAATTCATTACTAGTTGTAGTAGTTGGATAATAGAGATCAGGTTGGCGGCTTGGCGGCCCGGCGTGGCAAACAAGATGGAGTTTCTAGATGGTCATCAAAGTTGGAGCCGACCTGGAAGAACATCCATGAAGGAGCCATACTATTCCACAATATAGGTCTCGGGCTTGTCCAAACCCATGCTGCGAGACATGGTCGAGCAAGATGGGATTTGCCCCTCCGATAAGGAGAGATATACTTTGGGCCCCTCGTGTGATCCGACCAGGATAGGCATGGCCATGCGACAAGGATTATGAGATAATCTGGTTTGTGGTCGGCATCACTGGAACGAGAAAGAGGTCGGGCTAGCACAAGGATGACAGACTCGCCTTGAGCCCGACAACATATATCGTGTGGCAAAAGGAATGGAGGTGTGATGTACAGGTTCGCCTAACCAGCTTCAACGTCTACTTGGTGGTCGTCACGCCTTGCTAGAGGCTGCTACCAGCCATGTAGTCTGGAGGTGATCCGAACTGCGACCAAGCCGGCTTGAACCTAAGGGGTCGCGCGCTTAAGGGAAGGAACCTACGAGGTCGGATCCGAGGACACTGTTCGGATGTGATCCGAGCTATATTAGGATTGTGGCCGAGTAGACTTATGGGCTTTAGGGTCCGTGCGAGGCCGAAGTGTTGAGCCCACGACGGACGCCTATATAAAGTGGGGTGCGGCACACTCATGCGGTCGATCGCTTCGGCGCTATCACTAGAGTTTGCATGTGTTGCGAATAGACACCTCCACTCGCCGCCGGTTGTGTGATCGGACCTAGCAATCCGCCACACGATGTTCCTCCTGCACGCGCGGATACCGTTAGAGGCGGTGCACTTGCGCCGCTCCGGCGAACCTGTACGTGGGAACCGACGACCGGCTGTACGAGGGAGATCGGACGAGGAGGAGACGATCCACGCGGACGCGCTGCCCCAACTCTTCTTCCACTGCACGGTACTTCGCGTCTAGTGGTAACGAAGTGTGATCCATCTCCCGTAGCATGTTCTTGGTTGTTCTGCGCGTAGGAAAATTTTAATTTGCAGTCGACGCACCCTACCGTAGATCCCAAGATAGTTGGCATGCATGATACTAGCTATGATACTACCATTACAACCAGCCTTACCCCCACTATGGCCAGCCTCATAAATTGAGTTTAGACATGCATATGCAAATGTATCATTCATTACATACAACAAGTCATCAACACACAACGACAATGAGGATACATGTTGAATTATAGATTAGTTCCAACAAAACATTCTAGTAAATACTAAAGTTTTCATCACACAACAAATGTCCTCCGCCCCCCACACGAGCGGAGCCGCTTCGCACACCCACATGGTTAGTCCACCACGCCGCGAGGGAAATGCGTGTTGTCTTGCATCTTCACTTAGGCCAACTCCAGCGCGTGCAGCTCGGACGCGCGCTTGCCCAGCCCCTTTTCCCTCGATGCCCCCAAGCTACCCAACCACGGCTACGTTTTTTGCGCACTTGGCGGCCGGATTTGGAGCGGATCCAGTCGGGCTTGAGCTCGCCCGGCTGTGCGAGGCCGCGCCGCGCCATAGACTGGCCGGGCAACGGGCTGGAAGGCCCCGGCAAGGCCGCAAGGCCGCATGCATGTACTGACTCCTCCTCTAGCCGCTCAGATCTACACCGTCGGCGGTCCGCTGGCAGATACTTGAATGGCGGTCGGCCGGGCTCGATGCTGGTTGATAACCCACAAGCATAGGGGATTGCAACAGTTTTCGAGGGTAGATTATTCAACCCAAATTTATAGATTCGGCACAAGGGGAGCGAAAGAATATTTGAAGGTATTAGCAGCTGAGTTGTCAATTCAACCACACCTAGAGATTAATTATCTGCAGCAAGGTGATCAGTAGCAAAGTAATATGATACTTTTGATAATAGTGACAACAACAATAGTAACGGTAATGGTGATAGCAGTATTTTTGTAGCAAGTGCAACAGTAATGATAGCAATAGTAACTTGGCAAGAACAATATAATATAAATTCGTAGGCATTGGATCGGTGACTTGTTGGATGATATTCATCATGAGACAGTTATAACCTAGGGCGATACGGCACTAGCTCCAGTTCATCAATATAATGTAGGCATGTATTCCGTAAATAGTCATACATGCTTATGGAAAGAACTTGCATGACATATTTTGTCCTACCCTCCCATGGCAGCGGGGTCCATAATGGAAACTAAGGGATATTAAGGCCTCCTTTTAATAGAGAACCAGAACAAAGCATTAACACACGGTGAATACATGAACTCCTCAAACTAGGGTCATCACCGGGAGTGGTCCTGACTATTGTCACTCCGGGGTTGCCGGATCATAACACGTAGTAGGTGACTATAACTTGCAAGATCGGATCTAGAACATGGATATAATGGTGATAACATAAACGGTTCAGATCTGAAATCATGGCACCCGGGCCCAAAGTGACAAGCATTAAGCATGTCAAAGTCATAGCAACATCAATCTTAGAACATAGTGGATACTAGGGATCAAGCCCTAACAAAACTAACTCAATTAAATGATGAATCTCATCCAACTCCTCACCGACCAGTGAGCCTACGAAGGAATTACTCACTCCTGGTGGGGAGCATCATGGAATTGGCGATGGAGAAGGGTTGGTGATGACGAAGAACGAAGACCCCCCTCTCCGGAGCCCCAAACAGATTCCAGATCTGGCCTCTCGATGAAGAACACACTACAAAAAAAGACACACCCGTGACATTTTGGGCCGAATGAATTTTATTTCTGTCATGCTTATGACACTTCTATGATGATAACTGTGACAAAACCCGGTATCATCATAGATGTGGTGGGCTCCTACTTCTATGACAAAAAAATCATGACAGAAAATGGGCTTTTCGTCCTGGGCGGGCCGGAGAGGCAGGTGCATGACATTCTTTGGGCCGTCCATGATGGAAAAAACATGGTAGAAGCAAGGGCGAGGATACTATCGTGGAGTTCCCGGTTATGGTGGGTGGTCGGGGCCGAGCGATGCACATAGATTTGCGTGTTTCTCTCGTACACGTACGCTCGTGCGTGCGAGGTAATACGTCTCCAACGTATCTACTTTTTCTCATGCTTTTCCTCTTGTTTTGGACTCTAATTTGCATGATTTGAATGAAACCAACCGCGGACTGACGTTGTTTTCAGCAGAACTATCATTTGTGGCGTAGCTATATTTGGTATGACATTGATATGACCTTAGTACTGGCGTTGTATTGTTTCGTCACGCCATAGATATTTGCTGAGTTTTTTTCTTCTATTAACTACAATTTGTTATGGCATGGCCCATTAGGCCCACGCCAGCACTATTCCATCTTCTAACTACCCTATACAGTCAAAAAAGCCTAAGTATGATTCACCCCATCGTCTTTTTCACTTCGTCCCTCTCTCGACCTGCATGCCGCCACCACATCCCGACCACAACACTTGTTGCCGCCGGACCAGCGCGACCGACGCCACCTTCGGGGTCAGGAGGTGAGTGATACGTCTCCAACATATCTACTTTTCCTAACGCGTTTCCTCTTGTTTTGGACTCTAGTTTGCATGATTTGAATGAAACTAACCCCGGACTGGCGCTGTTTTCAGCAGAACTACCATGGTGTTGTTTTTGTGCAGAAATAAAAGTTCTCGGAATGCAATGAAACTTTGCGAGGATTTTTTATATCAATAATAAGAATTTCTGGAGCCAAGACCCACCAGAGAGGGCCCCCTGGGTGGGCACAACCCACCAGGGCACGCCCCCTCTCCGGGTGGCCCCGCAGATGACCCCCCTGATACTATAAAATCACATATTTACAGAAAAAAATAGGGAGAAAGAATTATCACGATCTACAAGACAGAGCCGCCGCCAAGCCCTGTTCTTCCTCGGGAGGGCAGATCTGGAGTCCGTTTGGGGCTCCGGAGAGGGGGGTCTTCATTCTTCGTCATCACCAACCCTTCTACATCGCCAATTCCATGATTCTCCCCACCGAGAGTGAGTAATTCTTTCGTAGGCTCGCTGGTCGGTGAGGAGTTGGATAAGATTCATCATGTAATTGAGTTAGTTTTGTTAGGGCCTGATCCCTAGTATCCACTATGTTCTTAGATTGATGTTGCTATGACTTTGCCATGCTTAATGCTTGTCACTTTGGGCCCGGGTGCCATGATTTCAGATCTGAACCGTTTATGTTATCACCATTATATCCATCTTCTAGATCCGATCTTGCAAGTTATAGTCACATACTACGTGTTATGATCCGACAACCCCAGAGTGACAACAATCGGGCCCACTCTCGGTGATGACCGTAGTTTGAGGAGTTCCTGTATTCACTATGTGTTAATGCTTTGTTCCGATTCTCTATTAAAAGGAGGCCTTAATATCCCTTAGTTTCCAATATGGACCCCGCTGCCACGGGAGGGTAGGACAAAAGATGTCATGCAAGTTCTTTTAATAAAGCACATATGACTATTTACGGAATACATGCCTACATTATATCGATGAACTGGAGCTAGTGTCGTCTCATGATGAATATCATCCAACAAGTCACCGATCCAATGCCTACGAACTTTAACATATTGTTTCTGCTAAGTTGCTATTGCTATCATCACTGTTACACTTGCTACAAAATTACTGCTATCACGGTTACTGTTACTATTGTTGTTGTCACTATTATCAAAACTATCAAACTACTTTGCTACTGATCACTTTGCTGCAGATAATTAATCTCCAGGTGTGGTTGTGAAGGAAATATGCCCTAGAGGCAATAATAAAGTTGTTATTTATATTTCCTTACATCATGATAAATGTTTATTATTCATGCTAGAATTGTATTAACCGGAAACTTAGTACATGTGTGAATACATAGACAAAAAGGGTGTCCCTAGTATGCCTCTACTTGACTAGCTCGTTAATCAAAGATGGTTAAGTTTCCTAGCCATAGACATGTGTTGTCATTTCATGAACGGGATCACATCATTAGAGAATGATGTGATGGACAAGACCCATCCGTTAGCTTAGCACTATGATCGTTTAGTTTATTGCTATTGCTTTCTTCATGACTTATACATGTTCCTCAGACTATGAGATTATGCAACTCCTGAATACCGGAGGAACACCTTGTGTGCTATCAAACGTCACACCATAACTGGGTGATTATAAAGATGCTCTACAGGTGTCTCTGATGGTGTTTGTTGAGTTGGCATAGATCGAGATTAGGATTTGTCACTCCGTGTATCGGAGAGGTATATGTGGGCCCTCTCGGTAATGCACATCACTATAAGCCTTGCAAGCAATGTGACTAATGATTTAGTCACGGGATGATGCATTACGGAATGAGTAAAGAGACTTGCCAGTAACAAGATTGAACTTGGTATGATGATATCGACGATCAAATCTCGGGCAAGTAACATACCGATGACAAAGGGAACGTATGTTGTTATGCGATTTGACCAATAAAGATCTTTGTAGAATATGCAGGAGCCAATATGAGCATCCAGGTTCCGCTATTGGTTATTGACCGGAGATGTGTCTCGGTCATGTCTACATAGTTCTCGAACCCGTAGGGTCTGCACGCTTAACGTTCGATGATGATTTGTATTATGAATCATATGATTTGATGAACTGAAGTTTGTTCGAAGTCCCGGATGATATCACGGACATGACGAGGAGTCTCGAAATAGTCGAGAGGTAAAGATTCATATATTGGAAGGTTGCATTTGGACATCGGAATGGTTCCAAGTGGTTCACGCATTTTTCCGGAGTACCTGAAGGTTACCGGAACCCCCGGGAGAAGTTATGGGCCTTATGGGCCATAAGAGGGAAGCAAACCAGCCCACAAGGGGCTGATGCACCCTCCCCATTGGACAGGAGGCCGACTAGGACTAGGAGAATGCCCCCCTTTCCTTCTCCTTCTCCCTTCCCCCTTTCCCACTCCGTGTGGGAGGTGGAATCCTACTAGGACTAGCGAGTCCTAGTAGGACTCCACACCTTGGCACACCCCCTAGGGCTGGCTGCCTCTCCCTCTCCCTCCTTTATATACGGAGGCAGTGGGCACCCCAAAGACACACACGTTGATCTTTTAGCTGTGTGCGGTGCCCCCTCCACAGTTACACACCTCGATCATATCGTTGTAGTGCTTAGGCGAAGCCTTGCGTCGGTAACTTCATCATCACCGTCACCATGTCGTCGTGCTGACGGAACTCTCCCTCGGCCTCAACTAGATCAAGAGTTCGAGGGACGTCACCGAGCTGAACGTGTGCAGATCGCGGAGGTGCTGTACATTCGGTACTTGGATCGGTTGGATCGCGAAGACGTTCGACTACATCAACTGTGTTACTAAACGCTTCCGCTTTCGGTGTACGAGGGTACGTAGACACACTCTCCCCTCCCATTGCTATGCATCTCCTAGATAGATCTTGCGTGATCGTAGGTAATTTTTTTGAAATACTGCGTTCCCCAACTGTGGCATCCGAGCCAGGTCTATGCGTAGATGTTATATGCATGAGTACAACACGAAGAGTTGTGGGCGATAATAGTCATACTGCTTACCAGCATGGCATACTTTGATTCAGCGGTATTGTTGGATGAAGCGGCCCAGATCGACATTACATGACCGCGTTCATAAGACTGGTTCTACCGCCGTGCTTCGCACACAGGTGGCTAGTGGGTGTCTGTTTCTCCAGCTTTAGTTGAATTGAGTTTGACTACGCCCGGTCCTTGTTGAAGGTTAAAATAGCACACTTGACGAAAAATCGTTGTGGTTTTGATGCGTAGGTGAGAACGGTTCTTGCTAGAATCCCGTAGCAACCACGTAAAACTTGCAACAACAAAGTAGAGGACGTCTAACTTGTTTTTTCAAGGCATGTTGTGATGTGATATGGTCAAGACGTGATTATATAAATTGTTGTATGAGATGATCATGTTTTTTAGCAGTTATCGACAACTAGCAGGAACCTTATGGTTGTCTCTTTATTGCATAAGATGCAAGCGCCATACAATTGCTTTACTTTATCGCTATGCGATAGCAGTAGTTGCAAAAGCAATAGTTGGCGAGACGACCATGTGACGACACGTTGATAGAGATCAAGATGATGGAGATCATGGTGTCATGCCGGTGACGATGGAGATCATGACGGTACTTTGGAGATAGACAAGATGATAATGGCCATATCATGTCACATATTTTGATTGAATGTGATGTTTATCTTTTATGCATCTTTTTTTGATTAGTGTGATGGTAGCATTATGAGATGATCCCTTACTAAAATTTCAAGGTATAAGTGTTCTCCCTGAGTATGCACCGTTGCGACAGTTCGTCGTGCCGAGACACCATGTGATGATTGGGTGTGATAAGCTCTATGTTCACATACAATGGGTGCAAGCCAGTTTTGCATACGCAGAATACTCGGGTTAAACTTGACGAGCCTAGCATATGCAGATATGGCCTCGGAACACTGAGACCGAAAGGTCGAACGTGAATCATATAGTAGATATGATCAACATAGTGATGTTCACCATTGAAAACTACTCCATCTCACGTGATGATCGGACATGGTTTAGTTGATATGGATCACGTGATCATTTAGATGACTAGAGGGATGTCTATCTAAGTGGGAGTTCTTAAGTAATATGATTAATTGAACTTAAATTTATCATGAACTTAGTCCTGATAGTATTTGCATATCTATGTTGTAGATCAATTGCTCGCGTATAGCTTCCCCATTTTATTTACGATATGTTCCTAGGGTTGAAAGATGCTAGTAGCAATGATGCAGACTAGCTTCGTGATCTAAGGATTATCCTCATTGCTGCACAGAAGAATTATGTCCTTGATGCACCGCTAGGTGACGGACCTATTGCAGGAGCATATGCAGAAGTTATGAATGTTTGGCAAGCTCGGTATGATGACTACTTGATAGTTTAGTGCGCCATGCTTTACGGCTCAGAACCGAGACTTCAAAGATGTTTTGAACGCCACGGAGCATATAAGATGTTCCCAGAGATGAAATTGGTATTTCAGACTTATGCCCGAGTCGAGAGGTATGAGACCTCTGACAAGTACTTTGCCTACAAGATGGAGGAGAATAGCTCAACCAGTGAGCATGTGCTCAGAATGTCTGAGTACTACAATCGCTTGAATCAAGCGGGAGTTAATCTTCCAGATAAGATAGTGATTGACAGAGTTCTCTAGTCACTATCGCCAAGTTACTGGAACTCCGTGATGAACTATAATTTGCAAGGAATGACGAAAACGATTCCCGAGCTCTTCGTGATGCTGAAATCAACGAAGGTAGAAATCAAGAAAAACATCAAATGTTGATGGTTGACAAGACCACTAGTTTCAAGTAAAAGGACAAGGGAAAGAAAGGGAACTTCAAGAAGAATGGCAAGCAAGTTATCACCTAGATAGATCTTGCGTGATCGTAGGAATTTTTTTGAAATACTGCGTTCCCCGACAATAAGGGAGCAACTGTGCCTGCCTGGCCCCAAAGCAAGTCCCAAAGCCTTCCGCTTTGGTGAAAGAAGATCAGGACGGCGACGCGACATGACGGTGGTCATCGTGGAGCCCTCTGCGCGTCATGGATAATCAGGCGGAGAGTGCCTTTCATCAGGATAAGCATCGGTGCCTGTCCCCCTTTGAATTTGCCGCCCTGTGATAACCCTTTCCTGCTCATATTTTTGGGGAAGAGGTCCGAGGCACCTATAAAAGGGGCAGTGCTGCCACCATAGAAGGGGATCATGTAATCTCTCCATTGCTAGCCCCATAGAGCTCCTACTCATCTTGTAGCTCCAAGAGCACTGTCCACAAAGCAATTCCACTGAGTAGGAGTAGAGTTTTCAACGCATGGTGGCCCGAACCTGGGTATCTCGTTGTGTTTCTGTCGTGCCTCGTGCGTAGCTCGTAGTCTCGTGGTTGTGAGCCAAGTCCCCAGAGTTTGAACCAGGGTTTGGGGGGATTTCCCGTAGCTCAGAATCAATCCCCCGACAATGGTTCCCGACCTCGCGCTGTCGTCTTCTTCTTCCTCGGGCCCTTTGCTTGCATCTTTGGCGTTCGACAAAGGGGATGGAGGAGGCGGCCGTCCTTGATCCGGCGCAACCGCAACGAGAGAGTTCACGGCCCGGCGGAAGTTGGCGCGGCGGCGACAATGGCTCCATGGACGACGTGGTTCCCCTGCCGCTTTCGCTTCATGCCGACGGTAGAAGGAATAGGCGCGATGACTCTGATTGGTCCGATGACGCATGGAAAACGTCAGCCGGGAGGTGTGGTGGCTCCATGCCGGCGACTGGAGGCGCGACGAGGAGAGATGGCGAGGGACATGACATGTTGACGATGGAAGGAATAGGCGCGATGGCTCTGATTGGGCCGACGACACATGGAAAACGCTAGTTAGGGGCTGTGGTTGCTCCATGCCGGTGACTGGAGGTGGGCGAGGAGAGGCGGCCAGGGACCAGAGGGATTGGCGACGACGGCCCGGAAAGTGAGGAAGTTCCCCTCCCACTAAATCGCAAGTTGGATAAAGCTAGCGGCAAACTGGTTGAGGAGGGGGAGGGGGTGCAGATTTGGCACCTATAAGAGACCTGGTCGAAACGATTTTTCGTCTCCCATATATCGACGGTTATTTTGCGGGGCAGGAATGTAAAGCATATGCTAGAGTTGCTCTAAACAGCACGCTCGCTCATGCCTCGTTGGCTCGCCTTTTTTTGGCTCGAATCCCCTCTCTTTCTTGGACGAGCACGCCACCGCCGGAGCAGTCCTTATTGCCACCGTGAGTCTCTCCTCCACCGCTAGGCGGTCGTCGCCCTCTTCAGTCGCGAGCGACCTTGCTCCGCGTCTCTTCCACCGGTCGCCGCCTCTCCTCCACCGCTACTCATACGTCAGCCGCCTCCCGTGGCGACGACCCTACCCAACCCAGCGGCCCCTCCATTGACTGCCGGTCCTCCTCCTCCTTTGCCCTTACTCCTCCCCGCGGACCATCGGCCGCTCCTCTTCACCCCACTGATCATTCAGGACCTCCATCGTCACCCCTTGCTCCTTTGCAGTCGCACTACACTCCGTCCCACCGCCGGCCACCTCCGATCTCTGCCTCCCGCACCGCCATCCATCTCCGAGGGGATGCAGCCCACACCAGCACCGGAGGGGATACAAATTAGAGAGACCGTGCCGAATTGCATATGTCCAAAGCTGTTTGGTGGACCATACAGATAGCCGTCCGTCCGTCACCCAGAGAGAAGGCCCAACAGTCCGTCCGTCTGGCTTTCCCTTTTCCGTTTTTCCTCTTCCAAAAACTCATCTCCCACCTTGTCCCGCTCCTCTCTGCTCCGCTGCTCCCCTCCCCTCCCCTCACCGGGAGATCCCAACCCAAATCCTCCTCCGCAACGGCCCCCCGAAACCCTAGAAACTCGCCCCCACGCTGCCTTCGTCCCCTCTCACCCCCTCCGAGGCTTCGCTCCCGGTTCCGGCCACGGGCTCGCTCTGCGCTGGGCATGTGCTGCGGCCGCCGTGCCGGAAGATGACCTCCCAGGACGGCGCCGCCCCGCCGCCGGCCCCGCCCAAGCGCCCTGCCCCGGGGGAGCAGCCGTCGTCCGAGGTTCTCGTCACCTACAAGCGCCGCCGCACGGCCACCCGCGGCGCCAGCTCCGACCCCGGAGCGGTAAGCATTGCAATCCCTAGCCTGCTCGTCTTCTTTCTTCTTCCCCCCTCCCCTTGTTGCTGTTGCAGTTGGAATATCTGGCCGTCTTTGCTCTCTGGCGCCACCAGCCGCCCAAGATTTCATTTTGAAGCGCCTAGATTTGCAACTAGGTTCTTCCAATGCCATGAATCTTGCCGCCGCCCAGCAATTCTGTACCCAATAAACGAAATATCTTTTCCTCTGCAGATGTTCTGCATAACTGAAAACTATGCTCAGTGCTTTTCCTTTGCTTGCTCTGTGTGCAGCCTTGTGCCACCACCGTCCCCTGTAGCGGTACTTCTGGCCAAGATGGCCACCAGATCCTGCCCAGACATTGGATTACTTGGAGGAACACGTTGGAGGGCTTCCTGCAATCCCCAGGTGTAAATAAGGGTGGAGGGATTCAGAGCTGCATACAAGATGCGCTCAGATACAATTGCTGTCGATCAGTGCAAAAAGTCAGTAATAATGCTCTTGTTCAGAACATATATCTCATAACAGAAGCAATCTTGTGTATAATGTCTATGATAGGAATTTCCCCTGATAGTGAATTTGTCTGTGATTTCCAGGGCAACCTAAATAAAGGCCAAGGAGCGTCAGAAGAGCATCCTGCTGGAGTAGCAGGTGCTAAAGAGATTAGCTCCTCTATTGCATTAAAAGATGCGATTGCAGCATCATTGGATGCCAACACAGCAATGTGCAATAATGCTCTCCTTGACATTTTTGTCTCAGAGAAGTTTGCCATGTTGTGTGATTTGCTAGTTGGAACTTTCCATGTGAGTAAGGTTCATGAGGTCATTGATTTGGGGAAAATTGACGCCAACATGAGAAATGGAAACTATGCACGGAACCCGGCTCTGTTCAACGACCACATCCAGCAGGTAGCTATTTCTCATTCATTCATTGGAAAAAGTAGCCGTGTTCTTGATTATTACCACAATTCAGTGCTAGGCGTTTTGCTATCGCCTAGAGCCTAGTCGCGCCTTCTTTTACTATGATTATTACTGTGTTTTATGATATCAAATAGAGACACGCCAGCATCACTTCTGCTTGGCAGCCTAGAGTAGGCCTTTTATGCACTGTAGTGTCTCAAATGGTCCCTGTATTTTCACCGTGGCATCTGTGAGCACACGTAAACCAAAATTGTCGAATAATTCTTCTGCATGCGCAGTTCAATGCTGGAGTATTAATCCAAGTGAGGAAGTTTTATTTTCCTCCTTCCGTTACTAAAATGGACAGATAGCGAAAAACAACTGTAATGTGTTGGGGTAAGATCAACTAATGGTTAGATTTGGTGAGCTGTGTAGACGGTAGCGCTCCACCTCCCACGCCTCTCAGAAGACGTGTGCTGCTCTTCTTATTTTTTGTCTTTTCTCCTTTTCATCTCTTTTTTTGCTTGCTATAAGTATTCCATGAAACATTCAGGCAAATAATACTTTAATATGTATGTATATTTGTGCATGATATAGATATGGGAGAAGTTTGAACAAGTTGGCCGAGAGATGACAAGTCTAGCCAGCAATCTTCCAATCATTTCACGAGCTTCCTATCAGAAGCAAGTAAGTTTGCAGTTTTTACCCCCATACTTAAGAGACATGTATTTCCGGACAACTGTACCTCAAGCTGCTGTTGATGCTTAACTTGTTGCTATAATTCCTCTTTATGCTGCTGCTGGGCAACACTTATGATATAATCTTTACAGGCTTCTGGAGTTTCTGAAGTAGAGGTTGCTGCTGAGCACAGGATAGAGGTAATTGGTGTGTTTGTGGACAGTTTGCTGGCCACTTTTAAAATGGTTACATCCAGCTAATAATTTTTACTGATTGCATATTTCATTAGGAAACAAGTCTGGGTGGTTTTGTCGAGAAAATCCCGAAGGATTCAAATACGACCACACAGTTCTCCCCATGTGATTCCGGTCATTCTACAATACCAAAGCGATCTGGGACATGTGGACTTGGTCGAACTTGCACTTGCAAACAATGTGGAACCAGTGCAGAAGAAGAAAAAAGCCTTATATGTGATGGATGCGACACGACATACCACTTTGAATGTGTGAAGCGACTCCATCCTGCTATGAAACAAATCCCGGACAACTGGCACTGTCCTGCCTGCAGCAGCAATAAGGGAAAGGGAAAGGGAAAGGGAAAGTCTGCAGGCGCCAAGAAGAATGTTCATGACAGCCTGCATGGTGATTGTCCTCTGTGTGACAAGCTTGAGGTCGTCAAGAAGATAGAACCACCTGAAGTTGCCAGCGGAATCGAGGCAGCCGACGAAAGAGAAGGGAGCTCGGTGCCGAGTGTGGAGGAAGAGAATGAGCCGGACCTGTACACGACCGCCCTGTCGAAACTGTGCAAGCACTGTGGCACGTGCGAGGACGACGACAAGCAGTTCCTGGTGTGTGGCCACCCTTACTGCCCCTACAAGTTCTACCACATCCGGTGCCTGAGGACGAGCCAGATCGCGCTGGAGAAGCAGAAGAATCTGGAGTGCTGGTACTGCCCCTCCTGCCTCTGCAGGGGCTGCTTCAAGAACAAGGACGACGAGGAGATCACCCTGTGCGACGGCTGCGACGAGGCCTACCACGTGTACTGCATGACGCCCAAGCGCACCTGCGTCCCCAAGGGCCACTGGTACTGTCCGCTGTGCAGCGTGCGGCGAGCAAGGGAGGGGATGCAGAGGTACGAGAAGTCGATCCTGAAGAAACAACAACATATAAGCGCCAAGCGTGCGAGCCAGTCGGACGACGCTTAGCCTAGTTGATGATGCTATTGCTTGGCCAAGAGGGGAGTAATAAGCAGAGCAGCGTTTTGCAAAGATGTTGCTTGGCCAAGCTTTGCTGGGTAAAGGAAAAGCAAGGGACGATGATTATTCTTTGGCCCTCTTTGGAGGGCCATATATGATATATACACTGGCTTGAATAGTTGAATCAGAGCCAGTCAGTTGTGTAGTTGACACTTAGAAAGTCTCGCCTGATGAAACGCTTCTTTTATGTAGGCTGTATTATTATTATTTGCACGAAACATCACTTGATTTGTTGTGTTTTTACTTACTTAGTTCCAGTTGTTCCATTGTAACTCTTGTAAGGAACGAATGATATGACCTTGTCAATCTCTATTCATTGCTGTTGTTTGGTTATAACTAACTCTATTTTTGTGTTATTTTGTCACACCTAGGAACCCTATTTTTGCAAACTGATTTTTCTTTTTGCATGGGTAAACTTATTTGTTGGGACCTTATAATGTAAGAGTACAATGCAATGTGCTTAGAGAGTTGTTTGCGAAAACGTACCCTTACATTATAATTATATACTCCCTCTTTTCTTAAATATAGGTCTTTTAAGAGATCCCACTCTAGACTACATACGGGGCAAAATGAGTGAACCTATACTCTAAAAGACGTCCAATATATCCGAATGTAGTCTTTATAGTGAAATTTCTAAAAAGACTTGTATTTAGAAACGGAGGGAGTATATAAGCAATAGGTCTATGCTATAAAATATGCATCGGTGCTTAAGAAAACATAATTTTATAGTTTTACAAACGCCTACTCTAAAGCCCATTGCATTGTACTGCTACTGCAGGGTTTGACAGGAGATTCGGAGCGGCAAATCCTAGGAGTTAAATTGTTTGCTAATTGCAGTGGCGAATCTCGTTTGCAATCGTCTGTCATTATCTCGCATGCCACGTGTCCAGGCCAGGATAGAAGCATGACGTGAAGGTAAGGAAAGCAGTAACGCGTTCCATGATGACAGGGAAGAGCCTCTCCTCTCCCTCCTTCACACAAACCGAGCTCTCAACCTAAAACCAGGACCAATCCTGGCCTGTGTACCCTCTTCTCTTCTTTCTCCCATATCTCGTGTCTTTCCTTCTCTTCTCAAGAGATCGACGGCGCCGCCTCAAGTTCTCGACTTTCTAGAACCTTCTAGAAGAACCGCCGATGCCTTATAGAATGGGTCGTCCGGAGAGGAGTTTTCGATGGATTAATTGATTATTGATTAATTGGTTCCGGAACGCCGGCCGGTTTCGGTTTCTTCCCTGGGCCTTGGCCTTCTTCTTCATCTTCTTTCGGAAGAGGCGCGATGGAGGATGGGAAGATGGGGAACGTGGCGACGGTCCGGGCGGTGCTCGCCATCCTCCAATGGCGGGGCTTCAACGTCACCGTCATCATCATCAACAAGTGGATCTTCCAGGTCCCAACTCTTCTCCATCCCCCTTTTTTATTTACCTTTTATTTCCTCCTCATCCTCATGTGCGCCTCCTCGTGTTTTTATGGGTTGATCCGTGCCTTCAGGTGCAGATTAGCTAGTGATTTATCATGCCACGAATGTAAAAAAAAAGGAGTTATCGGATTAGGTTTCCTTGCCAATGGTAAAAAAAGAACTTTTAGGAGGAGAAACAAAACCTCAAGTCCTTCCTTTCGTTCATGTGTTTGATTGCTAGTTTATTCAGAGTTAAACTAGAGGGTAAACCAACATGCCCTGATGATCTAAAAAACCAACATGCCCTGATGATCTAAAAAACCAACATGCCAGGTTTCAGGCTTCATTCAGAGTTTTTTTTGTACTGATATGTTTGACAACAAGATGAATCTAAACATATTTCACCTCAAGTGACATATGGATGAATATTCCCCCTGGGCTTCTTCCACCATCTTTGTTTGGGGGCTTATTTTATGTTTGCATTCAGTTGTCAAGTACAAGTCTGATTTCTTGGACTAGAAATATACAACATCCTGCTGCTGGCACTGGCACTATCCTCGTTAATAGAGAAATTATCCTCGTTAATAAAGAAATTATCTGCTCCTTGCTCTCGATGATTTGAAGTTTTTCTTCGATGCAGAAACTGGAGTTCAAATTCCCTCTGACCGTGTCGTGTGTCCACTTCATATGCTCTTCTATTGGAGCCTATATCGCAATCAAAGTGCTCAAAGTAAAACCACTCATCGAGGTCGCCCCCGAGGATCGCTGGAAAAGGATATTCCCCATGTCATTTGTGTTCTGCATAAACATAGTGTTGGGAAATATCAGCCTGCGGTACATCCCGGTCTCTTTCATGCAGACCATAAAATCCTTCACTCCTGCAACAACAGGTTCTCCCATTTCTTGCTCTCCATTCAACATGCCCTTTTCACGACTGCTGTCACATATTCTGATTCATTGAAGAACAGTTATTCTGCAGTGGTTGGTCTGGAGGAAATATTTTGAGTGGCGCATATGGGCTTCTTTGATTCCAATTGTGGGTGGAATCCTCTTAACTTCAGTAACTGAACTAAGCTTCAATATGTTTGGTTTTTGCGCTGCCATGGTTGGCTGCCTTGCCACATCTACAAAGACCATCTTGGCAGAATCCCTGCTCCATGGATACAAATTTGACAGGTAAACAGTTGATCTGATCAGTTTACAGAAGAAATGATTACATACCAATCTGTCTCAGTTTTACAACAAAGAATTTAAGGTGTAGGGGAAGGGTGGCTGTTGTCATGTGATGTTTCATAGTAATTGTCATCAGAGATTATCATAGATAATGGAATAAATACCGCTGCTGTCATCATTATTATTATGTAGAATCTCTTGCTATTTTTATAGTACCGCAATCAAGTACGATCTTGCACATTTTCCTTCTAGTGAGGTGATTTGCTGTTCTTTTTCTTCTCTGCAGCATTAACACAGTGTACTACATGGCACCCTTTGCCACCATGATACTATCGATACCAGCGATCGTACTCGAAGGGAGCGGCGTAATCAACTGGCTGTACACATACGAGTCAACCGTCCCTGCACTGGTCATCATAATCACCTCGGGAGTTCTCGCCTTCTGCCTGAACTTCTCCATCTTCTATGTTATCCATTCAACGACAGCGGTGACCTTCAATGTAGCCGGCAATCTCAAGGTGAGAGTAAGAGTGTGAGGCTCTATTCCGCTTTGTTCTGCTTCCCCAGTCCAAGTTTGGCACTGACAAACTGGTACCATGATCGGTTTGTAGGTGGCTGTCGCGGTACTGATCTCCTGGATGATCTTCCGGAACCCGATCTCCGCCATGAACGCCGTGGGGTGTGGGATCACTCTCGTCGGCTGCACCTTCTACGGCTATGTGAGGCATTTGATCTCCCAGCAGGCCGCCTCCCCAAGCCCGCGCACCCCGAGAAGCCGGTTGGAGATGCTCCCCCTTGTAGGCGAAAAGCAAGAGAAGATCTAGCAGCAGGACATATAGGCGCTCTTGACAATCATAGGAATAATAATGAACACACAGCATTTGGGGTTAGAAAGAGCAAAGTTTCGTAGGATACATATTTTGGTGTTGGTAACGATGCTGTACTTGATCCACCCGACTTAATTTCGCTGTTGTTTCATGTCAGTTGCTGCACACGGTTTGTTCTTCGTGGAACTGATCAGACATTTTTTGGCCTGTGCTGCTGGACAAATACTTTCTTGTGCTAGTATAAATTGTTCAGGATGCTGCTTGTAGTAGCATCTGACTACTGACGCTAATAGACTGCTGTTGAAATTTGGGCACAATTTTTTGTTTCCTCCGAAGTGTTTTTTTGTTGTTGACGGTGACCATGGCAGGCAACAGCGGGCCTGAACCATTTTCAAATATATTCATCACTGCAAAAACAGAAGACGATACAACACCAACCATTTTCAAATTTATTGAAAAAAAAGAAGACGATACAACACCACAGCTGAAACATGTAGGACGAGGCGATTCGCTGCCCAGGCTCAGCTACATCCGCGATGAACAGAAAATTCAAAAAAAAAAACACTAGTGTTGTATCGTTTCTGCCTGAACTTCAAATAATCTGAAATTTGAAGCGCACCTCACGCATCAAATTATCTTCCATGCAATTTTGTTTTCGAATTTTCTCTTCACCGGGTGCAGATGAGCCTAGGCTTAGAAATGGATATTCGCAACATATAGCACACAAAGAAAGAAGAGGAAAATGTATATAGAGAGAGAACCAAAAACAAGCCACGACAAACAACCAGCACCGAGAAATTTATCACCTTAACATTAAAAACAAAAATAACAAGTTCTTACAGATCAGCAGAGGAACAAGCACAGAACACTACCTAAGAGAAGACATAACATGATGATCAAAGGTAATCCATGTTTCTTGTGTTCCACGGACCACGGAGCCCAGCATATAGCAGAAATGCCCAGCATGAACAAACGATCCCCACCGGGAGGAAAACATGAAGCCAATAAGAAGTTTAGCAGAGAAGAAAGACAACAACTACTAGTATTTGGCACAACACCAACAGATCCCCGAACCACCCGTAGAAACTGGACATGAAAAACAATGGTCTCCCAGTTTCAACATTTTTACATAGGGAACACAAATGGGACCTAGCCCAATTTCGCTTACAACATGTTATCTCTAGTATAAGCAGAGGATCCTCAAGATGTCGCCTCGCAAACAGCCCGGGAATTTTCGAGCGCCTGAGCCATCATCCATAATGAGCACTAACAAATGTCTTTTTTTTTTTTTGCTGGTGAACAATGTCTCTTTGCCGATTCATGGATTTAGTGTAAACTCAGCTTTGCTTTTTATTTTACGAAAGAAATGGGAAACTCAGCTTTGCTGGTAAACAATGTCTCTTTGATTTAGTGTAAACTCAGCATCGGGAAACTCAGCTTTGCTGTGTCGTATTTGTACGAAAGAAATGGATAAGTGTGGATAAGGGGGGAAATTAAACAGAAACAGCAAAAATTAGGAGGAAAACATGAAGCCAATAAGAAGTTTAGCAGAGAAGAAAGACAACAACTACTAGTATTTGGCACAACACCAACAGATCCCCGAACCACCCGTAGAAACTGGACATGAAAAACAATGGTCTCCTAGTTTCAACATTTTTACATAGGGAACACAAATGGGACCTAGCCCAATTTCGCTTACAACATGTTATCTCTAGTATAAGCAGAGGATCCTCAAGATGTCGCCTCGCAAACAGCCCGGGAATTTTCGAGCGCTTGAGCCATCATCCATAATGAGCACTAACAAATGTCTATTTTTTTTTTTTTTTTGCTGGTGAACAATGTCTCTTTGCCGATTCATGGATTTAGTGTAAACTCAGCTTTGCTTTTTATTTTACGAAAGAAATGGGAAACTCAGCTTTGCTGGTAAACAATGTCTCTTTGATTTAGTGTAAACTCAGCATCGGGAAACTCAGCTTTGCTGTGTCGTATTTATACGAAAGAAATGGATAAGTGTGGATAAGGGGGGAAATTAAACAGAAACAGCAAAAATTAGTCACGCTCGGTGGGACTCGAACCCACAATCCTTTGATTAGAAGTCAAATGCCTTATCCATTAGGCCACGAGCGCTTTGTGTTGCACTTCTTCAAGCTTATTTATTTGGCATAGGGATTTGAACGCCTTGGAAGTTTGAAGCCTCCGGATTCTTTGGTCGCCAAGAGCTCTTATAAGTTTTACAGTTTTTTTTTTGCGGGGGAAGTTTTTCAGATTAATAATACTATATGACTATATGATGATGTAGTGCTCAGGCTGGTTTTGTATCATGTGTCTTTTGCACTTACAGGGCTAGTTCATTTAAATTATATGCGGATGTGTATGATTCTTTTTTACATGTTATGTGACAAAGTATCTATCCCGCAAAAAAAAAAGACAAAGTATCCATTATCCTACTCTATTTAAGTCCAATTTATTTGGTGGCTGCCAAAATAAGTTGTCCCCTTCTCAACTTATTTTGAAAGCCACCCTCAATTTTTTGGGGGGCTTTGGTGACTTCTGTAATAAGATAAGTTGGGAAGTGGGTACCTTATGCCATAAGCTGTCAGAAGAACTGGACATTACTCTAAATTTATTCCATGTTCGGGTGAACATAATTGATATCCTTGTTCTAGCTAAGACTTATTTTTTGTGGGGAATTCAGAGAGCTTGATTCAACAAAAAAAGGAGATGGCTGATTTGGCTAATCTGTTTAATTACATGTTGAAATACAAAAGTTCAAAATGATGGAACAGGCTCTCCGACTTCTAAAAGAATCATCGCCACAACCAACAGGGAGCTACAGCGAGAAGTGCATTGATAGACCTGGTAATGTCAATGTATCTCCATTATCACATGCGGGTAGCCTTGAGACTTAGCAAATATAACGTCATCCTACAATGCCAAAGCTTTCGCAACGAACGGATGAGTGACACCTTCGTGTGACCTTAGCAAATATAATTCTACAGTAATAATTTTATACACAAAAAAAAATCCACGGATACCATGGATTCCATGGTGTCCTCCGACGAGGAAGACGCTAGGGGAGGGGAAGAAGATGCGCGAGGGGAGGGGGGGGAGGGGGTGATCTCACTGATAACCCACAAGTATAGAAGATCGCAACCGTTTTCGAGGGTAAAGTATTCAACCCAAATTTATATATTCGACACAAGGGGCGCCAAATAATATTTAAAGGTATTAGCAGCTGAGTTGTCAATTCAACCACACCTGGAGATTAATTATCTGCAGCAAGTAATCAGTAGCAAAGTAATATGATAGTTTTGATGGTAGTGATAGCAGCAACGGCAACGGTAACAGTAACAGTGATAACAGTAATTTTATAGCAAGTGTAACAGTGATGATAGTAGTAGTAACTTAGCAAGAACAATATAAGATAAATTCGTAGGCATTGGATTGGTGACTTGTTGGATGATATTCATCATGAGACGGTTATAACCTAGGGCGATACGGCACTAGCTCCAGTTCATCAGTATAATGTAGGCATGTATTCCGTAAATAGTCATACGTGCTTATGGAAAAAACTTACATGGCATCTTTTGTCCTACCCTCCCGTGGCAGCGGAGTCCATATTGGAAACTAAAAGATATTAAGGTCTCCTTTTAATAGAGAACCGAAACAAAGCATTAACACATAGTGAATACATGAACTCCTCAAACTACGGTCATCACCGGGAGTGGTCCCGACTATTGTCACTCCGGGGTTGCCGGATCATAACACGTAGTAGGTGACTATAACTTGCAAGATCGGATTTAGAACATGGATATAATGGTGATAACATAAACGGTTCAGATCTAAAATCATGGCACCCGGGCCCAAAGTGACAAGCATTAAGCATGGCAAAGTCATAGCAACATCAATCTTAGAACATAGTGGATACTAGGGATCAAGCCCTAACAAAACTAACTCGATTACATGATTAATCTCATCCAACTCCTCACCAACCAACAAGCCTACGAAGCAATTACTCACTCTCGGTGGGGATAATGAAATTGGCAATGGAGAAGGGTTGGTGATGATGAAGAACGAAGACCCCCCTCTCCGGAGCCCCAAACGGACTCCAGATCTAGCCTCCTGATGAAGAACAGGAGGTGACGGCGGCTCTGTCTCGTGGATCACGATAATTCTCTCTCCCTGATTTTTTCTGGAAAAATAGGATTTTATAGCGTTGGTTTCAGGGTCTGCGGGGCCACCAGATGGGGACAACCCACCTGGGAGCGCCAGGAGAGGGGGCGCGCCCTGGTGGGTCGTGCCCACCCAGGTGCCCCTCTCCGATAGGTCTTGCCTCCAGAAATTCTTATTTATTGTATAAAAATTCCTCGCAAAGTTTCATTCCATTCCGAGAATTTTTATTTCTGCACAAAAACAACACCATGGTAGTTCTGCTGAAAACAGCGTCAGTCCGGGGTTAGTTTCATTCAATCAAATTAGAGTCCAAAACAAGAGGAAGCGTTAGGAAAAGTAGATACGTTGGAGACGTATCACTCACCTCCTCACCCGAAGGTGGCGTCGGTCGCGCTGGTCCGGCAGCAACAAGTGCTGCGATCGGGATGTGGTGGCGGCATGCAGGTCGAGAGGGGGTCGAAGTGAAAAAGACGATGGGGTGAATCATACTTAGGCTTTTTTTGTCTAGATAGGGTAGTTAGAAGATGGAATAGTGCTGGCGTGGGCCTAATGGGCCATGCCATAATAAACTGTAGTTAATAGAAGAAAAAAAACTCAGCAAATATCTATGGCGTGACGAAACAATACAACGCCAGTACTAAGGTCATATCAATGTCATACCAAATATAGCTACGCCACAACTATTTGAAAAAAATTAGTTCCCGCATTGTTGGGAAATGGCGCGCCACCAACAAAAATTATGGCTAGTCATTTCTCCACTACTGCAAGATTAGTTCCCCAAGCTAGATTGGTCTTGCAAAGCTCTCCAACACTCTATAAAGGTGTATGGATGAGAGGCCCCTAACCTGCATTATCCTTTTGAAACGCCAATCGAAATTGTCGACACTTTCACTAGTACAGCGAGCTGCTATATAAACCGTTTTTACGCCTTTCCGCGACATCATTCTGAACCGTCGTCAAGTGAGTGTGTGTGATAGGGGGTTCTTCCCACATGATCCAAAAATCGTCGGGATAGGCCCTCCGGTCACACACGCTGGGCAAAATGAGATCGTGTGCAACGACGAGGGATCAAATACAATTATACATGCCCAATTGGTTTCGGTCGTAAGTATATAGCACAGAGCCAGTCCCAGAGAAACGTTTCCGTTTGTATGTACATTCCACACAGTCATTTCAAGGAATACGTTTCCGTTCTTACGTACATCCCACACAGTCAATCCAAGAAGTACGTTTTTGTTCGTATGTACATCCCACACAGTTAGCCGAGAAAAAGTGTTTCTGTTCGTATATACACCCCACACAGTTTTATATATAGCCTCGTGTATGATAGGTGTAACCGTTTGCTTTTATTCAACTACATCACACACGATTTGTCGATTTGATAAAAAAATTGTATGACATTGAGCTATCCATCACAACCGCTTTTACTGCTAGAACCGTTTACAAAGTTCCATGACCCATTTAGCAGGTTTATTAGTTTACAGTTAATAATTTTTACGCAAATTCACATTTCATATCGAACATCTGTTTGCCAATTTCATATGAGCCGCATAAATATATTTTAACATCACAATACGATAGCTACCTGAAAACAACACAATACATCATATAACTAGTTCATCTTCATAAGAACAATATTAGAATAATATATTCATTTCCCTAATCGAGATCAGTCAGGCTCGTCTTATCCACCTCTGCTTTCAGTTCAGTAAGAACCTGTTTTGCACTGACCAACTGGAAAAGTGTCTCCTCATTCGCCAACACCATCTTAGCAAAGTCCAATTAAAAAAAAATCTGAGCTCATTCTTCATCTTCCTCTTTATTTCTGCATCTTGAAATATTCTTCAGCGTTGACAACACTTTCTCTAAGCCTATCTCTGTTCTCTTTCTCATACATGCTCCAGAGCTTTTGTTGGGGAACGTAGCAATTTCAAAAAAAATTCTACGCACACGCAAGATCATGGTGATGCATAGCAACGAGAGGGAAGAGTATCGTCCACGTACCCTAGTAGACCGTAAGCGGAAGCGTTATGAGAACGCGGTTGATGTAGTCGAACGTCTTCACGATTCGACCGATGCAAGTACCGAACGCACGACACCTCCGAGTTCAGCACACGTTCAACTCGATGATGTCCCACGAACTCCGATCCAGCAGAGCTTCATGGGAAAGTTCCGTCAGCACCACGGCGTGTTGACGGTGATGATGTTGCTACCGACACAGGGCTTCGCCTAAGCACCGCTACGATATGATCGAGGTGGATTATGGTGGAAGGGGGCACCGCACACGACTAAGGGATCAATGATCAACTTGTGTGTCTAGAGGTGCCCCCTGCCCCCGTATATAAAGGAGAAAGGGGGGGGGAGGTTGGCCGGCCCTCTATGGCACGCCAGGAGGAGGAGTCCTCCTCCTAGTAGGAGTAGGACTCTCCTCTTTCCTACTCCTACTAGGAGGGGGAGAGGAAGGGGGAGAGGGAGAACGAAAGAGGGGCACCGCCCCCCTCTCCTAGTCCAATTCGGACCAGAAGGGGAGGGGCGCGCGGCCTGCCCTAGGCCAACCCTCTCTCTCTCTCTCTCCACTAAGGCCCATAAGGCCCATTATTTCTCCCGGGGGTTCCGATAACCCTCCGGCACTCCGGTTTCCTCCGAAATTACCCGGAACACTTCCGGTGTCCGAATATAGTCGTCCAATATATCGATCTTTACGTCTCGACCATTTTGAGACTCCTCGTCATGTCCGTGATCATATCCGGGACTCCGAACTGCCTTCGGTACATCAAAACACAAAAACTCATAATACCGATCGTCACCGAACTTTAAGCGTGCGGACCCTACGGGTTCGAGAACTATGTAGACATGACCGAGACACGTCTCCGGTCAATAACCAATAGCGGAACTTGGATGTTCATATTGGCTCCCACATATTCTACGAAGATCTTTATCGGTCAAACCGCATAACAGCATACGTTGTTCCCTTTGTCATCGGTATGTTACTTGCCCGAGATTCGATCGCCGGTATCTCAATACCTAGTTCAATCTTGTTACCGGCAAGTCTCTTTACTCGTTCTGTAATGCATCATCCTGCAACTAACTCATTAGTTACAATGCTTGCAAGGCTTATAGTGATGTGCATTACCGAGTTGGCCCAAAGATACCTCTCCGACAATCGGAGTGACAAATCCTAATCTTGATCTACGTCAACTCAACAAGTACCATCGGAGACACCTGTAGAGCACCTTTATAATCACCCATTTACGTTGTGACGTTTGGTAGCACACAAAGTGTTCCTCCGGTAATTGGGAGTTACATAATCTCATAGTCATAGGAACATGTATAAGTCATGAAGAAAGCAATAGCAGTAAACTAAAACGATCAAGTGCTAAGCTGACCAAATGGGTCAAGTCAATCACATCATTCTCCTAATGATGTGATCTCGTTTATCAAATGACAACTCATGTCTATGGTTAGGAAACATACCATCTTTGATCAACGAGCTAGTCAAGTAGAGGTATACTAGTGATAATCTGTTTGTCTATGTATTCACACATGTATCATGTTTCCGGTTAATATAATTCTAGCATGAATAATAAACATTTTCATGATACGAGGAAATAAATAATAACTTTATTATTGCCTCTAGGGCATATTTCCTTCAGCTTTGTGATACGTCCATTTTGCATCATGTTTTCCTACTGTTATTTACATTGTTTTTATGCATAATAATGCTTTATGGAGTAATTCTAATACTTTTTCTCTCATAATATGCAAGATTTACACAAAGTGGGAGAATGCCGGCAGCTGGAATTCTGGACCTGAAAAAGCTATGTCAGAGTTACCTATTCAGCACATCTCCAAATGAGCTGAAAATTTACGGAGAATTGTTTTGGAAATATGATGAATATTGGAGCAAATAACTACCAGAGGGGCCCCACCAGGTGGGCACAATCCACCTGGGCGCGCCCTGGTGGGTTGTGCCCTCCTCGGCCCACCTCTGGTGCCCCTCTTATGGTATATAAGTCATTTTGACCTAGATAAAATAAGGAGAGGACTTTTGGGACAGAGCGCCGCTGTCTCGACGCGGAACTTGGGCAGGAGCACTTTTTCCCTCCGGCGGAGCGATTCCGCCGGGGGAACTTCCCTCTCGGAGGGGAAAATAAGCGCAATCATCATGACCAAAAACTCTCCCATATTGGGGAGGGCAATCTCCATCAACATCTTCAACAACACCATCTCCTCTCAAAGCCTAGTTCATCTCTTGTGTTCAGTCTTTGTACCGGAACCTCAGATTGGTACCTGTGGGTGACTAGTAGTGTTGATTACATCTTGTAGTTGATTACTGTATGGTTTATTTGGTGGAAGATTATAGGATCAGATCCATTATGCTATTTAATACCCCTCTGATCTTGAGCATGATTATCATTTGTGAGTAGTTACTTTTGTTCTTAAGGTCACGGGAGAAATCTTGTTGCAAGTAATCATGTGAACTTGATATGTGTTTGATATTTTGATGATATGTATGTTGTGATTCCCTTAGTAGTCTCATGTGTACATGGACTACATGAAACTTCACCATATTTAGGCCAAGGGAATGCATTGTGGAGTAGTTATTATACAATGGGTTGCTAGAGTGACAGAAGCTTAAACCCTAGTTTATGCGCTACTTCTTAAGGGACTAATTTGGATCCAAAAGTTTAATGCTATGGTAAGATTTTATCTTAATACTTTTCTCGTAGTTGCGGATGCTTGCGAGGGGGTTAATCATAAGTAGGAGGTTTGTTCAAGTAAGAACAATACCTAAGCACCGGTCCACCCACATATCAAATTATTAAAGTAGCGAACATGAATTAAACCAATATGGTGAAAGTGGCTAGATGAAATTCACGTGTATCCTCAAGAACGTTTTGCTTATTATAAGAAACCGTTTTGGCATGTCCTTTGCCACAAAAGGATTGGGCTACCTTGCTGCACTTTATTTACCGTTAGCGTTACTTGCTCATTACAAATAATCTTGCTATCAAATTACCTATTACCTACAATTTCAGTGCTTGCAGAAATTACCTTGCTGAAAACCACTTGTCATTTCCTCCTTCTCCTTGTTGGGTTTGACACTCTTACTTACAAAAGGACTACGATTGATCCCTATACTTGTGGGTCATCACTTTGCTAGGCACATCTTCAAAGACTGTGGCCACTTTTGATCAACCCACTCCAGATAAGAACACTTTCGTTCATCCTATAATATTTAAAACTAGATTAGTAACAATTATAGGGGAAATGAGTTTCTAGCAACATATAAAATCACCCAACACATATTTTGAAAAACTAAAGAAACATGTTAATTATGACATATCTTCTCAAAAAGATCAATGTGCAAATGAATTAATTGCTACTGAGACAACAACCAAATTCTAAAGCATCAAAAGCTATAATTAACTACAACAACGCTACAAGTTCTTAGTCATGTGCTATAAATAACAAATTGAACATTTTATGAGGAAGCTAAATATAAATGCAACGACATAGTGATGAACCACAAGTATATGGGATCTATCATAGTCCTTTCGATAAGTAAGAGTGTCGAACCCAACGAGGAGCACAAGAAAATGACAAGCGGTTTTCAACAAGGTATTCTCTGCAAGCACTGAAATTATCGGTAATAGATAGTTGTGTGATAAGATAATTCATAACGGGTAAAAAGTAACAAAAGTAAACAAGATGCAGTAAGGTGGCCCAATCCTTTTTGTAGAAAAGGACAAGCCTGGACGAACTCTTATATAAAGCAAAGCGCTCCCGAGGGCACATGAGAATTGTTGTCAAGTTAGTTTTCATCATGCTCATATGATTCACATTCGTTACTTTGATAATTTGATATGTGGGTGGACCGGTGCTTGGGTGCTGCCCTTCCTTGGACAAGCCTCCAACTTATGATTAACCCCTCTCAAAAGCATCCGCAACTACGAAAGAAGAATTAAGATAAATCTAACCATAGCATGAAACATATGGATCCAAATCAGCCCCTTACGAAGCAACACATAAACTAGGGTTTAAGCTTCTTTCACTCTAGCAACCCATCATCTACTTATTACTTCCCAATGCCTTCCCCTAGGCCCAAACAATGGTGAAGTGTCATGTAGTCGACATTCACATAACACCACTAGAGGAGAGACAACATACATCTCATCAAAATATCGAACGAATACCAAATTCACATGATTACTTATAACAAGACTTCTCTCATGTCCCCAGGAACAAACATAACTACTCACAAAGCATATTCATGATCAAGATCAGAGGAGTATTAATTATAATTAAGGATCCAAACATATGATCTTCCACCGAATAAACCAACTAGCATCAACTACAAGGAGTAATCAACACTACTAGCAACTGATACGTCTCCAACGTATCTACTTTTCCAAACACTTTTGACCTTGTTTTGGACTCTAACTTGCATGATTTGAATGGAACTAACCCGAACTGACGCTGTTTTCAGCAGAACTACCATGGTGTTATTTATGTCCAGGAGCAAACGTTCTCGGAATGACCTGAAACTTCACGGAGACACTTTTCAGAAAATAAGAAAAATACCTGCCAAAGATGAAGGCCAGGGGGCCCACCATCTTGCCACAAGGGTGGGGGGCGCACCCCCTACCTCGTGGGCCCCCTGTTGCCTCTCCGACTCCAACTCCACCTCCATATATTGAGTTTCGATGAGAAAAAAAATCAAAGAGAAGAAATCATCACGTTTTACGATACGGAGCCGCCGCCAATCCCTAAAACCTCTCGGGAAGGCTGATCTGGAGTCCGTTCGGGGCTCCGAAGAGGGGAATCCGTCGCCATCGTCATCACCAACCATCCTCCATCACCAATTTCATGATGCTCGCCGCCATGCGTGAGTAATTCCATCGTAGGCTTGCTGGACGGTGATGGGTTGGATGGGATCTATCATGTAATCGAGTCAGTTTTGTTAGGGTTTGATCCCTAGTGTCCACTATGTTCTGAGATTGATGTTGCTATGACTTTGCTATGCTTAATGCTTGTCACTAGGGCCCGAGTGCCATGATTTCAGATCTGAACCTATTATGTTTTCATCAATATATGAGTGTTCTTGATCCTATCTTGCAAGTCTATAGTCACCTATTATGTGTTATGATCCGTTAACCCCGAAGTGACAATAATCGGGATACTTACTGGTGATGACCGTAGTTTGAGGAGTTCATGTATTCACTATGTGTTAATGCTTTGTTCCGGTTCTCTATTAAAATGAGGCCTTAATATCCCTTAGTTTCCGTAAGGACCCCACTGCCACGGGAGGGTAGGACAAAAGATGTCATGCAAGTTCTTTTCCATAAGCATGTATGGCTATATTCGGAATACATGCCTACATTATATCAATGAACTGGAGCTAGTTCTGTGTCACCCTAGGTTATGAATGTTACATGATGAACCGCATCCGACATAATTCTCCATCACCGATCCATTGCCTACGAGCTTTCCATATATTGTGCTTCGCTTATTTACTTTCCCGTTGCTATTGCTATCATCACTACAAAATACCAAAAACATTGCTTTTACTACTGTTACCTTTTGCTACCGTTATCACTACTATCATATTACTTTGCTACTAAACACTTTGCTGCAGATATTAAGTTTCCAGGTGTGGTTGAATTGACAACTCAGCTACTAATACTTGAGAATATTCTTTGGCTCCCCTTGTGTCCAATCAATAAATTTGGGTTGAATACTCTACCCTCAAAAACTGTTGCGATCCCCTATACTTGTGGGTTATCAAGACCATTTTCTGGCGTCGTTGCCGAGGAGCATAGCTCTATTCTTTGAGTCACTTGGGATATATATCTGCTTATCATTATGAAGAACTTGAGAGATCCAAAAACCAAGATCTATCCCTCAACTACGAGGGGAGGTAAGGAACTGCCATCTAGCTCTGCACTTGATTCACCTTCTGTTATGAGTAAGCTTGCGACACCTACACCTGCTTCTGCTATTCGTTCTGATATGTCGCATGTTATTGACGATGCCACTTCTGCTATGCATGATACTTATGATGAAACTACCTCTATGCCTGATACTACTATGCCACTTAGTGATTTTCTCGATGAACAACTTGCTAGGGCTAGAGAGATTGAAAATATTGAATCTGATGATATTGATGAAAGTGATGATAAAGAACCACTTGCTATTCCTAAGGGTTATGCATTTGATCAAGATGCTTCTTTAGCCATTTTAGCTTGCAAAAATAGAACTGAACTTAAAAAAATTATTAGCTAAATGGAGTAAGCAATCTCTAAATGATAGAATGAAACCTGACCCTGCTTTTGCTACTTCACCTATCTTTGTTACTGATAAGGATTATGAATTCTCTGTTGATCCTGGTATAATTACTTTGGTTGAATCTGATCCTTTCCATGGTTATGAATCTGAAACTGTTATGGCACATCTTACTAAATTGAATGATATAGCTACCCTGTTCACTAAAGATGAGAGAACTCGCTACTTTTACATCCCTAAAATATTTTCTTTCTCATTGAAGGGTGATGCTAAGATATGGTTTAATTCTCTTGATCCTGGTTGTGTGCGTAGTCCCCAGGATATGATTTATTACTTCTCTGCTAAATATTTCCCTGCTCATAAGAAACAAGCTGCTTTAAGGGATATATATAATTTTGTGCAAATTGAAGAAGAGTGTCTCCCACAAGCTTGGAGGAGGCTTCTCCAATTACTTAATGCTTTGCCTGATCATCCTCTTAAGAAAAATGAAATACTTGATATCTTTTATAATGGACTAACCGATGCCTCCAGAGATTACTTGGATAGTTGTGCTGGTTCTGTTTTCAGGGAAAGAACACCGGATGAAGTTGAAATTATATTGAATAATATGTTGACAAATGAAAATAATTGGACACCTCCGGAGCCAATTCCTGAGCCTATTCCTAAACCAACTTCGAAGAAGAGGGGTATTCTATTTCTCAGTCCCGAAGATATGCAAGAGTCAAAGAAATCTATGAAAGAAAAAGGTATTAAAGCTGAAGATGTTAAGAATTTACCTCCTATTGAAGAAATACACGGTCTTAATTTACCACCTGTTGAAGAAACATATAATCTTAATTCATTACCTATTGAAGAAACTCATGGTCTTGATAACCCAACACAGGTAGTAAAGGTAAATTCTCTCTATAGATATGATAAAGCTGTAATCCCGTTTACTAAATTTGCTAGCCCATGTTTAGATGAGTTTGATAAATTTATGGCTAAACAAGAAGATTTTAATGCTTATTTTGGTAGACAATTGAAATATAATTCAAATATGCTTGGACACTTGGGTGATTATATGGCTAATGTCAAAGCTGAACTTAAACTTATTAGTAAACATGCTTCTATGGTTACCACTCAAGTAGAACAAGTACTTAAAGCTCAAAATGATTTGCTCAATGAACTGAATAGTAAAGATAATGATTATGCTGTTAGAGTGGCTACTAGAACTGGTAGAATGACTCAGGAACCCTTGTATCCTGAAGGCCACCCTAAGAGAATTGAGCAAGATTCTCAGAGAAATAATTTAGATGCACCTAGTGAAGGAAATATGCCCTAGAGGCAATAATAAAGTTATTATTTATTTCCTTATTTCATGATAAATGTTTATTATTCATGCTAGAATTGTATTAACCGGAAACATAATACATGTGTGAATACATAGACAAACAGAGTGTCACTAGTATGCCTCTACTTGACTAGCTCGTTGATCAAAGATGGTTAAGTTTCCTAACCATAGACATGAGTTGTCATTTGATTAATGGGATCACATCATTAGGAGAATGATGTGATTGACTTGACCCATTCCGTTGGCTTAGCACATGATCGTTTAGTATCTTGCTATTGCTTTTTTCATGACTTATACATGTTCCTATGACTATGAGATTATGCAACTCCCGTTTACCGGAGGAACACTTTGTGTGCCACCAAACGTCACAACGTAACTGGGTGATTATAAAGGTGCTCTACAGGTGTCTCCAAAGGTACTTGTTGGGTTGGCGTATTTCAAGATTAGGATTTGTCACTCCGATTGTCGGAGAGGTATCTCTGGGCCCACTCGGTAATGCACATCACTATAAGCCTTGCAAGCATTGCAACTAATGAGTTAGTTGCGGGATGATGTATTATAGAACGAGTAAAGAGACTTGCCGGTAACGAGATTGAACTAGGTATTGAGGTACCGACGATCGAATCTCGGGCAAGTAACATATCGATGACAAAGGGAAAAACGTATGTTGTTATGCGGTCTGACCGATAAAGATCTTCGTAGAATATGTAGGAGCCAATATGGGCATCCAGGTCCTGCTATTGGTTATTGACCAGAGAGGTGTCTCGGTCATGTCTACATAGTTCTCGAACCCATAGGGTCCGCACGCTTAATGTTCGTTGACGATATAGTACTATATGAGTTATGTATGTTGATGACCGAATGTTGTTCGGAGTCCGGGATGAGATCACGGACATGACGAGGAACTCCGGAATGGTCCGGAGATAAAGTTTGATATATGGGATAATAGTGTTTGGTCACCGGAAGGGTTTCGGAATTCACCGGAAGGGGTTCCGAATGTTTCCCGAAATGTTTGGGTACGAGAACACTTTATTTGGGCCAAAGGGGAAAGCCCACAAGGTTTTTGGAAAGCACAAAAGGAAGTTTTGCGGAGTCCAGGGGCCAGACGCCAGGGCTGGCGTCTGGGTCCAAACATCGGGAACCCTAGTGTCTGGCCCTGGAGTCCGAGAAGGACTCTTGACTTTCGGGTGAAACCGACTTTGTGGAGGCTTTTACTCCAAGTTTCGACCCCAAGGCTCAACATATAAATAGAGGGGTAGGGCTAGCACCCAAGACACATCAAGAAACACCAAGCCGTGTGCCGGCAATCCCGTCCCCTCTTGTTTATCCTCCGTCATAGTTTTCGTAGTGCTTAGGCGAAGCCCCACGGAGATTATTCTTCACCAACACCGTCACCACGCCGTCGTGCTACCGGGACTCATGTACTACTTCGCCCCTCTTGCTGGATCGAGAAGGCGAGGACGTCACCGAGCCGAACGTGTACAGAACTCGGAGGTGCCGTGCTTTCGGTACTTGGATCGGTCGGATCGTGAAGACGTACGACTACATCAACCGCGTTGATATAACGCTTCCGCAAACGGTCTACAAGGGTATGTAGACAACACTCTCCCCTCTCGTTGCTATGCATCACCATGATCTTGCGTGTGCGTAGGGAATTTTGAAATTACTACATTCCCCAATAGTGGCATCCGAGCCAGGTTTTATGCGTTGATGTAATATGCACAAGTAGAACACAAGTGAGTTGTGGGCAATATAAGTCATACTGCTTACCAGCATGTCACACTTTGGTTCAGCGGTATTGTTGGATGAAGCGGCCCGGACCGACATTACACGTACGCTTACGCGAGACTGGTTCTACCGACATGCTTTGCACACAGGTGGCTGGCGGGTGTCAGTTTCTCCAACTTTAGTTGAACCGAGTGTGGCTACGCCCGGTCCTTGCGAAGGTTAAAACAGCACCAACTTGACAAACTATCGTTGTGGTTTTGATGCGTAGGTAAGAACGATTCTTGCTCAGACCGTAGTCACCACGTAAAACTTGCAACAACAAAGTAGAGGACGTCTAACTTGTTTTTGCAGGGCATGTTGTGATGTGATATGGTCAAGACGTGATGAGATATAAGTTGTTGTATGAGATCATCATGTTTTGTTGAAGTTATCGGCAACTGGCAAAAGCCTTATGGTTATCTCTCTATTGCATAAGATGCAAGCGCCAAATAATTGATTTACTTTATCGCTATGCGATAGCAATAGTTGCAAGAGCAATTGTTGGCGAGACAACCATGTGACGACACATTGATATAGATCAAGATGATGGAGATCATGGTGTCATGCCGGTGACGATGGAAATCATGACGATGCTTTGGAGATGGAAATCAAAGGCACAAGATGATGATGGCCATATCATGTCACATATTTTGATTGCATGCGATGTTTATCTTTTATACATCTTATTTTGCTTAGTTCGACGGTAGCTTTATAAGATGATCTCTCACTAAATTATCAAAGTATAAGTGTTCTCCCTGAGTATGCACCGTTGCGAAAGTTCTTCGTGCTGAGACACCACGTGATGATCGGGTGTGATAGGCTCTACGTTCAAATACAACGGGTGCAAAACAGTTGCACACGCGAAATACTCAGGTTAAATGTCACAGCCCTAGAGTTTGCTTGTAACTAGTGGCATTGCATCCATGCATCATGTTTAAATTTCATGAAATTTGAAATGGGGATTGTTGAAACCCTAGCACCAAATGAATTCAACTAGGTTCAATGAAAATATTTTCAATGATCCCAAATGCCCTTTAGAAAAGTTCATGATTTTTGTTAAAGGTGAAAACCTCTGCCAAAAATCATGCACATATTTCTAGGCCATTTTGCATTTTTGAATTAATTCATATTGTATTTGCATTTGGGCATTTATATGCTATAAAATATTTTAAATGCTCAAATAATCATAAACTAAAATGTTTACTGTTGGATATATTCTAAACAGTAGCCATGATTAGTTTCATGATTTTTGTAAATACCCTGGCATTTTTAATAAAGCCCCAAAGTTACAGAAATAATAGAAAACAGAAACAAATAAACGAAGGGAGAGAGGAAGCCCACCTGGGCCACTTACCTGGCCCAGCTCCTCCAGCAGGTCCAGCCCACCTGGCAGCCCAGCCACCTGGCCGGCCCACCGAGGGCAGGGGCGTCTTCTTCCTCCTGCCAAAAGGCAGAGGAGAAGCTAGCCACGGCGCCGCGACGTGCCACGCCGGTAGCTGCCTGCCTGGCTGTCCCCTCGTCGTCCTAGACGTCTTCCGCATGGCCATGCAACTCCCTGACCCCTCTCACTCTCCCTATGCTCCTCCCCCTCCTCTGTTTCTCTCTCCCGAGCACACCGAGAGCAGCCGTCGCCGCCGTTCGCTGCCGCCGTGTCCACTGCATCCCCCTCGCTCCCCCGACCGGCCCACGAGCTCCGCCGTCATCCGCTACGCCATCCCCGCCGATCCACGCGACTGGAAGGCCTCGGAGTGCCACCATCGATGTCATCTTCATCCTCGGGTCCCGACGATTGCCGCAGTGATTTCGCGACCGTCCGGACCTCCCCGAGCATGCTGAGCAGCCCTACCGACTCCATGTGAGCCCCTGCTTCGTTTCTCCCTAACTCCATGCCCGATTTCGATCTCTAGCCGCCTCCTCCACCGGAGCCGAGACGCTCCGCCGCACAAGCTCGATGCCGGCGACACTCCGGTGACCATTTGGTCATGCGCCGGTGTGCAACGCGTTAGCAGCCTCATGTAGAGCAGCCCCCGAGCTTTAGTTCGCGCTTTTGCGCGCCGTAGCACCTAACCTGAGCGGGCCCGAGCTCCGGCAGCCGCTCCACTGCTCGCCGTCGGTGTTTCCGGCCACCCCAGGCCCGGAGCCCATCGTCGTTCGATGCGCCGCTTCGCCAGCGTCCCGGAGAGCCCAACCGCGTGCCGAACGGTGCACCAGAGGGGTTCTCCGAGGCCCCTCGCCGCTGCTGACCTCGCCGGCGACTCAACGCCGGCGATTTTGACCTGTTCGACCCGGGGTTTGACCTCCCTGGGGTCAATACATGTGGGCCCCGCCCCTGACTCGTTTAGTTTAGGACTAATTACCCCACTTCTGACACTGACAGTGGGCCCAGTGCCTATTAATTTGATTAGTTAATCCTATTTAACCCTGTTAGTTAATTGAGTCACTGACCAGTTGGCCCCACCGGTCAGGTTTGACCTGGACGATGCCTGTTGATCTGGTGAGGTCAGCATGACCTAATGCTGATGCAATAAGCATTTACCGGATTTATTCTTATTCAGGAAATTCCAGAAAATAGTATAACTTCAAAAATTCATAGAAAATAATCTATAACTCAGATTGAAATAAATTATATATGAAAAATGATCAGAAAAATCCAATCTTTCCAGCTGTACTAGTTTCATGCATGTTAGAACACTTTAACCTTGCTTTTTAGGTGAAACAAGTTAATGCACTAATATGACTTCATAAAATGGGTTTGCATTTGAATCTTTGGTTCAAATGGACTCATTTCGATATAATCCCACTCTCTCGCTCTTGCTCTCTTTTACTGCATTAGGACAACGGCGATTCAACTATTACATACTGCGGTAGGTTAACCCTTTTCCTCTGCATGACCTTTCATTGCCATAGTAAATAGATTAAACCCACTAGCATGAGTAGGAGTTGTTTGAGCCCTGATGTGCCTACTCATTCATGCTTGTTTGTCATGCCTGCTACTGCTTAGAGTTGAGTCAGGTCTGATTCATCGGGGATGAATTGGAATGTGGTGAACACGTCCTACTGTTGAGAGCTAAGTGTGTGAACACGATTTGGTAAAGGTAGTGGTGAGAGGCCATGTAGGAGTACATGGTGGGTTGTCTCATTGCAGCCATCCTCAGGAACTGAGTTCTGTATTTGTGATCCATGAACAGTTACTACCACACATTGGGTTCCGATAACTCGATCCCTCTCGACTTATTAATCAACTCGATCTCTGTCCAGGAGTTGCAACTAGTTTCTAGTGTTTGTAGGTAGTGTTAGTAGTCTACCAAGTGGCACCCGATACAGGTGGGCTTGGGACAGACTAGGCACAGTGGCCCGGTGTACCAAGTGGCACCCGGATGGTGGGCTTGGGAACCCTGTACACATCATTTGGGGCCGTAAGCAACACCCCGGCCGGATCTCCTTGCGGATGGAACCTGAATAGGCGATAAACCTGGATGAGAGACTTGTGTGATTAGTCAGGTCGTGTCCGACTCCCTCACCAGGCTTCCGCTTGAAGGTTGCCGAGATACACGACGTGTACATGGTGGTAAGTGGCGAGAGCATGTGTGAAGAAGTACACCCCTGCAGGGTTATCATTATCTATTCGAATAGCCGGATTCCTCGGATATGGAAACTTGGACCCCTTGCATAGTTCATAGACAAGTGAAAGTGGATACTCTAAAATGCGTAAGATAAGTGTGAGTGCTATGGATGGCGTTCTCGCAGGGAGACGGGGAGCGGATCCATAGTGGTGTATTGGTATGGTGAATTTGTGGACTCGTGTGCGCCACCTCAAAAGAGTTGCTTGTAGTCGTAGTTCAGGTTAGCCACTGAGTCAAAGCTGGCTTGCTGCAGTTAAACTCCACCACCCCCTTTGTTGATACCGATGCATATGTAGCTAGTTCTGATGTAAGTCTTGTTGGGTACATTTATACTCACGTTTTCCTATTTTATGTTTTGCAGAGAGACGTCAGTCTCGCTAGTAGTTCCGTGTGGACTTCGACGTTTAGCTTGATACCTCAGCTACGATCTTGTGCCCTCGGCAGGATCTGGTAGATAGTCAGGCTTCTCAGCCTTTTTCATTTGTAGTTGCCTGTACTCAGACAAGTTATCCTTCCGCATGTGCTTGTTGCCTGTATGCTCTGTATGTTGGGTCATGAGACCAATGTTTGTAATTCTTGGCTCTTCGGAGCCTAATGAATAAATACTTGATTCATAGAGTTATGTTGTGATGCCATATTGTATTTACACATACCGAGCATATTGTGTGTATGATTGAAATGCTTGGTATGTGTGGGATCCGACAACCTAGTTGTTTATCCTTGGTAGCCTCTCTTATGGGGAAATGTAGTCTTGTGCTTCCATGAGCCATAGTAGTTCGCTACAGCCCGGTTCACCGGAGTCCTGCTAGCCCAACACTACTGCTCCGGAACACTTGACTGGCCGGCATGTGATTCACTTCGTTCCCGTGTCTGTCCCTTCGGGGAAATGTCACGCGGTGGCATCCGGAGTCCTGCCTAGCCTGCTACAGCCCGGGTTCCCGGAGTCCCGTTAGCCCAGTGCTACAGCCCGGATTCACATGCTGCTGACCGACATGCTCGATGTTGATTCATGTATGCTTGTCCCCGTAAGTTAGTGCCACTTTGGGTTCATGGCTAGTCATGTCGGCCCGGGTTATCTGTCATATGGATGCTAGCGACACTATCATATACGTGAGCCAAAAGGCGCAAACGGTCCCGGGCCATGGTAAGGCGACACCCGTGGAAATACCGTGCGTGAGGCCACAAAGTGATATGAGGTGTTACCGGCTAGAGTGATGTGACTTAGAATCGGGGTCCTAACAGCTTTGGTATCAGAGCCTGACTGCCTGTAGGATTACCAAGCCAAGCTGGTCGAAGTCGTGTCTAGAAATGCTTTAGTTATATAAGGGAATTGATTGTGGATGGGAACGTAAGGCTCTTTTTACTTCTTATCCTCATGACCTTCTGATCTGAGTCATCTTATCTTTTCTACGGGGTTAAGAACTAGGCTTCTCTTCTATCTCTCAGTATGACGTGTTACTAAACCGTAGTTGCCTAGGATTGTTGAGTTCAAGCCTCAGTTCAGTTCCTACTACTTCCATATGTTCATAGCTGGCCTCAGAACCTTGATATTTTGCTGTTGAGTGGTTATGCCACCATTTTGCAGGATGTCTCAAATCATTTTGAGCATTTACAGCTGTTATGCTGTCCGAGTCATTCCAGGTTTCTAAATAGTCTGATGCACTTGCAAATCTTTCCTCCATGTTCCCGTTGTATTTTGGGCCAGATTAAGCACACTAATCGCTGTGTTGAGGTACTCCCTTGCCTTGACGTGTATGTTGGAGTTAGTATTATGACCCTAGGTGTCCTCGAGAATTTAGCAATGCTTTCGTATCCCTAGTGTGATGATTCTGGCCATCATTCTTGAAAGCATCCCGTGATGTTATTTCATATGTAGGTATTCTATTTGTGGGTTCTTGAACCCAAGAATCGCTCTACTCACTTCCCGTTGCTAGTGTTTGCTCGTTCCTTTAGGTTATTAGTAACCTTTGAGATAGTCCTCAAGGTCCGTGGTAAATCCTTCTTTCAATACCATGCACTACTTATGGCAGAAGTTCCTTGTTGAACCAAACATCACAATAAGAGTGCTCTTGATGAGTTCTCCATTTTGCATTGTGAGTCTGCCAATTCTACCTTTCTGCATGGGTTATCCGGAAGAAATGTTGAGCTTTTCTCGACATACTAATCTATGCATCCACAACTCAGAAAAACATATGTTCCTTTGAGTTGTCCCTCTTTAGTTGTACCCTGACCTCCGTCTATCAAGTGATAGTCAGGAATAGTTGTGCCATCGTGTTCATCAGTGTCTAATATTCTTGTGGTCCATCAAGCCATTCTATTCCAGAATGACTAGGAGAAACAAACTCCAGTACCTCATCCATTTCTAGGATTGGGACAAAGCAGTTGTATTTCGCAGATCAAATGCAATCAAGCTATTGGTCTGTTCTACCCTGAAGTATTATCCACTTTATGTCAGGAATGTCATGGGAATTGCACCACCTCCTATGAACTCTTGATATAGTGATACTTCTCGCCATCATCGTTCATTGCTAGGTCTCCGTGTTATTGTAACCGGAATACCGACAAGTGAATCGTGGTGTGTGAAATCGATACTCCTAGCAAACCCGTTGCTTGGTGGTTAACGGATAATATTCTCATCCCTAGCGTGTTGGTTATCGAATCACCATCCTAGGACTGATCGTGCTACCTAGTCCATTTCTGTTGGCGCACTCTTCAATCAATGAGTTAGGATTTTGTCAAACCCTTGCTCTACTGATCACCTCGTCTTGCCTTGAAAAGCAAGATTGTTCTCGAGCTTAGTAACATATCAGTGGTTCGTGAATTTCCGAATATCTTCTCGGAAGTGTTACCAGGTTGTCACGTGACCGCTATGTTGAGTTCGTGATCAAGTTGGTTTCTTGTAAACCACTCCTTCTCCAAGGATCCATGTTGGATACCCCTGAGCTAGTTGGTTAAGCTAAACAACAACTTGGAGATTTGGAAGATAAAAGCTTACCTAATTTAGTTCGTTTCACAGGGATATCCTTGTGTTGTGTGTTAGTTGAAGAAAGATGATATCTTCATCGATTGGTCCCTGTGATCAGTTGTTGGGCCTATTGCCTTATCAAAACTTGATTTGAGTATGGGCTATCACCAAATCAAATCAGTACCAACGATGTTCATAATGTTGTCTCACTCGTGGTTGATTCCTCGAGCATACACCATTATATCTTTTGGTCTGACCAATACTATCACATTGATCACATAATGGTGGAATTCCAGTGATATGGAAATTACGATGAGTTGCTGTTCAGCCCATCAGCAACATCTTGTCTCCTCCATGATTCATGTTGAACATTGAGCTAGTGTTGGAAAATTTTGTAAGCATTGCCTTCGTGTCCCGCTCATGAGGTATATGTTTGGGTGAAAGAAGTGACTTTCTCCAAGTTCACGTGCATTAGGTGTAAGTTGCCGCCATGAATTTGAGAAAGGTTTGTTTCTAATTCCTCTGGTACCATCCCAAGTCAGTTATGCATGTGCAAATGTATTCTATGGTTTGGTAGATTAATTACCTCCACTCCATATGTATTCCCTAGCACACCAAGCCACTGATTGATTTGCTCAAGGAAAAGGAGTCTATTGTGCTAATTCTAGATCATGCACAAGACTCCGATATCCTCCTTGATGGTTCCCCACCTGAACTCGGTAGTGTTTTATTATAATACTACTATGTGGTCATTCTTGTCTTGGACAACATGCTCACATGTGTGTAGCAGAACCAGCTCATGTTTTGGAGCTTGCTATCGTAGTTCATCTCCCGAGAGTCTCACAACGTTATCTCGTCGATTTGTGTTGGAACCTTTCTTTTCTAGACATGTTGTCTGAAAAAAAATCATGTTACTAGTCAGATCTGAATCTCAGGCAGATATGATGGCTGGAACATCTCCAAGATCTATGATGTAGGTCCCGACGAGGTTGACGCTCTGGCCGACACACCTAGTCGGAAGATCTATTACGGTAGTATCTTGAATGAGCAATTCGACCATGTTCTCCATGAGGATTTGGTATGACTTATTCCACAAGTTGTTCCTTATGGATTTTTGTGCTCCCGAAGTCTGACCTTTACTTGATGGCCATGTTGGCGATGCTTTTAAGCATTGACCGTGGTACCTAGTACATCAAGGAGAACATTAGAAGCGGAGTGCTAAATGTCTCTTGGTCAATCACCCAGATTTTGTTTCCTTGGCCTTGCTAAGGTGAACTCTGAGAAGGTGTTATCTTCCTTTGCATCTGCATCGTCCATCACTATTTATCATGGTAGTATGTTGTGTTGCCAGGATCCTTGACACGGATGTTGGTAGAACCTTGATGAATATGGAAATGCTCAAGCTCTTGAGAGCACGCACAAGCAAAATCATCCATTGCGTTGTCTTCAACAAGGTAGTCCACATCATCCATTCTAGTCCGGGTATGCCATTTCTCGGAACTCCACCAAACGATTGTTGGTGAATTGCCTTAGGCTGGTATAGAGAGTTTCAATGATCTCCGTATCAAAAGTAATTCTTTTTGCCACTTAAGGGAATAACTCTATGAGTCATCTCCCCTAAGATGTCTTGTTATGGTATCATGGGCAACTTAACTCCTCGCTACCTTGAAACCCCTCACCATCTATTTAAGCCTGGGATGGTTGCCCACCAAATCAAACATCGTCGTCTGTTTCTTCCATCCCTCTTGAGGTATGTTTGTGTCTCAACTCGAGAGAGTTACTGTGTCTCATTCCGTGAGTTGATCATGAATTGCTCAATCTTCGAGAAGATCGTTTTCTGTAGAATCTATTTTTGTCGTCATCGAGTTACATGAAGATTTTGAAAGCAAAGATGTCAAGGTAAAATTTGAAGCAATGAATCAACATCCTCGAGAAGAGTAGTTGGATCATGAAGATTGTGATAGTTCGAGTCCCCTCTTCTTTTACCCACGCCTGAATCTCGGGACGAGATTCTTGTTTAGTGGGGGTGAGTTGTCACAGCCCTAGACTTTGCTTGTAACTAGTGGCATTGCATCCATGCATCATGTTTAAATTCCATGAAATTTGAAATGGGGATTGTTGAAACCCTAGCACCAAATGAATTCAACTAGGTTCAATGAAAATATTTTCAATGATCCCAAATGCCCTTTAGAAAAGTTCATGATTTTTGTTAAAGGTGAAAACCTTTGCCAAAAGTCATGCACATATTTCTAGGCCATTTTGGATTTTTGAATTAATTCATATTGTATTTGCATTTGGGCATTTATATGCTATAAAATATTTTAAATGCTCAAATAATCATAAACTAAAATGTTTACTGTTGGATATATTCTAAACAGTAGCCATGATTAGTTTCATGATTTTTGTAAATACCCTGGCATTTTTAATAAAGCCCCGAAGTTACCGAAATAATAGAAAACAGAAACAAATAAACGAAGAGAGAGAGGGAGGAAGCCCACCTGGGCCACTTACCTGGCCCAGCTCCTCCAGCAGGTCCAGCCCACCTGGCAGCCTAGCCACCTGGCCGGCCCACCGAGGGCAGGGGCGTCTTCTTACTCCTGCCAAAAGGCAGAGGAGAAGCTAGCCACGGCGCCGCGGCGTGCCACGCCGGCAGATGCCTGCCTGGCTGTCCCCTCGTCGTCCTGGACGTCTTCCGCGACGCCACGCAACCCCCCGACCCCTCTCACTCTCCCTGTGCTCCTCCCCTCCTCTGTTTCTCTCTCCCGAGCACACCGAGCGCAGCCATCGCCGCCGTTCGCTGCCGCCGTGTCCACCGCATCCCCCTCGTTCCCCCGACCGGCCCACGAGCTCAGCCGTCATCCGCTACGCTGTCCCCGCCGATCCACGCGACTGGAAGGCCTCGGAGTGCCACCATCGATGTCATCTTCATCCTCGGGTCCCGACGATCGCCGTGGTGATTCCGCGGCCGTCCGGACCTCCCCGAGCTTGCTGAGCCGTCCTACCGACTCCATGTGAGCCCCTGCTTCGTTTCCCCCTAACTCCATGCCCGATTTCGAGCTCTAGCCGCCGCCTCCACCGGAGCTGAGACGCTCTGCCGCACAAGCTCGACGCCGGCGACACTCCGGTGACCATGGTCATGCGCCGGTGTGCAACGCGTTAGCAGCCTCACGTAGAGCAGCCCCTGAGCTTTAGTTCACGCGTTTGCGCGCCGTAGCACCTGACCCGAGCAGGCCCGAGCTCCGGCCGCCGCTGCACTGCTCGCCGTCGGTGTTTCCAGCCACCCCAGGCCCGGAGCCCATCGCCGTTCGATGCGCCACTTCGCCAGTGTCCCGGAGAGCCCAACCACGTGCCGAACGGTGCACCAGAGGGGTTCTTCGAAGCCCCTCGCCGCCGCTGACCTCGCCGGCGACTCAACGCCGGCGAGTTTGACCCGTTCGACCCGGGGTTTGACCTCCCTGGGGTCAATACATGTGGGCCCCGCCCCTGACTCGTTTAGTTTAGGACTAATTACCCCACTTCTGACACTGACAGTGGGCCCAGTGCCTGTTAATTTGATTAGTTAATCCTATTTAACCCTGTTAGTTAATTGAGTCACTGACCAGTTGGCCCCACCGGTCAGGTTTGACCTGGATGGCGCCTGTTGACCTGGTGAGGTCAGCATGACCTAATGCTGACGCAATAAGCATTTACTGGATTTATTCTTATTCAGGAAATTCCAGAAAATAGTATAAACTTCAAAAATTCATAGAAAATAATCTATAACTCAGATTGAAATAAATTATATATGAAAAATGATCAGAAAAATCCAATCTCTCCATCTGTACTAGTTTCATGCATGTTAGAATACTTTAACCTTGATGTTTAGGTGAAACAAGTTAATGCACTAATATGACTTCATAAAATGGGTTTGCATTTGAATCTTTGGTTCAAATGGACTCATTTCAATATATTCTAGCTCGCATTAGCCCAAAACACATTCATATTGCCATGTCATAGCATGCATCATATTGTTGCATATCGTCATGTGTTGATTGTGTTCTTTCTCAGTTGCCGGTGTTTGTCCCCCCTCAGTAGACGTTGATCCAGCGATGAGTTCGATGACACCGATGAAGAACTATCCTATCTTCAGAAGTGCTAGGCAAGCAAAACCCCCCTTGTTCATTCCGATACAATCCCACTCTCTCACTCTTGCTCTCTTTTACTGCATTAGGACAACAGCGATTCAACTGTTACATGCTGCGGTAGTTGAACCCTTTTCCTCTGCATGACCTGTCATTGCCACAGTAAATAGATGAAACCCACTAGCATGAGTAGGAGTTGTTTGAGCCCTGATGTGCCTACTCATTCATGCTTGTTTGCCATGCCTGCTACTACTTAGAGTTGAGTCAGGTCTGATTCATCGGGGATGAATTGGAATGTGGTGAACACGTCCTACTGTTGAGAGCTAAGTGTGTGAACACGATTTGGTAAAGGTAGTGGTGAGAGGCCATGTAGGAGTACATGGTGGGTTGTCTCATTGCAGCCGTCCTGAGGAACTGAGTTCTGTGTTTGTGATCCATGAACAGTTACTACCACACATTGGGTTCTGGTAACTCGACCCCTCTCGACTTATTAATCAACTCGATCTCTGTCCAGGAGTTGCAACTAGTTTCTAGTGTTTGTAGGTAGTGTTAGTAGTCTACCAAGTGGCACCCGGTACAGGTGGGCTTGGGACAGACTAGGCATAGTGGCCCGGTGTACCAAGTGGCACCCGGATGGTGGGCTTGGGAACCCTGTACACATCGTTTGGGGCCATAAGCGACACCCCGGCCGGATCTCCTTGCTGATGGAACCCGAATAGGCGATAAACCTGGACGAGAGACTTGTGTGATTAGTCAGGTCATGGCCGACTCCCTCACCAGGCTTCCGCTTGAAGGTTGCCGAGATACACGACGTGTACATGGTGGTAAGTGGCGAGAGCATGTGTGAATAAGTACACCCCTGCAGGGTTATCATTATCTATTCGAATAGCCGGATTCCTCGGATATGGAAACTTGGACCCCTTGCATAGTTCATAGACAAGTGAAAGTGGATACTCTAAAATGCGTAAGATAAGTGTGAGTGCTATGGATGGCGTTCTCGCAGGGAGACGGGGAGCGGATCCATAGTGGTGTATTGGTATGGTGAATTTGTGGACTCATGTGCGCCACCTCAAAAGAGTTGCTTGCAGTCGTAGTTCAGGTTAGCCACTGAGTCAAAGCTGGCTTGCTGTAGTTAAACTCCACCACCCCCTTTGTTGATACCGATGCATATGTAGCTAGTTCTGATGTAAGTCTTGTTGGGTACATTTGTACTCATGTTTGCCTATTTTATGTTTTGCAGAGAGACGTCAGTCTCGCTAGTAGTTCCGTGTGGACTTCGACGTTTAGCTTGATACCTCAGCTACGATCTTGTGCCCTCGGCAGGATCTGGTAGATAGTCAGGCTTCTCAGCCTTTTTCATTTGTAGTTGTCTGTACTCAGACAAGTTATCCTTCAGCATGTGCTTGTTGCTTGTATGCTCTGTATGTTGGGTCATGAGACCCATGTTTGTAATTCTTGGCTCTTCGGAGCCTAATAAATAAATTATTGAGTCGTAGAGTTATGTTGTGATGCCATATTGTATTTACACATATCGAGCATATTGTGTGTATGATTGAAATGCTTGGTATGTGTGGGATCCGACAACCTAGTTGTTTATCCTTGGTAGCCTCTCTTATGGGGAAATGTAGTCTTGTGCTTCCATGAGCCATAGTAGTCCTCTACAGCCCGGTTCATCAGAGTCCTGCTAGCCCAGCACTACTGCTCCGAAACACTTGACTGGCCGGCGTGTGATTCACTTCGTTCCTGTGTCTGTCCCTTCGGGGAAATGTCACGCGGTGACATCCGGAGTCCTGCCTAGCCTGCTACAGCCCGGGTTCCCGGAGTCCTATTAGCCCAGTGCTACAGCCCGGATTCGCATGCTGCTGACCGACATGCTCGATGTTGATTCATGTATGCCTGTTCCCGTAAGTTAGTGCCACTTTGGGTTCACGACTAGTCATGTCGGCCCGGGTTCTCTGTCATATGGATGCTAGCGACACTATCATATATGTGAGCCAAAAGGCGCAAATAGTCCCGGGCCATGGTAAGGCGACACCCGTGGGAATACTGTGCGTGAGGCCGCAAAGTGATATGAGGTGTTACCGGCTAGATCGATGTGACTTAGAATCGGGGTCCTGACAGCTTTGGTATCAGAGCCTGACTGCCTGTAGGATTACCAAGCCAAGCTGGTCGAAGTCGTGTCTAGAAATGCTTTAGTTATATAAGGGAATTGATTGTGGATGGGAACGTAAGGCTCTTTTTACTTCTTATCCTCATGACCTTCTGATCTGAGTCATCTTATCTTTTCTACGGGGTTAAGAACTAGGCTTCTCTTCTATCTCTCAGTATGACGTGTTACTAAACCGTAGTTGCCTAGGATTGTTGAGTTCAAGCCTCAGTTCAGTTCCTACTACTTCCATATGTTCATAGCTGGCCTCAGAACCTTGATATTATGATGTTGAGTGGTTATGCCACCATTTTGCAGGATGTCTCAAATCATTTTGAGCATTTACAGCTATTATGTTGTCCGAGTCATTGCAGGTTTCTAAATAGTCTTATGCACTTGCAAATCTTTCCTCCATGTTCCTGTTGTATTTTGGGCCAGATTAAGCACACTAATCGGTGTGTTGAGGTACTCCCTTGACTTGAGGTGTATGTTGGAGTTAGTATTATGACCCTAGGTGTCCTCGAGAATTTAGCAATGCTTTCGTATCCCTAGTGTGATGATTCTGACCATCATTCTTGAAAGCATCCCGTGATGTTATTTCGTATGTAGGTACTCTATTTCTGGGTTCTTGAACCCAAGAATCACTCTACTCACTTCCCGTTGTTAGTGTTTGCTCGTTCCTTTAGGTTATTAGTAACCTTTGCGATAGTCCTCAAGGTCCGTGGTAAATCCTTCTTTCAATACCATGCACTACTTATGGCAGAAGTTCCTTGTTGAACCAAACATCACAATAAGAGTGCTCTTGATGAGTTCTCCATTTTGCATTGTGAGTCTGCCAATTCTACCTTTCTGCATGGGTTATCCGGAAGAAATGTTGAGCTTTGCTCGACATACTTATCTATGCATCCACAACTCAGAAAAACACATGTTCCTTTGAGTTGTCCCTCTTTAGTTGTACCCTGACCTCCATCTATCAAGTGATAGTCAGGAATAGTTATGCCATCGTGTTTGTCAGTGTCTAATATTCTTGTGGTCCGTCAAGCCATTCTATTCCAGAATGACTAGGAGAAACAAACTCCAGTACCTCATCCATTTCTAGGATTGGGTCAAATCAGTTGTATTTCGCAGATCAAATGCAATCAAGCTATTCGTCTGTTCTACCCTAAAGTATTATCCACTTTATGTCAGGAATGTCATGGGAATTGCACCACCTCCTATGAACTCTTGATATAGTGATACTTCTCGCCATCATCGTTCATTGCTAGGTCTCCGTGTTATTGTAACAAGAATACCGACAAGTGAATCGTGGTGTGTGAAATCGATACTCCTAGCAACCCCGTTGCTTGGTGGTTAATGGACACTATTCTCATCCCTAACGTGTTGGTTATCGAATCACCATCCTAGGACTGATCGTGCTACCTAGTCCATTTCTGTTGGCGCACTCTTCAATCGATGAGTTAGGATTTTATCAAATCCTTGCTCTATTGATCACCTCGTCTTGCCTTGAAAAGCAAGATTGTTGTCGAGCTTAGTAACATATCAGTGGTTCGTGAATTTCCGAATATCTTCTCGGAAGTGTTACCAGGTTGTCACCTGACCGCTATGTTGAGTTCGTGATCAAGTTGGTTTCTTGTAAACCACTCCTTCTCCAAGGATCCATGTTGGATACCTCTGAGCTAGTTGGTTAAGCTAAACAACAACTTGGAGAGTTGGAAGATAAAAGCTTACCTAATTTAGTTCGTTTCCCATGGATATCCTTGTGTTGTGTGTTAGTTGAAGAAAGATGATATCTTCATCGATTGGTCCCTGTGATCAGTTGTCGGACCTATTGTCTTATCAAAAGTTGATTTGAGTATGGGCTATCACCAAATCAAATCAGTACCAACGATGTTCATAATGTTATCTCACTCGTGGTTGATTCCTCGAGCATACACCATTATATCTTTTGGTCTGACCAATACTATCACATTGATCACATAATGGTGGAATTCTAGTGATATGGAAATTAAGATGAGTTGCTGTTCAGCCCATCAGCAGCATCTTGTCCCCTCCATGATTCATGTTGAACATTGAGGTAGTGTTGGAAACTTTTGTAAGCATTGCCTTTGTGTCCCGCTCATGAGGTATATGTTTGGGTGAAAGAAGTGACTTTCTCCAAGTTCACGTGCATTAGGTGTAAGTTGCCGCCATGAATTTGAGAAAGGTTTGTTTCTAATTCCTCTGGTACCATCCCAAGTCAGTTATGCATGTGCAAATGTATTCTATGGTTTGATAGATTAATTACCTCCACTCCATATGTATTCCCTAGCACACCAAGCCACTGATTGATTTGCTCAAGGAAAATGAGTCTGTTGTGTTAATTCTAGATCATGCACAAGACTCCGATATCCTCCTTGATGGTTCCCAACTTGAACTCGGTAGTGTTTTATTATAATACTACTATGTAGTCATTCTTGTCTTGGACAACATGCTCACATGTGTGTAGCAGAACCAGCTCATGTTTTGGAGCTTGCTATCGTAGTTCATCTCCCAAGAGTCTCGCAATGTTATCTCGTCGATTTGTGTTGCAACCTTTCTTTTCTAGACATGTTGTCTGAAAAAAATCATGTTACTAGTCAGATCTGAATCTCAGGCAGATATGATGGCTGGAACATCTCCAAGATCTATGATGTAGGTCCCAACGAGGTTGATGCTCTGGCCGACACACCTAGTCGGAAGATCTATTACGGTAGTATCTTGAATGAGCAATTCGACCATCTTCTCCATGAGGATTTGGTATGACTTATTCCACAAGTTGTTCCTTATGGATTTTTGTGCTCCCGAAGTCTGACCTTTACTTGATGGCCATGTTGGCGATGCTTTTAAACATTGACCGTGGTACCTAGTACATCAAGGAGAACATTAGAAGCGGATTGCTAAATGTCTCTTGGTCAATCACCCAGATTTTGTTTCCTTGGCCTCGCTAAGGTGAACTCCGAGAAGGTGTTATCTTCCTTTGCATCTGCATCGTCCATCACTATTCATCATGGTAGTATGTTGTGTTGCCAGGATCCTTGACACGAATGTTGGTAGAACCTTGATGAATATGGAAATGCTCAAGCTCTTGAGAGCATGCGCAAGCAAAATCATCCATTGCGTTGTCTTGAACAAGGTAGTCCACATCATCCATTCTAGTCCGGGTATGCCATTTCTCTGAACTCCACCAAACGATTGTTGGTGAATTGCCTTAGGCTGGTATAGAGAGTTTCAATGATCTCCGTATCAAAAGTAATTATGGGCAACTTAACTCCTCGCTACCTTGAAACCCCCTCAAAACAGGATTAGAATCGAGACTTCAAAGATGTTTTGAATGTCATGGACCATATGAGATGTTCCAGGAGTTGAAGTTAATATTTCAAGCAAATACCCGAGTTGGGAGATATGAAGTCTCCAACAAGTTCTATAGCTAAAAAGATGGAGGAGAATAGCTCAAGCAGTGAGCATGTGCTTAGATTGTCTGGGTATTACAATCGCTTGAATCAAGTGGGAGTTAATCTTCTAGATAAGATAGTGATTGATAGAATTCTCTAGTCACCATCACCAAGTTAGTAGAACTTCGTGATGAACTATGATATGCAAGGGATAACGGAAACGATTCCCAAGCTCTTCGTAATGCTGAAATCAACGAAGGTAGAAATCAAGAAAAATATCAAGTGTTGATGGTAGACAAGAACACTAGTTTCAAGAAAAGGGCAAAGGGAAGAAGGGGAACTTCAAGAAGAACGGCAAGCAAGTTGCTGCTCAAGTGAAAAAACCCAAGTCTGGACCTTAGCCTAAAACTGAGTGCTTCTACTACAAAGGGACTGGTCACTGGAAGCGGAACTGCCCCAAGTATTTGGCGGATAAGAAGGATGGCAAAGTGAACAAAGGTATATTTGATATACATATTATTGATGTGTATTTTACTAGTTTCGTAGAAACCCCTCGGTATTTGATACTGGTTCAGTTGCTAAGAGTAGTAACTCGAAACGGGAGTTGCAGAATGAACCGAGACTAGTTAAGGCTGAAGTGACGATGTGTGTTGGAAGTGGTTCCAAGATTGATATGATCATCATCGCACACTCCCTATACTTTCGGGATTAGTGTTGAACCTAAATAAGTGTTATTTGGTGTTTGCATTGAGCATGAATATGATTTGATCATGTTTATTGCAATACGGTTATTCATTTAAGTAAGAGAATAAATTGTTGTTCTGTTTACATGAATAAAACCTTATATGGTTACACACCCAATGAAAATGGTTCATTGGATCTCGATCGTAGTGATACACATATTCATAATATTGAAACCAAAAGATGCAAAGTTAATAATGATAGTGCAACTTATTTGTGGCACTACCATTTAGATCATATTGGTGTAAAGAGCATGAAGAAACTCCATGCTGATGGACTTTTGGAATCACTTGATGCTTGCGAACCATGCCTTATGGGCAAGATGACTAAAACTCCATTCTTGGGAACAATGGAGCAAGCAACTGACTTATTGGAAATAATACATACTGATGTATACGGTCCGATGAGTGTTGAGGCTCGCGGCGGGTATCATTATTTTCTGACCTTCACAGATGATTTGAGCAGATATGGGCATATCTACTTGATGAAACACAAGTCTGAAACATTTGAAAAGTTCAAAGAATTTCAGAGTGAAGTGGAGAATCATCGTAACAAAAAAAAAGAAGTTTCTACGATATGATCGCAGAGGTAAAATATTTGAGTTACGAGTTTGGGCTTCAGTTAAAACAATGTGAAATAGTTTCACTACTCACGCCACCTGGAACACCACAACGTAATGGTGTGTCCAAACGTCATAACCGTACTTTATTTGATATAGTGCAATCTATGATGTTTCTTACCGATTTACCACTATTGATTTGGGGTTATGCATTAGAGACAGCTACATTCACATTTAATAGGGCACCATCTAAATCCATTGAGACGACACCATATGAACTATGGTTTGGCAAGAAACCTAAGCTGTCGTTTCTTAAAGTTTGAGGTTGCAATGCTTATGTGAAAAAGTTTCAACCTGATAAGCTCAAACCCAAATCGGAAGTGCGTCTTCATAGGATACCCAAAAAGAAAATGTTGGGTACACCTTCTATCACAGATCCGAAGGCAAGTTATTCGTTGCTGAGAATGGATCCTTTCTAGAGAAGGAGTTTCTCTCGAAAGATGTGAGTGGGAGGAAAGTAGAACTTGATAAGGTAATTGTACCTACTCCCTTATTGGAAAGTAGTTCATCACAGAATTATGTTCCTGTGACTACTACACCAATTAGTGAGGAAGCTAATGATGATGATCATGTAACTTCAGATCAAGTTACTACCGAACCTCATAGGTAAAACAGAGTGAGATCCGCACCAGAGTGGTACGGTAATCCTGTTCTGGAGGTCATGTTACTTGACCATGACGAACCTACGAACTATGAGGAAGCGATGATGAGCCCAGATTCTGCAAAATGGCTTGAGGCCATGAAATCTGAGATGAGATCCATGTATGAGAACAAAGTATGGACTTTGATTGACTTGCCCATTGATCGGCGAGCCATTGAGATTAAATGGACCTTCAATAGGAAGACGGACGCTGATAGTAGTGTTACTATCTACAAAGCTAGAATTGTCGCACAAAAAGGTTTTCGACAAGTTCAAGGTGTTGACTATGATGAGAGTTTCTCACTCGTATCTATGCTTAAGTCTGTCCGGATCATGTTAGCAATTTTCGCATTTTATGTAATCTGGCAAATGGATAAACAAAACTGCATTCCTTAATGGATTTATTAAAGAAGAGTTGTATATGATGCAACCAGAAGGTTTTGTCAATCCTAAATGTACTAACAAAATATGCAAGCTCCAGCGATCCATCTATGGACTGGTGCAAGCATCTCGGACTTGGAATATACGCTTTGATAAGTTGATCAAAGCATATAGTTTTATTCAGACTTGCGGTGAAGCCTGTATTTACAAGAAAGTGAGTGGGAGCACTACAACATTTCTTATAAGTATATGTGAATGACATATTGTTGATCAGAGATAATGTAGAATTATTCTGCAAAGCATAAAGGAGTGTTTGAAAGGAGTTTTTCAAAGAAAGACCTCGGTGAAGCTGCTTACATATTAAGCATCAAGATCTATAGAGAAAGATCAAGACGCTTGATAAAGTTTTTCAATGAGTACATACCTTGACAAGATTTTGAAGTAGTTCAAAATGGAACAGTCAAAGAAAGAGTTCTTGCCTATGTTACAAGGTGTGAAGCTGAGTAAGACTCAAAGCCCGACCACGGCAGAAGATAGAAAGAGAATGAAAGTCATTCCCTATGCCTTGGCCATAGGTTCTATAAAGTATGCCATGCTGTGTACCAGACCTATTGTATACCATGCCCTGAGTTTGGCAAGGGAGTACAATAGTGATCTAGGAGTAGATCACTAGACAGCGGTCAAAATTATCCTTAGTGGAATAAGGATATGTTTCTCGATTATGGAGGTGACAAAAGGTTCGTCGTAAAGGGTTACGTCGATGCCAGTTTTGACACTGATCCAGATGACTCAAAGTCTCAATCTGGATACATATTGAAAGTGGGAGCAATTAGCTAGAGTGGCTCTGTGCAGAGCATTGTTGACATAGAAATTTGCAAAATACTTACGGATCTGAATGTGGCAGACCCGTTGACTAAACTTCTCTCTCAAGCAAAACATGATCACACCTTAGTACTCTTTGGGTGTTAATCACATAGAGATGTGAACTAGATTATTGACTCTAGTAAACCCTTTGGGTGTTGGTCACATGTCGATGTGAACTATGGGTGTTAATCACATGGTGATGTGAACTATTGATGTTAAATCACATGGAGATGTGATCTAGATTATTGACTCTAGTGCAAGTGGGAGACTGAAGGAAATATGCCCTAGAGGCAATAATAAAGTTATTATTTATTTCCTTATTTCATCATAAATGTTTATTATTCATGCTAGAATTTTATTAACTGGAAACATAATACATGTGTGAATACATAGACAAACAGAGTGTCACTAGTATGCCTCTACTTGACTAGCTCGTTCATCAAAGATGGTTAAGTTTCCTAACCATAGACATGAGTTGTCATTTCATTAACGGGATCACATCATTAGGAGAATGATGTGATTGACTTGACCCATTCCGTTAGCTTAGCACTTGATCGTTTAGTTTGTTGCTATTGCTTTCTTCATGACTTATACATGTTCCTATCACTATGAGATTATGCAACTCCCGTTTACCGGAGGAACACTTTGTGTGCCACCAAACGTCACAACGTAACTGGGTGATTATAAAGGTGCTCTACATGTGTCTCCAAAGGTACTTGTTGGGTTGGCATATTTCAATATTAGGATTTGTCACTCCGATTGTCGGAGAGGTATCTCTGGGCCCACTCGGTAATGCACATCACTATAAGCCTTGCAAGCATTGCAACTAATGTGTTAGTTGCGGGATGATGTATTACGGAACGAGTAAAGAGACTTGTCGGTAACGAGATTGAACTAGGTATTGAGATACCGACAATCGAATCTCGGGCAAGTAACATACCGATGATAAAGGGAACAACATATGTTGTTATGCGGTCTGACCGATAAAGATCTTCGTAGAATATGTAGGAGCCAATATGGGCATCCAGGTCCCGCTATTGGTTATTGACTAGAGAGGTGTCTCGGTCATGTCTACATAGTTCTTGAACCCGTAGGGTTCGCACGCTTAACATTCGTTGATGATATAGTACTATATGAGTTATGTATGTTGATGACCGAACGTTGTTCGGAGTCCGGGATGACATCACGGACATGACGAGGAACTCCGGAATTGTCCGGAGATAAAGTTTGATATATGGGATAATAGTGTTTGGTCACCGGAAGGGTTCCGGAATTCACCGGATGGGGTTCCGGATGTTTCCCAAAATGTTTGGGTACGAGAACACTTTATTTGGGCCAAAGGGTAAAGCCCACAAGGTTTTTGGAAAGTGCAAAAGGAAGTTTTGCGGAGTCCAGGGGCCAGACGTCAGGGTCCGTGGAGTCTGGGTCCAGACACCGGGAACCCTGGCGTCTGGCCCTGGAGTCCGAGAAGGACTCTTGCCTTTCGGGTGAAACCGACTTTGTGGAGGCTTTTACTCCAAGTTTCGACCCCAAGGCTCAACATATAAATAGAGGGGTAGGGCTAGCACCCAAGACACATCAAGAAACACCATGCCATGTGCCGACAACCCCGTCCCCTCTAGTTTATCCTCCGTCATAGTTTTCATAGTGCTTAGGCGAAGCCCTACGGAGATTGTTCTTCACCAACACCGTCACCACGTCGTCGTGTTGCCGGAACTCATCTACTACTTTGCCCCTCTTGCTGGATCGAGAAGGCGAGGACGTCACCGAGCCGAACGTGTGCAGAACTCGGAGGTGCCATGCTTTCGGTACTTGGATCGGTCGGATCATGAAGACGTACGACTACATCAACCGCGTTGATATAACGCTTCTGCAAATGGTCTACAAGGGTATGTAGACAACACTCTCCCCTCTCGTTGCTATGCATCACCATGATCTTGCATGTGCGTAGGAAATTTTGAAATTACTACGTTCCCCAACACCTAGCTCTTCTAAAAACAAGAAAAAGAAAAATGATAGGACTTTGCATGCTTCTAGTGATCCTATTGTTGAAACACTTGAGAATCCAAATGATATTTATATTTCTGATGCTGAAACACAACCTGGTAATGAAACTGAAACTAGTGATAATGTTAATGATAATGTTCATAATGATGCTCAACCTAGTAATGATAATGATATAGAAATTGAACCTTCTGTTGATCTTGATAACCCACAATCAAAGAATCAATGTTATGATAAGAACGACTTTGTCGCTAGGAAACATGGTAAAGAAAGAGAGCCTTGGGTTTAGAAACCCATGCCCTTTCCTCCTAAACCATCCAAGAAAAAGGATGATTAGGATTTTGAGCACTTTGCTGAAATGATTAGACCTATCTTTTTACGTATGCGATTAACTGATATGCTCAAAACCAATCCTTATGCTAGGTATATGAAAGATATTATTACAAATAAGAGAAAGATACTGGAAGCTGAAATTTCCACCATGCTTGCTAATTATACTTTTAAGGGTGGAATACCAAAGAAACTTGGAGATCCCGGTGTACCAACTATACCATGCTCCATTAAAAGAAACTATGTTAAAACTGCTTTATGTGATCTTGGAGCCCGTGTTAGTGTTATGCCTCTCTCTTTATATCGTAGACTTGATTTGAATAGGTTGACGCCTACTGAAATATCTTTGCAAATGGCTGATAAATCAACTACTATACATGTAGGTATTTGTGAGGATGTGCCTGTTGTAGTTGCAAATGTTACTATTTTAATGGACTTTGTTATTCTTGATATTCCCGAGGATGATAGTATGTCTATTATTCTTGGAAGACCCTTTTTGAATACTATAGGGGCTGTTATTGATTGCACTAAAGGCAATGTCACTTTTCATGTTAATGGTAATGAGCACACGGTACACTTTTCGAGGAAACAACCTCAAGTTCATAGTATCAACTCTATTGGAAAAATTCCATCGATTATATTTGGAGGTTTTGAATTTCCTCTTCCTACTGTCAAGAAGAAATATGATATTCTTATTATTGGGGATGTGCATATCCCCGTTGAGGTAACATAGTGTTATTCGAAATTTCTCCGGTTCCATGTTATTCGGAATGAGTTCGTTAACAAGACTTGATCAACTTTGTTAGTGGATTCCTTTTGATGATCATGAGATGGATGAAACTAGAAGGCACAACCTTCTGTACCCCACTTTTACTTTCTGTTATTTATATTAAATAAAATAAAAATAAATATTTGTCTGTCTGTTATCTGATTATCCGTGCAATATAAAAATACCTCGAAAATAAAAGTTCTCCAAATGCCCTGAAAATTAAATATGATTTTTTCTAGAATATTTGAGGATTTATGGAACTGAATACACACCAGGGGGGCCAACCACCTTGCCACAAGGGTGGAGGGCGCGCCCCCTGCCTCGTGGGCCCACGGTGGCCCTCCTCCACTTATTCCTGCACCCACACACTTCATCTTCCTCCCCCAAACACGAATATCCAGCTCAAACCCGAGTCCAAGCTCGTTTTGCTGCCATTTTCGATCTCCTTGCTCAAAGCACCTCTCACAAAACTGCTTGGGGAGATTGTTCCTTGGTATGTGACTCCTCCATTGGTCCAATTAATTTTTGTTCTAGTGCTTTATTCATTGCAAATTTTTGCTGCTTAGGTGACTCTGTTCTTGAGCTTGCATGTCAAATTTATATGGTCAAAAGTAGTTTTGTTGCATGATATAGTCCCTAGGCACTTGTAGGAGTAGTTGCTATCAATATTATTGAGTTTGGCTTACTTTTATTTTGAAGTTACTAAAAATTTCAGAATTTTTCAGAAAATGATGAGGAGACTTTTGAGGGGCTCATCGAGCCAAAGCTTGAAGGAGAAGGCACCAAAGCCTAAGTATAATCTGCCTTGCACCGCGGAGGTTCGGGCGTGTGAATGGCCTTCTGAGGATTTCTTAAGAGCAGCCGGGATTTATGAAGATTTTCATGAGTTGGCTCAGACTGCAGGCCTTACCGCTTTCCTCCACGACCAATGCAATCAGTATCTCTTGCTCACGAATACCTTTGTGCAAAACTTTCATTTTCATTCTAGGAACTCACCACCTACGGTGGAGTTTCATTTATATGATGAGCATAAGGAGATGTCACTTTATGATTTTTGTCGGATCTTTTTAGTCCCTTTTGGGGGCAAGACAGAAGAACCACATCGTGATGATGTGGAGGGATTTATTGACACTATCACTGTAGGGGAAACAAGGAAGGTTTCCGATGCACGAATCACTAGCATACATTTTCCTGTTTTACGCTATTTTGCATTATTTGCTAGTCGTTGCTTAATTGGTCGCGGAAACTGTGGAAAGCTGAGTATCCCTGATATTATTATTTTGCACCACGGTTTATACGGTGATAACTCTTTTAGTATGGGCAGCATTATTGCCAAACGGTTAAGTCTGAACCGTACCAAGGGCCCCATCTTTGGAGGCATCTATGCTACATGCCTAGCTGCACATTTTAACATACCTATTAGGCACGCTGAGAAGGAAGAAAAAGTGCTGCCCCATGTTTATCTAGATTATAAAAGTATGGTAGCACATGATTTTATTGTTAAGAATAGGGAATGAGAGCTTAAATATCCATTGTTTTTTAATAAACATCATCCTGAGACTATTACCTTGCCTGCTCCTTCTTTGTTTGATTTGACTGTAGGCACGTAGCTTGTTCCGTTGACGGCTATCCACGCCTACCGGAACCCTGCACCAGCCGAGGAGCCAGATCCGGAACCACAGTTCGATCCTTCACGACAGTCTAATTACCAGTGGGATCCGGAGATGATTGTCAGCCAGTGGCAATCGGAGCCTTCCTCATCTACATCACAGTATGACCCCAGCTACTATTATGGATATCCGCCAGGCCAGCCGTGGCCATAGACCAACTTAGGCCAAAAGCCTAAGCTTGGGGGAGTACGTATTTCTCACCGACATTACATTTATGCTCACACACTCATTGCTAGATGTTGGTGCTCATACTTTTTCATTGTATCATCCATGCTAGTTTACTTTCCTTTTGATGCTTTCTTCTTGTGTGTTTAATAAACCTTAAGAAAAACAAAAAAATTAGTTGTAGCTTTTAATTAATTTACCTTCCATGCTTGTAGTAGTAATTAAAAAGAAAACCCAAAAAGATTTCTTGTTCTTCTTTTGCTTGTTGGGAGCTTTCCCGTGTAAATAGTTTTATTTCTTTTCTTTCCTTTGGGGGTCGATAGGAGAAGACCATGATTAAATTGTTGAAGTGGCTCTTATATGCATTATTGTTGATCTGACAAAAGAGCCCATATTGCCTTGTCTTCTTCTGTTTATTGAATGCTTGCAGATTCTAGCTTAGTCCAATGCACGTGCACTATTATTATTATTCACATCGTTCGGTCGTGCAAATGAAAGGCAATTATGACGATATATGATGGACTGACTGATATGAGAAAAGCTGGTATGAACTCGACCTCTTTTGTTTTTGTAAATATGATTAGTTCATCGTTCTTGATTCAGCCTATTATGAATAAACATGTTTGTAATGACAATTAGAGATTATAGTTTCTTGTGCCATGCTTGATTGCTATGAGTTATAATGGTTTACCTTGCGTGCCAACATGCTATTGAGATGGTTATGACGTGGTATGATAGGGTGGTATCCTCCTCTAAATGATTTCAGTGACTTGACTTGGCACATGTTCACGCATGTAGTTGAAACAAAATCAACATATCCTTCACGATATTTATGTTCTTGGTGGATTATATCCTACTCATGCTTGCATTCGATGTTGATTAGTTTTAATGCATGTTCATGACTATTGTCGCTCTCTAGCTGGTCGCTTCCCAGTCTTTTGCTAGCCTTCACCTGTACTAAGCGGGAATACTGCTTGTGCATCCAAACTCCTTAAACCCCAAAGTTATTCCACACGAGTCCACTATACCTACCCATATACCTTATCTACCTGCCGTTCCAAGTAAATTTGTATGTGCCAAACTCCAAACCTTCAAATAAATATCCTGTTTTGTATGCTCGAATAGCTCATGTATCAACTAGGGCTGTTTGTATCTTCCATGTTAGGCGGTTTATTCTCAAGAGGAGTGGACTCCGCTCCTCAGTCACGAGATAAATGGCTCGTCACCGGGATGCCCAGTCCCATGCTTTATGCAAACTAAATCAAAGTAATTGCAAACAAAACTCCCCCTGGGACTCTTGTTAGTTGGAGGCACTCGTTGTTTCGAGCAAGCCATGGATTGATGCTTGTGGTGGAAGGGGATCATAAACTTTACCATTCTGTTTGGGAACCGCCTATAATGTGTGTAGCATGGAAGCTATCGCCATCTCTTGGGTGTTATGTTGACAATGAAAGTATACCACTCAAAATATTATTCACCTCTGTTTCAAAACCGAGCTCTGGAACCTCTACAAATCCCTGCTTCCCTCCGCGAAGGTCCTATCTATTTATTTTTATGCTGAGTCATCATCCTCTTATTAAAAAGCACCAGTTGGAGAGCACCGCTGTCATTTGCATTCATTATTGTTAGTTTACATTGAGTATGACTTGATTGGATCTCTTTTACCATGAATTACAATGTCTAGTTAGTCCTTGGTCTTTAAAGGTGCTCTGCATTTATGTTTTGCGGTCTCAGAAAGGGCTAGCGAGATACCACCTTGTTATATCATATTATGATTGTTTTGAGAAAGTGTTGTCATCCGAGTTTTATTATTATGGCTCACTAGTTGATTATGCTATTGATATGAGTAAACTTGAGACCTATGTGTTATTGCAAATGTGGTTAGTTATAATCTTTGCTAAAAACTTGAATGCTGGCTTTACATATTTACAACAACAAGAGCAAACAGAGTTTGTAAAAGTTTTTCTTTATCACTTTCAGTTTGTCAACTGAATTGCTTGAGGACGAGCAAAGGTTTAAGCTTGGGGGAGTTGATACGTCTCCGACGTATCTACTTTTCCAAACACTTTTGCCCTTGTTTTGGACTCTAGCTTGCATGATTTGAATGGAACTAACCCGGACTGACGTTGTTTTTAGCAGAACTACCATGGTGTTATTTATGTGCAGGAGCAAACGTTCTCGGAATGACCTGAAACTTCACAGAGACACTTTTCAGAAAATAAGAAAAATACCTGCCAAAGATGAAGGCCAGGGGGCCCACCGTCTTGCCACGAGGGTGGGGGGCGCGCCTGCCCCCCTAGGGCGCGCCCCTACCTCGTGGGCCCCCTGTGGCCTCTCCGACTCCAACTCCACCTCCATATATTGAGTTTCGATGAGAAAAAAATCAGAGAGAAGAAATCATCACGTTTTACGATACGGAGCTGCCGCCAAGCCCTAAAACCTCTCGGGAAGGCTGATCTGGAGTCCGTTCGGGCCTCCAGAGAGGGGAATCTGTCGCCATCGTCATCACCAACCATCCTCCATCACCAATTTCATGATGCTCATTGCCGTGCGTGAGTAATTCCATCGTAGGCTTGCTGGACGGTGATGGGTTGGATGGATCTATCATGTAATCGAGTTAGTTTTGTTAGGGTTTGATCCCTAGTGTCCACTATGTTCTGAGATTGATGTTGCTATGACTTTGCTATGCTTAATGCTTGTCACTAGGGCCCGAGTGCCATGATTTCAGATCTGAACCTATTATGTTTTCATCAATATATGAGTGTTCTTGATCCTATCTTGCAAGTCTATAGTCACCTATTATGTGTTATGATCCGTTAACCCCGAAGTGACAATAATCGGGATACTTACCGGTGATGACCGTAGTTTGAGGAGTTCATGTATTCACTATGTGTTAATGCTTTGTTCCGGTTCTCTATTAAAAGGAGGCCTTAATATCCCTTAGTTTCCGTAAGGACCCTGTTGCCACGGGAGGGTAGGACAAAAGATGTCATGCAAGTTCTTTTCCATAAGCACGTATGACTATATTCGGAATACATGCCTGCATTATATCAACGATCTGGAGCTAGTTATGTGTCACCCTAGGTTATGACTGTTACATGATGAACCGCATCCGGCATAATTCTCCATCACCGATCCATTGCCTACGAGCTTTCCATATATCGTGCTTCGCTTATTTACTTTCCCGTTGCTATTGCTATCATGACTACAAAATACCAAAAACATTGCTTTTACTACTATTAACTTTTGCTACCGTTATCACTACTATCATATTACTTTGCTACTAAACACTTTGCTGCAGATATTAAGTTTCCAGGTGTGGTTGAATTGACAACTCAGCTGCTAATACTTGAGAATATTCTTTGGCTCCCCTTGTGTTGAATAAATAAATTTGGGTTGAATACTCTTGTTGTAAATATGCCCTAGAGGCAATAATAAAATGGTTATTATTATATTTCCTTGTTCATGATAATTGTCTATTGTTCATGCTATAATTGTGTTATCCGTAAATCGTAATACATGTGTGAATACATAGACCACAACACGTCCCTAGTGAGCCTCTAGTTGACTAGCTCATTGATCAAAAGATAGTCATGGTTTCCTGACTATGGAAATTAGATGTCATTTATAACGGGATCACATCATTAGGAGAATGATGTGATGGACAAGACCCAATCCTAAGCATAGCTCAAAGATCATGTAGTTCGTTTGCTAGAGCTTTTCCGAATGTCAAGTATCATTTCCTTAGACCATGAGATTGTGCAACTCCCGGATACCATAGGAGTGCTTTGGGTGTGCCAAACGTCACAACATAACTGGGTGACTATAAAGGTGCACTACGGGTATCTCCGAAATTGTCTGTTGGGTTGGCACGAATCGAGACTGGGATTTGTCACTCCGTATGACGGAGAGGTATCTCTGGGCCCACTCAGTAATGCATCATCATAATGAGCTCAATGTGACCAAGTGGTTGATCACGGGATCATGCATTATGGTACGAGTAAAGTGACTTGCCGGTAACGAGATTGAACGAGGTATTGGGATACCGACGATCGAGTCTCGGGCGAGTAACGTACCGATTGACAAAGGGAATTGTATACGGGATTGATTGAATCCTCGACATCATGGTTCATCCGATGAGATCATCGAGGAGCATGTGGGAGCCAACATGGGTATCCAGATCCCGCTGTTGGTTATTGACCGGAGAGTCGTCTCGGTCATGTCTGCGTGTCTCCCGAACCCGTAGGGTCTACACACTTAAGGTTCGATGATGCTAGGGTTGTAGAGATATTAGTATGCGGTAACCTGAAAGTTGTTCGGAGTCCCGGATGAGATCCCGGACGTCACGAGGAGTTCTGGAATGGTCCAGAGGTGAAGAATTATATATAGGAAGTCTAGTTTCGGCCATCAAGAAAGTATCGGGGGTCACCGGTATTGTACCGGGACCACCGGAAGGGTCCCGGGGGTCCACCGGGTGGGGCCACCTATCCCGGAGGGCCCCATGGGATGAAGTGGGGAAGGGAACCAGCCCCTGGTGGGCTGGTGCGCCCCCCTTGGGCCTCCCCCTGCGCCTAGGGTTGGAAACCCTAGGGGTGGGGGGCGCCCCACTTGGCTTGGGGGGCAAGCCACCCCCCTTGGCCGCCGCCCCCTTGAGATTCAATCTCTAGGGCCGGCTCCCCCTAGGGGCCCTATATATAGTGGGGGGGAGGGGGGAGGGAGGGCAGCCGCACCTAGCCCCTGGCGCCTCCCTCTCCCTCCCGTGACACCTCTCCCTCTCGCTGAGCTTAGCGAAGCCCTGCCGATATCGCCGTTGCTTCCACCACCACACCGTCATGCTGCTGGATCTCCATCAACCTCTCCTCCCCCCTTGCTCGATCAAGAAGGAGGAGACGTCTTCCCAACCGTACGTGTGTTGAACGCGGAGGTGCCGTCCGTTCGGCGCTCGGTCATCGGTGATTCGGATCCCGACGACTACGACTCCATCAACCCTATTCTCTTGAACGCTTCCGCGCGTGATCTACTAGGGTATGTAGATGCACTACCCTTTCCCTCGTTGCTAGATAACTCCATAGATTGATCTTGGTGATGCATAGAAAATTTTAAATTCTGCTACGTTCCCCAACAGTGGCATCATGAGCTAGGTCTATGCGTAGTTTCTATGCACGAGTAGAACACAAAGCAGTTGTGGGCGTCGATATTGTCAATTTACTTGCCATTACTAGTCTTATCTTGATTCGGCGGCATCGTGGGATGAAGCAGCCCGGACCGACCTTACACGTACGCTTACGTGAGACTGGTTCCACCGACTGACATGCACTAGTTGCATAAGGTGGCTAGCGGGTGTCTTTCTCTCCCACTTTAGTCGGATCGGATTCGATGAAAAGGGTCCTTATGAAGGGTAAATAGAAATTGGCATATCACGTTGTGGTTTTGGCATAGGTAAGAAACGTTCTTGCTAGAAACCTATAGTAGCCACATAAAAACTTGCAACGACAATTAGAGGACGTCTAACTTGTTTTTGCAGCATGTGCCATGTGATGTGATATGGACAAAAGGATGTGATGAATGATATATGTGATGTATGAGATTGACCATGTTCTTGTAATAGGAATCACGACTTGCATGTCGATGAGTATGACAACCGACAGGAGCCATAGGAGTTGTCTTAATTTATTTGTGACCTGCGTGTCAACATAAATGTCATGTAATTGCTTTACTTTATTGCTAAACCGTTAGATATAGTAGTAGAAGTAATAGATGACGAGACAACTTCATGAAGACACAATGATGGAGATCATGGTGTCATGCCGGTGACGATGATCATGGCGTCCCGAAGATGGAGATCAAAAGGAGCAAATGATATTGGCCATATCATGTCACTATTTGATTGCATGTGATGTTTATCATGTTTTACATCTTATTTGCTTAGAACGACGGTAGCTTAAATAAGATGATCCCTCGTAATAATTTCAAGAAAGTGTTCCCCCTAACTGTGCACCGTTGCGAAGGTTCGTTGTTTCGAAGCACCACATGATGATCGGGTGTGATAGATTCTAACGTTCGAGTACAACGGGTGTAAGCCAGATTTACACACGCAATACACTTAGGTTGACTTGACGAGCCTAGCATGTACAGACATGGCCTCGGAACACGGAAGACCGAAAGGTCAAGCATGAGTCGTATAGAAGATACAATCAACATGAAGTTGTTCACCGATGTTGACTAGTCCGTCTCATGTGATGATCGGACACGACCTAGTTGACTCGGATCATGTTTCACTTAGATGACTAGAGGGATGTCTATCTGAGTGGGAGTTCATTGAATAATTTGATTAGATGAACTTAATTATCATGAACTTAGTCTAAAATCTTTACAATATGTCTTGTAGATCAAATGGCCCACGCTAATGTTGCCCTCAACTTCAACGCATTCCTAGAGAAAACCAAGCTGAAAGATGATGGCAGCAACTATACGGACTGGGTCTGGAACCCGAGGATCATCCTCATAGCTGCCAAGAAAGATTATGTCCTAGAAGCACCGCTAGATGACGCACCCATCCCAGAGAACGAAGACGTTATGAACGCTTGGCAGTCACGTGCTGATGATTACTCCCTCGTTCAGTGCGGCATGCTTTACAGCTTAGAACCAGGGCTCCAAAAGCGTTTTGAGCAACACGGAGCATATGAGATGTTCGAAGAGCTGAAAATGGTTTTCCAAGCTCATGCCCGGGTCGAGAGATATGAAGTCTCCAACAAGTTTTTCTGTTGTAAGATGGAGGAAAATAGTTCTGCCAGTGAGCACATACTCAAAATGTCTGGGTTGCATAACCGCTTGACTCAGCTGGGAGTTAATCTCCCGGATGACGCGGTCATTGACAGAATCCTTCAGTCGCTTCCACCGAGCTACAAGAGCTTTGTGATGAACTTCAATATGCAGGGAATGGAAAAGACCATTCCTGAAGTATATTCAATGCTGAAATCAGCAGAGGTAGAGATCAAAAAGGAACATCAAGTGTTGATGGTGAATAAAACCACTAAGTTTAAGAAAGGAAAGGGTAAGAAGAACTTCAAGAAGGACGGCAAGGGGTTTGCCGCGCCCGGTAAGCAAGCTGCCGAGAAGAAGCCAAAGAATGGACCCAAGCCTGAGACTGAGTGTTTTTATTGCAAGGGAAGTGGTCACTGGAAGTAGAACTGCCCCAAATACTTAGCGGACAAGAAGGCCGGCAACACTAAATGTATATGTGATATACATGTAATTGATGTGTAACTTACCAGTACTCATAGTAGCTCCTGGGTATTTGATACCGGTGCGGTTGCTCACATTTGTAACTCAAAGCAGGAGCTGCGGAATAAGCGGAGACTGGCGAAGGACGAGGTGACGATGCGCGTCGGGAATGGTTCCAAGGTCGATGTGATCGCCGTCGGCACGCTACCTCTACATTTACCTACAGGATTAGTTTTAAACCTCTATAATTGTTATTTAGTGCCAGCTTTGAGCATAAACATTGTATCAGGATCTCGTTTAATTCGAGATGGCTACTCATTTAAATCCGAGAATAATGGTTTTTCTATTTATACGAGAGATATGTTTTATGGTCATGCCCCGCTGGTGAATGGTTTATTCTTAATGAATCTCGAGCGTAATGTTACACATATTCATAGTGTGAATACCAAAAGATGTAAGGTTGATAATGATAGTCCCACATACTTGTGGCACTGCCGCCTTGGTCACATAGGTGTCAAACGCATGAAGAAGCTCCATGCAGATGGACTTTTGGAGTCTCTTGATTACGAATCATTTGACACATGCGAACCTTGCCTCATGGGTAAAATGACCAAGACTCCCTTCTCAGGAACAATGGAGCGAGCAAGCAACTTATCGGAAATCATACATACTGATGTGTGCGGTCCAATGAGTGTTGAGGCTCGCGGTGGCTATCGTTATGTTCTCACCCTCACCGATGACTTGAGTAGATATGGGTATGTCTACTTAATGAAACACAAGTCTGAGACCTTTGAAAAGTTCAAGGAATTTCAGAGTGAGGTTGAGAATCAATGTGACAGGAAAATCAAGTTCTTGTGATCAGATCGTGGGGGAGAATACTTGAGTCACGAATTTGGCACGCACTTAAGGAAATGTGGAATAGTTTCACAACTCATGCCGCCTGGAACACCTCAGCGTAATGGTGTGTCCGAACATCATAATCACACTCTATTGGATATGGTGCGATCTATGATGTCTCTTACCGATCTACCACTGCCATTTTGGGGCTATGCTTTAGAGACTGCCGCATTCACTTTAAATAGGGCTCCGTCGAAATCCATTGAGACGACACCATATGAATTATGGTTTGGGAAGAAACCTAAGCTATCATTTCTAAAAGTTTGGGGATGCGATGCTTATGTCAAGAAACTTCAACCTGAAAAGCTCGAACCCAAGTCGGAAAAATGCGTCTTCATAGGATACCCTAAAGAAACTATTGGGTATACCTTCTACCTCAGATCCTAAGCCAAGATCTTTGTTGCCAAGAATGGATCCTTTCTATAGAAAGAGTTTCTCTCGAAAGAAGTAAGTGGGAGGAAAGTAGAACTTGATGAAGTATTGCCTCTTGAACCGGAGAGTGGCGCAGCTCAAGAAAATGTTCCTGAGGTGCCTGCACCGACTAGAGAGGAAGTTAATGATGATGATCATGAAACTTCAGATCAAGTTGCTACTGAACTTCGTAGGTCCACAAGGACACGTTCTGCACCAGAGTGGTACGGCAACCCTGTCCTGGAAATCATGTTGTTAGACAAAGGTGAACCTTCGAACTATGAAGAAGCGATGGCGGGCCCAGATTCCAACAAATGGCTAGAAGCCATGAAATCCGAGATAGGATCCATGTATGAAAACGAAGTATGGACTTTGACTGACTTGCCCGATGATCGGCGAGCCATAGAAAATAAATGGATCTTTAAGAAGAAGACAGACGCGGATGGTAATGTGAGCATCTATAAAGCCCGGCTTGTCGCTAAGGGTTATCGACAAGTTCAAGGGGTTGACTACGATGAGACTTTCTCACCCGTAGCGAAGCTGAAGTCCTTCCAAATCATGTTAGAAATTGCCGCATTCTATGATTATGAGATATGGCAAATGGACGTCAAAACGACATTCCTTAATGGTTTCCTTAAGGAAGAATTGTATATGATGCAGCCGGAAGGTTTTATCGATCCTAAGAATGCTGACAAGGTGTGCAAGCTCCAACGCTCGATCTATGGGCTGGTGCAAGCATCTCGGACTTGGAACATTCGTTTTGATGAGATGATCAAAACGTTTGGGTTTACGCAGACTTATGGAGAAGCCTGCATTTCCAAGAAAGTGAGTGGGAGCTCTGTAGCATTTCTCATATTGTATGTGGATGACATACTGTTGATGGGAAATGATATAGAATTCTTGGAAAGCATAAAGGCCTACTTGAACAAGTGTTTTTCAATGAAGGATCTTGGAGAAGCTGCTTACATATTAGGCATCAAGATCTATAGAGATAGATCGAGACGCCTCATTGGTCTTTCACAGAGTACGTACCTTGACAAGATATTGAAGAAGTTCAATATGGATCAGTCAAAGAAGGGGTTCTTGCCTGTGTTGCAAGGTACGAGATAGAGCATGGCTCAATGCCCGACCATGGCAGAAGATAGAGAAAAGATGAGTGTCGTCCCCTATGCCTCGGCCATAGGGTCTATCATGTATGCTATGCTGTGTACCAGACCTGATGTAAACCTTGCCGTAAGTTTGGTGGGAAGGTACCAAAGTAATCCCGGCATGGAACACTGGACAGCGGTCAACAACATCCTGAAGTACCTAAAAAGGACTAAGGATATGTTTCTCGTTTATGGAGGTGACGAAGAGCTCGTCGTAAAGGGTTACGTTGATGCTAGCTTCGACATAGATCTGGATGACTCCAAGTCACAAACCGGATATGTGTATATTTTGAATGGTGGGGCAGTCAGCTGGTGCAGTTGCAAGCAAAGCGTTGTGGCGGGATCTACATGTGAAGCGGAGTACATGGCAGCCTCAGAGGCAGCACAAGAAGCAATCTGGGTGAAGGAGTTCATTACTGACCTAGGAGTCATTCCCAATGTGTCAGGCCCGATGACTCTCTTCTGTGACAACACTGGAGCTATTTCCCTTGCCAAGCAGCCCAGGTTTCACAGGAAGACCAGGCATATCAAGCGTCGCTTCAACTCCATTCGTGAAAGTCTTCAAAATGGAGACATAGATATTTGTAAAGTACATACGGACCTGAATGTAGCAGATCCGTTGACTAAACCTCTCCCTAGAGCAAAACATGATCAACACCAAAACTCTATGGGTGTTCGATTCATCACAATGTAACTAGATTATTGACTCTAGTGCAAGTGGGAGATTGTTGGAAATATTCCCTAGAGGCAATAATAAAATGTTTATTATTATATTTCCTTGTTCATGATAATTGTCTATTGTTCATGCTATACTTGTGTTATCCGGAAATCGTAATACATGTGTGAATACATAGACCACAACACGTCCCTAGTGAGCCTCTAGTTGACTAGCTCGTTGATCAAAAGATAGTCACGGTTTCCTGACTATGGACATTAGATGTCATTGATAACGGGATCACATCATTAGGAGAATGATGTGATGGACAAGACCCAATCCTAAGCATAGCTCAAAGATCGTGTAGTTCGTTTGCTAGAGATTTTCCGAATGTCAAGTATCATTTCCTTAGACCATGAGATTGTGCAACTCCCGGATACCGTAGGAGTGCTTTGGGTGTGCCAAACATCACAACGTAACTGGGTGACTATAAAGGTGCACTACGAGTATCTCCAAAAGTGTCTGTTGGGTTGGCACGAATTGAGACTGGGATTTGTCACTCCGTGTGACGGAGAGGTATCTCTGGGCCCACTCGGTAATGCATCATCATAATGAGCTCAATGTGACCAAGTGGTTGATCACGGGATAATGCATTACGGTACGAGTAAAGTGACTTGCTGGTAACGAGATTGAACGAGGTATTGGGATACCGACGATCGAGTCTCGGGCGAGTAATGTACCGATAGATAAAGGGAATTGTATACGGGATTGATTGAATCCTCGACATCGTGGTTCATCCAATGAGATCATCGAGGAGCATGTGGGAGCCAACATGGGTATCCAGATCCCGCTGTTGGTTATTGACCGGAGAGTCGTCTCAGTCATGTCTGCGTGTCTCCCGAACCCGTAGGGTCTACACACTTAAGGTTCGGTGATGCTAGGGTTGTAGAGATATTAGTATGCGGTAGCCCGAAATTTGTTCGGAGTCCCGGATGAGATCCCGGATGTCACGAGGAGTTCCGGAATGGTCCAGAGGTGAAGAATTATATATAGGAAGTCTAGTTTCGGCCATCGGGAAAGTATCGGGTGTCACCGGTATTGTACCGGGACCACCGGAAGGGTCCCGGGGGTCCATCGGGTGGGGCCACCTATCCCGGAGGGCCCCATGGGCTGAAGTGGGGAAGGGAACCAGCCCCTGGTGGGCTGGTGCGCCCCCTTGGGCCTCCCCCCGCGCCTAGGGTTGGAAACCCTAGGGGTGGGGGGCGCCCCACTTGGCTTGGGGGGCAAGCCAACCCCCTTGGCCGCCGCCCCCTTCAGATTCAATCTCTAGGGCCGGCGCCCCCCCCTAGGGGCCCTATATATAGTGGGGGGAGGGAGGGCAGCCGCACCTAGCCCCTGGCGCCTCCCTCTCCCTCCCGTGACACCTCTCCCTCTCGCTGAGCTTAGCGAAGCCCTGCCGAGATCGCCATTGCTTCCACCACCACGCCGTCGTGCTGCTGGATCTCCATCAACCTCTCCTTCCCCCTTGCTGGATGAAGAAGGAGGAGACGTCTTCCCAACCGTACGTGTGTTGAACGTGGAGGTGCCGTCCATTCGGCGCTCGGTCATCGGTGATTTGGATCACGACGAGTATGACTCCATCAACCCCGTTCTCTTGAACGCTTCCGTGCGTGATCTACAAGGGTATGTAGATGCACTCCCCTTTCCCTCGTTGCTAGATAACTCCATAGATTGATCTTGGTGATGCGTAGAAAATTTTAAATTCCGCTACGTTCCCCAACAACTCTACCCTCGAAAACTATTGCGATCCCCTATACTTGTGGGTTATCAGCAACCCACAGGTACCAATTTGAGGTTTTGAGACAGAGATCAGATACAAGAGATGAACTAGGGTTTGAGAGGAGATGGTTCCAACAAAGATGTTGATGGAGATTGACCCCCTCTCGATGAGAGGGTCGTTGGTGATGACAATGGCTTCGATTTCCCCCTCCCAGAGGGAAGTTTCCCCGGCAGAACAGCTCAGCTAGAGCCCTAGCTAGATTGGTTCTGCCCAAGTTCCGCCTCGACACGGTGGTGCTTCGTCCCTAAAGCTTCCTTCTGATTTTTTCCAGGTCAAAACACACCATATAGCAGAAGATGGGCATTGGGGGCCTACTAGGTGGCCCACAAGACCGAAGGGCGCCCCAGGGGGTAGGGCACTCCCTCCACCCTTGTGGATGGCAGGTGGCCCCCCTCTGGTGCTTTCTTCGCCCAATATTTTTTATATATTCCAAAAATATTCTCCATGAAGTTTCAGGACTTTTGGAGTTGTGCAGAATAGGTCTCTAATATTTGCTCCTTTTCCAGTCCAGAATTCCAGCTGCTGGCATTCTCCCTCTTCATGTAAACCTTATAGAATAAGAGAGAAAAGGCATAAGTATTGTGATATAATTTGTAATAACAACCCATAATGCAATAAATAACAATATAAAAGCATGATGCAAAATGAAAGTATCACATAGCGACAGTGTTTGGATGACATCAAATTGATAGTAACAGGTGTGTACATGCACACATTTAGTAACATAGAACTAATAGCACTAACGTTGTCCATTATGTATGCCAAAACCGGTGTCAAGACAACTGTTGCTACATTTGGCACCAGTGCCCTACACCGGCGAGCCGATGCAGAGGAAACAAATTAGGGAACCGGAGTCCGGAGCACCTAGTTGCTCTGATGCCCAGTTCCTTCGTGCCATAAAGATTTAGTATTGTACTGCTTGGCTGCTCGGATGTGTGGACCAAAGTTGGCTGCACAAACTGCTGAAGCGGTGCCAAATAATTTTCTAATGGCGCCGCTGATGAGATGTCAACATTTTTAGATAGTAGGTATGAAGTGTGACACTGTCGTAACATCTAGATTAACATAGCACACTGACATTGTCTGAATCACATCTAACAAATGATTTGTAACAATGAAACTGGGCCTACCTTCTCTGCACATGCCAGAAACTTCCTCCCACTGTCCACAGATTCAAACGCAACTAACTTCACGCATGGAGATTGATGGTGACAATGAGCAGGCAGATCTTCAGCCACCCCGCTCCATCCTAGGGAGCTACAAGAGGAAGACATGACTCAAATCGACCACCGGGTTAAAATCCTTCATTCCAAATCATAACCCGAGAGAGGGAAGAGAGGCATACCCAGGTGGTGAAAGAGTCTTCGTCGGAGGAGGAACCGCTGGAGATGTCATTGAAGAAGACCATGGCGACCGCGGTGGTCGGATGCGAGACGATGAGAGCGAGGAAGCGGCTATAGCTTGGGAAGGAAGGAAGCAGGAAACAGGGGAAATGTGACTTGTGGTCAGGGAGAAAAGGGGGTGGGGAGGGGGTAGATATTTCGGCGGTAGGCCAAAAATTTTGAAAGGTGGAGGGAAACTTTGCACGCGGTGCCGTCAGACACTATTCACTTTGAATGAATGTGTGCATCGCAAACGATTCTTCTGATTTATGCGCATGTGATGAGTTGATCATTCAAATATTGGTGGAAATTTCCCTGGGTACTGTCCTCATCCACGTCATTGCATAATTTAACATAGACTGCTAATTTAGGCACACAAAAGAGCCTACAACACACATACCAAAGTTACTAAATCGAGCAATTTTAGTAATTAAACAAAGCCATTTGACCTAAACATCGCTCTAACAAAAGACCAACGTTATAAACAAAGGCCAAGTACACATAATTTTAACAAAGCCGCCGACGTGCCGCCCTACGCCTCGCTGGTGTAAGATGAGACGTCGATGACTTTTCCTGGTGACATGCACCATTGGTGGACTCCGCGTCCCCCCGGCTGAAGTCGACTGTGTCGTCGTCCTCGTCCTCGGTGCCACCCTCAAGGTTGTAGTACTCATAGTAGTGGTTGCACCAGAGCTCGCGCTGGTACTCCATGGCCGATTCCTCAAGAGATAGGCTCTTCTCAACCTTGTCCTGAGCCACGCGCAACTCCTCCTCCCGGCACTCCTCGATCTCCATCACCTCCTGCATCTCCAGATCCCGCTCGTCGATCTCATGAGGAAGCAGGTGCTCCATGCCCCCGCCACCTTTTTGGACATAGGTTGCATGCTGGATTCCAAGGTGGCCTGGAATATCTTGACGTGTGCGTCCTTGATCTTGGCGTGGATGGCCTCGACTTGGACCAGGGCGACATCGGCGGCACGGACGGCAGGTTGAGCGCTCTCCATAAAGGTACCACCGGCGGCGGAATCTAAAAAATTTCTAGAAACAAAGTTCAATCCCACATATTGTATGATCGTCCATAAACATAAGCCATGAGTAGGGCAATTTCTTTTCATTAATTTTATCCTCTCTCAAGATTGGGCAACATGTTCATGCTCAAATTGCTTAAAATTCATAATTTGATTTCTAAGGGAAATAATTTTTGCGATGGAAAAATACTTGGCAATAAAAGCATCTTTACACTTATCCCAAGAACCAATACTATTTCGTGGCAAAGATGAAAACCAACTTTTAACGCAATCTCATAGTGAGAATGAAAATAATTTCGATTTGAAAATATCATTATCCACATCTTTTCTATTTTGCATATCACACAATTCAACGAAAGTATTAAGATGGGATGCATCATCTTCATTAGGACTACCAGAAAATTGTCCTTTAATAACAAGATTTAGCAAAGTGACCTTAATATCACACGACTCCGCACTAGTAGCAGGAGGAGCTATTAGAATACTAATAAAATCATTATTATTAGTATTGGAAAAATCACACAACTTAGTATTTTCTTGAGACATCGTGACTAGGAAAACAAGAAAAAACAAGCGAACAAGCTAACTAGAAAATGACAAATGATTTTTTTGTGTTTTTATGAAAAAAATTTAGAAGTGGGGGAGATGAAAACAAGAGGAAAATGGCAAACAATTTAAATGTAAGGAGATGAAAGTTTATGCGATGGTACTTGATAGATGTTCGTGATGTTTCCCCGGCAACAACACCAGAAAATCTTCTTGCTGCTTGTGAGCTACGTTGGGGTTTCCTCGAAGAGGCGAGGATGATGCAATACAACAGAGATAAGTATTTCCCTCAGTTAAGAACCAATGTTATCAATACAGTAGGAGAACTTCGCCCCCCCTTAGCTACTTGCCTTAGCAGTTTTTGCAAGCGTGGAGGGCTTTGCCCCCTTAGCTACTTGCCTTACCACCCAACAGTTGCGAAGATTGTGGGTTGGGCTGGTACTTAGCAGAACGGGTTGGATAGGTCGTGGATTATCCAACAGACCATCAAAGGGCAGTCTTGGACCCTGCAGTCGGCTTCCTCTTTTTCTGAGGCCAATCAACTGATGATGATTGTACGTGATGTTTGCGCTGGAGTGTGAGCCTGTCATACTTCGTGTATTTATCATAGATCGAGTATGTCTGTTTTCCCTGGTCAACTTGGCATCTTCAATGGTGCAGAATTTTGAAACCAGATCAGAGCATCTCCAACAGGCATGCAAAAATAAGTTTACAGTGCCGAAATAGCAACTTTTTGCGTGCCGCAAAGTGCTGGCTCCAGCGGCTGCTACAAAAAATTGCGCACGTGCGCTGCTCCAGCAGAAGGGCTAAAATATAGCTCGTGATACACATACGTATGCAAAAATAAGATAGATAGTTCATAGCATAGATAGTTCACATAGCATAGGTAGATAAAAAATGATACAAAAGGATAGCATATATAGTTCATATCATAGATAGATAAAAAAAGACAATCATATTGCAACTACTCGTCATCGTCCTCCTCCTCCTCCAACTCTGACTCGGTGATGTCCTCCTCCTCCTCATACGTCGTAATGAAGGCGTCAATCCACCGTTCATTGTTGGAGTCCCAGGTCGACGCTTCTTTGAGCTCGATGTTGAAGAGCTCGGCCGCCACATCGACGACGTCCCCGCGATAGGCGGCTCACTCCGCCCTCCTTTGCGAGTAGAATTCGCGCGCATCGACGACGTCCTTCGGGAAGCGTTTGTGCCACATCGCCATGGCCTCCTCGTCCATCTCAGCGATGCCGAGGCAGCGCTCCCGTCTCCAGTTGTCGCGACGGTCCTCGTCAGTGACAAGCCACGGGGGAGGCGTGAGCTCCTGCGGCCGCTCATGCGTCGCCACCTCGGGGAAGTTCATCTCCCTACGAGACCGCCAGAAGCGCCACGCCTCCATGTCGTACGCGCGGGCGGCCTTGTGGGTGGTTTCGAATGTGTCGAGGCCGAGGCGCATCTCACCGTACCAGATTTCGGCAGAGAAGGAGCCGGAGGGGCGCACGCAGACGCCGCGGTAGCCAGAACTTCCTTGGCGGCCCGGCGGCGGCGAGGTGAGAAAAGAGGCGAGAAATAGCGGCAAAGAGAGTGGCAGAGGGGACGTGGCGAGGCACAGAGCGGTGGGAGGGCGCGTGGAGGGGTGCTGGATTTATAAAGCGCGTCGGACGCCGCGCACCAAAACTAGCTTGCACCGGGCCGCTTTTTCGCGTGTGCGTGATCTTTTCCCGCACGTGAGAATCTCCTGCGCCCGTTGGAGCGCGCGAAACCGCTCCGCGCGCACTAAAACCCACGTTTTCCATGCACACGCTTTTTTTACCACCGCCGTTGGAGATGTTCTCAGATAGGCCAGAGAACGTTTGGACTCAATGGCAGGCAAGGGCGTTTGAGTTGCCTTTATCCTTGCATCCATGTTGAAATGTTGTTATGATGTCTAAATCTAGGTAGTTCGATATAGTATTCTTGACAGACAAGAAACTGGTGCTACTTATGAGTTACGTTGGGATTTCCTCGAAGAGGAGAGGATGATATAGTACAATAGAGATAAGTATTTCCCTTAGTTGAGAACCAATGTAATCAATCCAGAAGAAGAACCACGCAACGCCTCGTTAGCAGCACCTAGACACAAAATAACAAATACTTGCACCCAACCCAAACAAGGAGTTGTCAATCCCTTGGCGGTTAATTGCAAGGATCAAATCTTGTATTATAACAAAGTAAATAAAATTGCAGCAAAGTATTTTTGGATTTTTATATATGATAAAGATAGACCCGTGGGCCATAGTTTTCACTAGAGGCTTCTCTCTTGAAAATAGCATACGGCGGGTAAACAAATTACTATTGGGCAATCGATAGAAAAGCGAATAATTATGATGGTATCCAAAGCAATGATCATGTATATAGGCATCATGTCAGAGACAAGTAGACCGGCTTCTGTCTGCATCTAATACTATTACTCCACACATCGACCGCTATCCAACATGCATCTAGAGTATTAAGTTCATAAAGAACAGAGTAACACCTTAAGCAAGATGACATGATGTGGACAAAGTAAACTCAATCAATATGAATAAACCCCATCGTTTTACCTTCATGGCAATGATACACATGCGTGTCATGTCCCCTTCTATCACTGGGGTTGAGCACCGCAAGATCGAACCCATTACAGAGCACCTCTCCCATTGCAAGATAAATCAATCTAGTTGGCCAAACCAAATCAATAGATCGGAGAGAAATACAAATCTATAATAATCATGCATATAAGAATTTAGAAAAGACTCAAATATTATTAATGGATAATCTGATCATAAACTCACAGTTCATCGGATCCCAACAAACACATCGCGAAAAGGATTACATCGAATAGAACTCCAAGAACATCAAGGAGAACATTGTATTGAAGATCAAAGAGAGAGAAGAAGCCATCTCGCTACTAGCTATGGACCCGTAGGTCTGTGGTAAACTACTCGCACATCATCAGAAGGGAAGCAAGGTTGATGTAGAGTCCCTCTATGGTTGATTCCCCCACCGGTAGAGTACCGGAAAAGGCCTCCAGATGGGATCTCGCGAGAACAGAAGCTTGTGGCGGCAGAAAAAATATTTTGGGTGGCTCTGTGTTGGTTCCCGATTTTGGAGAATTTATAGAGCTGAAATTAGGTCAAACGGAGGAATGAGGGGCCCATGAGGCACATGGGCGCCCCCAGGGCACGCCCATGTGGCTCGTGTCCCACTCATTCGCCTTCTGGACTCCTCCCAAGGCTTCTAGTGTCTCTTATGTCTAGAAACAATTGTCAAAATGTTTCGTGGCACTGCTACCTCTTGAGCTTGCATTGGTTTTTCCCTTGAAGAGGAAAGGGTGATGCAGCAAAGTAGCTTAAGTATTTCCCTCAGTTTTGAGAACCAAGGTATCAATCCAGTAGGAGACAACATGCAAGCCACCGAATACCTACACAAACAAACACCAACCTTGTACCCAACGCGATAAAGGGGTTGTCAATCCCTTCATGGTTATTTGCAACATGGGATCTGATAGAGATGGATAAATGGTAAAGTAATATTTTTGGTATTTTTGGTTTATGGAATGGAAAGTAAAAGGTTGCAAAAGAAAGTAAATAGGAAACTAGAACTATAGATTGGAAACTTATATGATGTAAAGTAGACCCAGGGGCCATAGGTTTCACTAGTGGCTTCTCTCATGATAGCATATATTATGGTGGGTGAACAAATTACTGATGAGCAATTGATAGAAAAGCACATAGTTATGATGATATCTAAGACAATGATCATGAATATAGGCATCACGTCCGTGTCAAGTAGACCGAAATGATTCTGCATCTACTACTATTACTCCACACATCGACCGCTATCCAGCATGCATCTAGAGTATTAAGTTCATAATAATAAAGTAATGCATTGGGCAAGATGACATGATATAGATGGATAAACTCAAGCAATATGATATAAACCCCATCTTTTTATCCTCGATGGCAACAATACAATATGTGCCTTGCTGCCCCTGCTGTCACTGGAAAAGGACACCACAAGATTGAACACAAAGCTAAGCACTTCTCCCATTGCAAGAAAGATCAATCTAGTAGGCCAAACTAAACCGATAATTCGAAGAGACTCGCAAAGATATCAAATCATGCATATAAGAATTCAAAGAAGAACCAAATAATATTCATAGATAATCAAATTCATAAACCCACAATTCATCGGATCTCGGCAAACACACCGCAAAAGAGTATTACATCGAATAGATCTCCAAGAACATGGAGGAGAACTTTGTATTGAGAGTTAAAGAGAGAGAAGAAGCCATCTAGCTACTAGCTATGGACCCGTAGGTCTGAGGTAAACTACTCATGCTTCATCTAAGAGGCAATGGTGTTGATGTAGAAGCCCTCCATGATCGAATCCCCCTTCGGGAGGATGCCGGAAAAGGTCCTTAGATGGGATCTCACGGGTGCAGAAGGTTGCGGCGGTGGAAAAGTGGTTTTGTGGTTCCCTGGAAGTTTTTAGGGTACACGAGTATATATAGGAGGAAGATCTAGGTCAGGAGGCCATCGAGGGCCCCATAAGGTTGGGGGCGCGCCCTCCACCCTTGTGGCTGCCTCGTGGCTCTTCTGACTTGCACTCCAAGTTTTCTGGATTGCTTTCGGTCCAAGAAAGATCATCACGAAGGTTTCATTCCGTTTGGACTCTGTTTGGTATTCCTTTTCCGCGAAACTCTAAAACAATGAAAAAAACAGAAACGGGCACTGGGCTCTAGGTTAATAGGTTAGTCCAAAAAATCATATAAAATAGCATATTAATGCATATAAAACATCCAATACAGATAATATAATAGCATGGAACAATCAAAAATTATAGATACATTGGAGACGTATCAGGCATTTGGACTCCGTTTGGTACCGACTTCCAGGAAAACTAAAAACGGGCAAAATACAATTGCCACTTGGCACTAAGTTAATAGGTTAGTCCCAAAAAATGATATATAATTGCATATAAAACATACAAGATTGATACTATAATAGCATGGAACAATCAAAAGTTATAGATACATTGGAGACGTATCGCCTGGCCAAGATTTGCGTGATTGATTCATCGGGTAGCTGTTGCACATAGGCTAAATTGCAGACATAGGATGGGCTCGAATTATCCTGGAAGTATTCGATGTGGGGGGTGGGTGGGGGAGAAAATTTGATCCCCTTTGACTACGGGCTCAAGGCTCCGAAGTCTTTATCCTGTGAAGCACATACCGGTGTCGGATTGGCTGAGCTGATTTTAAGATCTGGTTCCTCGGTTGTTTCCGGCTGGCTATTATCAGGGTCGCTCTCCAAGTAGTACCTCAGCCCCTTGCCCTTTACGAGGGCTTCAACCAGGGCAGATGGATATGCGAAGAATTCATGGGTAGATTCTTGCTCGTCACAACCTTGCTTGTAAGGGAGGGGGCGCAATCCGATGATCGGGATCTCAAGCATGAAAACAATACCTTGAAGGTTGGGGTTGGTGACCAACGATTCCATGAATCCTTCTTTGATCACACAATGGAACTCTCAATGAAAGTAGCAATGTTGGTGGTAAGACTGACAAACATCGGGGTAGGGGTCCCGAGCCATGGATCTCGGATCGATGGTAACATGAGACAAGGGACACGGTTTTTACCCAGGTTCGGGCCCTTTCGAGGAGGTAATATCCTATATCCTGCTTTGTTTATATTGATGATTGTGTATTGAGTACAAGCTTGATCTACCTCAAGATCATAAGTTGTGTTCTAACCCTAAGGCTAGGTGGATGTGATTATGATCGGATCCCCTCTACAGGCTAAATCCCTTGGCTTATACACATGCCATAGGAATACCTAGGGTTACATGATCGGTTGCAGATCTAAGGATGCACATGGTGCCGGCCAAAGATCTTCTTGGAGTACACATCAAGTCTTTGACAGAGGCTGTCTTGATCACGTCGAGGTGCGAGCCTTCCGGAGTCCTTCCTTGCGAGAATCAGAGCCCATAAGCCTAGCTCGAGGACCGTGGGCCAACTAGGTTGGTACTCCCTAGTCCCGAACACTGTCACTCGTGTTTCCATGAGACCACATCTGCACCCATGGATACTCAAAGATGTATCAAGTCATTACGTTGACCCTGCCATTCCTCCATATTTGATAATTTCGAGAGCACGTCTAAAAGATGGTGCACCGCTCCCCATCCCAACAGTCATCTGCTACTTGTGAGCTGTGTTGGGATTTCCTCGAAGAGGAGAGGATGCAGCAGTACAGTGGAGATAAGTATCTCCCTCAGCTAAGAACCATGGTTATAAATCCAGCAGGAGAACCACACAAAACCTCGTTAGCAGCACCTGCACACACAAAAGCAAATACATGCACCCAACGCAAACAAGAAGGTTTGCAATCCCCTTGGCGGTTATTTGCAGGGATCAAATCTTGTAGTGGTAGATAGCTAAAATAAAATAGAAAATAAAACAAGATACAAAAAGTGCAGCAAGGTATTTTTGGATTTTATATATGATAAAAGTAGACCCGGGGGCCATAGTTTTCACTAGAGGTTTCTCTCTCGAACACATAGCATACGGTGGGTAAACAAATTACTGTTGGGCAATTGATAGAAAAATGCATAGTTATGACAATATTCATGTTGGGAAATATAGCATGCGATTTCAAAAAAAACTCCTACGCTTACGTAAGATCTATCTAGGAGATGCATAGCAATGAGAGGGGGAGAGTGTGTCTACGTACCCTCATAGACCGAAAGCGGAAGCGTTAGACAACGCGGTTGATGTAGTCGAACTTCTTCTAGCTCCGACCGATCAAGCATCGAACGTACGACACCTCCGAGTTCTGCACACGTTCAGTGCGATGATGTTCCTCGCCTTCTTGATCCAGCAAGGTGTCAAGGAAGTAGATGAGTTCCGTCAACATGAGGGCGTGGTGACAGTGATGGTGAAGTGATCTGCGCAGGTCTTTATTTAAGCACCGCGAAACTATGACCGAGGGGGTAAAATGGGGAGGGGGCGCCGCACACGGCTAACAATTGTTGTTGTGTGCTTGTGAGGCTCCCCCTCCCCACATATATATAGGTGGGAGGGGAGGGGAGGCAGCCAGGGCGCCCTAGGGCTTGGTCGCCGCCCCCTAGGGGACCTGCCTTGCCCTGCGCCCCCTTTCCTGAAGGAAATATGCCCTAGAGGCAATAATAAAGTTGTTATTTATATTTCCTTATATTGTGATAAATGTTTATTATTCATGCTAGAATTGTATTAACCGGAAACTTAGTACATGTGTGAACACATAGACAAAACAGTGTCCCTTGTATGCCTCTACTTGAGTAGCTCGTTAATCAAAGATGGTTAAGTTTCCTGACCATAGACATGTGTTGTCATTTGATGAACAGGATCACATCATTAGAGAATTATGTGATGGACAAGACCCTCCGTTAGCTTAGCATAATGATCGTTAAGTTTTATTGCTATTGCTTTCTTCATGACTCATACATATTCCTCTGACTACGAGATTATGCAACTCCCGAATACCGAAGGAATACCTTGTGTGCTATCAAATGTCACAATGTAACTAGGTGATTATAAAGATTCTCTACAGGTGTCTCCGAATGTGTTTTTTGGGTTGGCATAGATCAAGATTAGGATTTGTCACTCTGTGTATCGGAGAGGTATCTCTAGGCCCTCTCGGTAATGCACATCACTATAAGCCTTGCAAGCAATGTGACTAGTGAGTTAGTTACGGGATGATATATTACAGAATGAGTAAAGAGACTTGCCAGTAACGAGATTGAACTAGGTATGATGATACCGACGATCGAATCTCAGGCAAGTAACATACCGATGACAAAGGGAATAATGTATGTGGTTATTTCGGTTTGATCGATAAAGATCTTCATAGAATATGTAGGAACCAATATGAGCATCCAGGTTCTGCTATTGGTTACTAACCGAAGATGTGTCTTGGTCATGTCTACATAGTACTCGAACCCGTAGGGTCCGCACGCTTAACGTTCGATGACGATTTATATTATGAGTATGTGTTTTTGGTGACCGAAGTTTGTTCGGAGTCCCGGATGAGATCACAGACATGACGAGGAGTCTCGAAATGGTCGAGAAGTAAAGATTGATATATTGGAAGGTAGTATTTGGACACGGGAAGGGTTCCGGAGTGTATCGGCTACATACCTGAGTACCCGGGGGGGGGGGGTTACGTGAACCCCCCGGGGGAATATATGGGCCATATGGGCCATAGGAGGGATGCTAACCAGCCCACAAGGGGCTGGTACCCCCCACACACTACTGGAATCAGGAACTTTGCCGTCAGCCATTTCTTTGTCGTCAGCTAGCTGATGGCAAAGAGGGTCTTTGCCATCAGCTTGAAGAAACATGACGGCAAAGAAGCAGCTAATGACAAAGAAAGTGTTTGCCGTCAGCTCCATCTTTGCTGTCTGCTAGCTGACGGCAAAGATGCAGGGTGGGCCGATAGCGAGGGGCAGCTAACGGGCACTTTCTTTGCCATCCACAAGCTGATGGCAAAAAAACTTTGCCGTCCGCTAGCAGACGGCAAAGAAAGTGGCCGTTGTAACGTCCGTTAGCTAGGCTCTTTGCCGTCAGCTAGCGGACGACAAAGAGCCTACCCCTAATGTATCAAAACGCCCTCGCGCCATGCCCCTCTCTCCCTCTCCCCTCATCCCAACCCCCCCCCCCCCCCCGCCCCCTCGCCGCCGCCCCGCCCCGGCCACCCCCTCACTGCTGCCCTGCCCTGGCCGCATCGCCGCCCCTGCTGCCCCACCCCGCGGGCACCGCTCTGCCCCGCCGTCCAGCCCCGCCGCGCCCCGGCCACCCCGACAGGCCGCGCTGGCCCGCCCCACCCCGGCCGCCCTGCCAGACCGCCCCGACGCGCCGCCTCACCGCCCCACCGTGTCACCCCGCCCCGCCGCGGCGCCTCGCCGCCTCGGCCGCTCCAAGGTGATACATTTTCATTTTCTTCTTATGTTTTTTAGATTTAGTTTAATTAGGTTTAGTATAATTTAGTTTAGCTTTTGTTTAGTGCTACCTCTTGAGCATGCGTTGGTTTTCCCTTGAAGAGGAAAGGGTGATGCAACAAAGTAGCGTAAGTATTTCCCTTAGTTTTCAGAACCAAGGTATCAATCCAGTAGGAGACAACACACAAGTCACCTAGTACCTACACAAACAATTAAGAACCTTGCAACCAACGCGATAAAGGGGTTGTCAATCCCTTCACGGTCACTCGCAAAAGTGAGATCTAATAAAGATAGTAAGGTAAATATTTTTGGTATTTTGTCGTATAGATTGGAAAGTAAAGATTGCAAAATAGTAAACGAGATGCGATGTAAATAAAAGAGATGCAATATAATAAGAAAGAGACCCAGGGGTCATAGGTTTCACTAGCGGCTTCTCTCAAGATAGCATGTATTACAACGGGTGAACAAATTACTGCTCAGCAATTGATAGAAAAGCGCATAGTTATGAGAATATCTAAGGCAATGATTATGAATATAGGCATCACGTCCGTGTCAAGTAGATCAAAACAATTCTACATCCACTACTATTACCCGGACATCGACCACTATCCATCATGCATCTAGAGTATTAAGTTCATAAGAACAGAGTAACGCATTAAGCAAGATGACATGATGTAGAGGGATAAACTCAAATAATATGATATAAACCCCATATTTTTATCCTTGATGGCAACAATACAATACATGCCTTGCTGCCCCTACTGTCACTGGGAAAGGACAACGCAAGATTGAACCCAAAGCTAAGCACTTCTCCCATTGCAAGAAAGATCAATCTAGTAGGACAAAGTAAACCAATAATTCAAAGAGAATTGCAAAGATATCAAATCATGCATATAAGAATTCAGAGAAGAACCAAATAATATTCATAGATAATCTTGTTCATAAACCCACAATTCATCGGATCTCGGCAAACACACCGCAAAAGAGTATTACATTGAATAGATCTCCAAGAACATCGAGGAGAACTTTGTATTGAGAATCAAAGAGAGAGAAGAAGCCATCTAGCTAATAACTATGGACCCAAAGGTCTGGTTAACTACTCACGCTTCATCAGAGAGGCTATGGTGTTGATGTAGAAGCCCTCCGTGATCGATTCCCCCTCTGCCAGATCGCTGGAAAAGGCCCCAAGATGGGATCTCACGGGTGCAGAAGGTTGGGGCGGTGGAAAAGTGGTATCGTGGCTCTCTGCGATGTTTCTAGGGTATAAGAGTATATATAGGGGAAAAAGTATGTCGGTGGAGCTACGAGGGCCCACGAGGGTGGGGGCGCGCCTACCCCCTGGGCGCACCCTCCTGCCTCGTGGCCGCCTCGTGGAGTTCCAGACTCGACTCCAAGTGCTCTGGATTGCTCTCGGTCCAAGAAAGATCATCGCGAAGGTTTCATTCCGTTTGGTATTCCTATTCTGCGAAACTCTAAAATAGGCAAAAAAACAGAAAGTGGCACTGGGCCTCCGGTTAATAGGTTAGTCCCAAAAATAATATAAAACAACATATTAAAGCCTATTAAACATCCAAAACAGATAATATAATAGCATGGAACAATACAAAATTATAGATATGTTGGAGACGTATCAAGCATCCCCAAGCTTAATTCCTGCTCGCCCTCGAGTAGGTAATTGATAAAAACAGATTTTTTGATGTGGAATGCTACCTAACATAATTATCAATGTAATTTTCTTTATCGTGGCATGAATGTTCAGATCTGAAAGATTCAAAACAAAAGTTTAATATTGACATAAAAATAATAATACTTCAAGCATGCTAATAAAGCAGTCATGTCTTCTCAAAATAACATGGCCAAAGAAAGCTATCCCTACAAAATCATATAGTCTGGCTATGCTCTATCTTCATCGCACAAAATATTTAAATAGTGCACAACCCTGGTGTAACATCCCAAATTTGCAATTTGGAATATTATACACTAGATCATCATGCATATCATATTTTCATGCATTTTGGTTGATCCTAGAAATTTCACGCAACTCAAGGACCCACGGAGAGAGTTGGAGATTTCGTTATTTTCATATTTGAGAGTTTTCTCAAATTTTGAAAAGAGGATCATTTGATTTATTTATTTCATCTTCAATTATTTTTCCAATATCAAAAATATAAGAGAGGGAATAATATGACTTTCCCAAATTTAGGAAAAATGAAGATTTAATGAATAAATCAAATTTTGGTTTTGCCGGAGTTTTGTTTGCTTTTTATTTGGATAGGGAAAAATGCGTGTTTTCAAAAATTGCATTTTAGGCCCAGAGAAAAGTTCATTTTGTTCGACTCATTTTTAGGAGTCAGAGAAAATTTACTTTAGGAATTTTGGAGTTCGTTTAGATTTTCTTTCTTTTGTTTTTCTGCGCGCGTAACCGATTTAAAAAAAAGGGACACAGGCCCAGCCGCCTGGGCCAAGGCCGGCCCAGCCGCGCGCGCCAGCCGCCAGCCCCGCCGCCAGGCCGAGTCCCAGCGGGACTCCAAGCCGCCGCCGCCTCCCCTTGCCCCTTCCCCGAGCAAGAGACCCCCCATCCTATATAAATACCCAACACCCCCCCTCTCCTCCCCAAGCCACCGCCGCCTTAGCCGCCACAGCCCTAGCGCCGCCGCCTATAGCCGCCTTAGCCGCGCCGCCGCCGCCGGAGCCCCTCGCCGGAGCCTCGCCGGAGGTAGCCCCGCGCCGCGCCTCTTTTTCTTTCCCCGGTTCGGTTTTTCTTAAAAGAACCGTTCCGTTTCTTTTCCGTTTTCTTTCCGGTTTTCTTTTTGGTTTCTTTTCCGAAACCCTAGATCGGTTTTTGTTCTTCTTTCGGACCGTTTGTCTTAACGAACGTGATCACCGATTTTTCCCGGTTAACGAACGTCCGTTCGTTTTATCGTTCGTCCCTTTCTTTTCGTCGGATTTATTCCGCGATCGTGATCTCAGATCCGATCTTTGTTCCAGTCTTTCTTCCCGCTCGTTTATCAGAATCAGGTGATTCAAGCGCCTGGAGTTTCACTTCGAAACCGCCGTTCCGACTAATCAACTTGAACAAGTTTTTGCCACAATAAAATTTGACCTAGTTTCAACCTGCTAGAACCGAGTTGTTTTCTTCCGCCGTTTGTTTTCTGTTTCTTTGTTCGGTTCTTTCTTTCTTTGCAACCGGAGTTCTTAAGTTGAACTTTCTGGTTCGTTCTCTTGTTCGAGTTTTACCTGTGCATTAGTTGAGTACTTATTGTGTGCTTGTTGTTTGTCTGCGTTAGATCACCCGGATTGCGCCGCTTGTTACTTCGAATCCCTAGGTCTCGCGGATCATCAGCAAGGCAAGTAACACTTTGATCATACCTTTTCTACAACCCAGTTTTATTGCATTAGATCAATCCTCACACATTGCATGATTAGGATCTAATTAAATTGTGGGATGGGAAGTAGATGAGGTAGTACCTATTACCTGTTTATTATGAAACCTTTGGGAGTTACTTCTACGTTTGCTTATTATGCCATGCTATGCTAGTAGACGTGGATTGGGTGAGTGATATCCATGACAGATGTGAGTTTGTTAATTTAATGGTTTACCTAAGGTGGCAACTTAAACACACATCTGGGTGGATTGAGGCACCTGATGTCTATCAGGACTTGCCTGTTTTATTTTGGACCGCCACCCAGGCTCAAAGGGATCATAAGATCATTCATGCTAGTAACTTCCGTGTGCAGCCACAAGCCATTATGGGCTCTGGCATAGTTGACTAAGTCGTGCGAACTCTTACAGTGGTAGACTAGCAGATGTAGGGGTTATAGGTGGTACGGTCTACCCGATCGTAAGGTGCTAGCGCTTCTGAAAGACTGTGTCTCGGTCATCCGTCTTCTCAAACACCCTGTAGTGCGAGAAACCAAACGGAGGCGATCGAGTCTTGTGGGGAAAAGTGTGCAAACCTCTGCAGAGTGTACAAACTAATCATGATTAGCCGTGTCCCCGGTTATGGACAACTTGAGTATCTAGTACTTGAATATCATGTGAATCTCATCATGTTACTTATAATTAATGTTGTTGGGTTTTAATTGTTCACTTAATTGGGATCGGAATGCTGTCAACCATTGTCGATGTTTAACAACTACCATGATAGTTAAATAAATTTATTCCTTTGCAGTAGGGAAAAACTGGCTTTACGCAAAACTGTAACCATAGAGCTTTCCACCAGCCATATAAGCATGTAGTATAGCTGTTTCATTCCATTACTCTCTATGTGTTACATTGCCAGCATATTCCATGTGCTGACCCGTTTTCGGGCTGCAACTTCTCATGTTGCAGACTTTTCAGACGACGAGTAAGATGCTGTTAGGTCGTGGTTCTATACTCAGTGATGCCGCTGGAGTTGATGGACCCATTTATCTTCTGAGTCTTCCGCTGTTATCGTTATTAGATGGCCTTAAGCCATATTTATTGTAATAAGTTCTCTTTGAGACAACGATGTAATAAGTGTGTGATTGCCACTCTGCTATAAATCCTTCGATGTACTGTGTGGTGTCAGCATTACTGATCCAGGGATGACACCGGAGCACAGTAGACTTGATCCATTCGGGTCGGGTCGCTACAGAGATGGTATCAGAGCACACGCTGACTGTAGGACACGACCACTAAGTTAAAGCCATAGATCACCATTCTCTTCTCATTTTCTAACTCCTCATCTTTTCTACTTTTTTAGGATGACGAACGCGAAGATTAAGTACGCTCAACCGGATGAAGGCACACCTTTTGGATTTCACCTGAAGGAAGTCACCAAGTACCTGAATATTGGATTACCAAGCTTCACGGGAACCTTCAACGCCACTCTGTCTGAAGAGGAGCGCTGGAAGATTCAAGCTCACGTTCCGGGAAGGACATTCGCGCCAATCACGAAGCCTGTAGATAGTATTTTCAATGCACCAACCTGGAGTCTGGGAAGGAGCATGGCAGCTCATATCACCATGGGACGCATTGGAGAAGTTTATCAAGAAGACCTCAAGGACACTATCTACCAGATTTGCGGACGCCGAGATGAACAATGGGAGTTAGTCAGCACCAAGAAGGATAGATCCATTGCATCTTTCATCCAGGAGTTAAACCAGCACATTCGACGCCACGAGAACCAGATGTGCAATGATATGATAGAGTTGAAGAATGCGAAGGCAAGGATCATCGAGCTAGAAGGAGAACTGAAGTCTACACGCAAGGACTACATGGACGAGATCGTAGCTCTAGCGAGACACAATGGCGATCTTAAGCAAGAGATTGAAGAACTCAAGAGGAAGTTAGCATCCAAGGAGGAAGACGAGTACGTCGCATGTCCGGACAACTACATCATCATCGACGACACCGATTCGGATCCAAGTGAACCCGACTTTGAAGATGAAGCTGGAGCAGATATCATGGAGTCTTCCACCGGTTCACATTTCTAGATGACCACCAGATAGTAGTAGCATTCCCCCCCTGTAAACATTATAGTCGAGCACTTTTGCAATAGTTTTAGACCGATTGTAAGCCCTTGTTTGATTGAATGAAGTGATTTTGTGTGCATTTGCTCATGTGCATTGGGGTAGTGTTTTCCCTTTAGACCTCACTCTATTCTTAATTCTCGTCTTTTCTAAACCCTCAGATGCCTCCGAGACGTGACAATGGATTCCCACCGGAGCTCACTCAGTTGATCCAGCAGCAGAATCAATTGATGCAGATGTTAGTCCAGAACCAGCAGAACAACAACAACAACCCACCACCACCACCACCACCTGTTGACCACTTATCCCGTTTCCTTAGGCTGAATCCGCCGGTGTTTTCCAGTAGCACTGAGCCAATAGTAGCAGACGATTGGCTCCGCAAGATAGGAAGGGAGTTGACCACTGCAGGATGCACAGATGGTGAGAAAGTGAAGTTTGCCGCTCACCAGCTTGACGGACCCGCGGCAGCATGGTGGGAGAATTTCACAGCCACTTACCCAGTTGACACTGTCACATGGGATCAGTTTCAGCAAGCTTTCCGCACTGCCCATGTTTCAGCAGGAGCTATGGCCATGAAGAAGTGTGAGTTTCGCAACTTACGCCAAGGAGGAAGGACAGTTGGCCAGTACGTTGACGATTTCAGCAAGTTAGCACGTTATGCCCCAGATGACGTTGCTACGGATGCAGCTAAGCAGGAGAAGTTTCTGGAAGGACTGAATGATGAATTAAGCATGAAGTTGATGGTAGCGAGTTTCAACAACTACCAGGAGTTGGTAGATCATGCCAGCATGATTGAAGGAAAGCAACAGCAGATTGAGAACCGTAAGAGGAAGTATGGACAGGGGAAGTATAACTCTGGAGCCTAGCAGAAGCCTCGTTTTGCCCCTAAATCGGGATTTTAGTTTCAGCACACCCATGGAGGAGGTAGCTCGCACAACCATAATGGCCACAAGAATGGTAATGGGAATGGAGGAAGCAACGGCCAGAACCGGACCACCCCATCGACCCCAACCAAGAGAGACCTGAGTCAAGTCACCTGTTTCAAGTGTTCCAAGACCGGACATTATGCCAATGAATGTCCTGAAGGCCAGAATGGAAATGGCAATGGAAGCTCTGGGAAAAAGCCGAACCCTTTCAATAGGGGACAGGTGAACCACGTTAATGTGGAGGAGGTTGAAGATCAACCCGATGCAGTAATCGGTAAGTTTTTGGTTAAGTCATTTACTGCACTCGTTCTTTTTGATACTGGAGCATCGCATTCATACATATCAAGGGGATTTGTGGATAAGTATAACCTACCAACCCAAGCCCTTAGGTCACCCATGTTAGTAACCTCGCCAGGAGCAGAGTACGTGGCAAGTTTATGGTGTGATCGGTTACCATTAAGGATTGGTAACTATGTTTTTCCCTCAAACCTAATAGTATTGGAATCTCAAGGATTGGATGTGATATTAGGCATGGATTGGTTATCAAAGTATAAAGGGAATATTGAGTGTGCTAGTAAGTCAATTTTGCTTACCACACCAGAAGGGAGAAGGATCAAGTATGTATCCCGGCATGTACCAAAAAGGACACAAGTAAATTGCCTAACAGGAGTTGTGCAAGAAGAAGTACCAGTGGTAAAGGATTTTCCTGATGTATTTCCTGAGGAATTACCAGGCATGCCACCGGATAGAGACATTGAGTTTTTGATTGAGTTATTGCCAGGTACAGGCCCAATATCGAAGCAACCGTACCGGATGCCAGCAAAGGATTTGGTGGAAATTAAGAATCAGATTAAGGAGTTATTGGATAAAGGTTACATTCACCCAAGTTCTTCGCCTTGAGGATCACCAGTACTTCTAGTGGAAAAGAAGGATGGATCATTAAGGATGGTTGTAGATTATCGGGGATTGAATGAAGTAACCATCAAGAATAAGTACCCACTGCCAATGATTAATGATCTGTTTGATCGTTTGCAAGGAGCTAAAGTGTTTTCCAAGATTGATTTGTGATCAGGGTACCATCAATTGAAGATTCGGGAGCAGGACATACCTAAGACAGCATTCACCACGAGATATGGACTGTATGAGTATATCGTTATGTCATTTGGATTGACTAACGCACCTGCCTATTTTATGAACCTGATGAACAAAGTGTTTATGGAGTTTTTGGATAAGTTCGTCGTAGTGTTCATTGATGACATCCTGGTTTATTCAAAGAATGAAGAGGAGCATAAGGAACATTTGCGTTTGGTTTTGGAGAAGCTTAGAGAACATCAGTTATATGCCAAATTCAGCAAATGTGAGTTTTGGTTGAAGGAAGTTGGATTTCTTGGACACGTTATATCCGGAGAAGGTATAGCAGTTGACCCCACAAAGGTTGAGACCGTAACCGAATGGGAAGCACCAACGACAGTTGGAGAGATCCGGAGTTTTCTTGGACTCACAGGATACTACCGGAGGTTCATTGAGAACTTTTCAAAGATTGCAAAGCCTATGACTGAATTCTTGAAGAAGGATACTAAGTTCAATTGGACTGAGGAGTGTGAGGCTAGTTTCCAGGAGTTGAAGAAACGCTTGGTTACCTCACCAGTATTGATTTTGCCAGATCAGACCAAGGATTATGAGGTGTATTGCGATGCTTCACGTCGAGGACTTGGAGCAGTGCTTATGCAGGAAGGGAGAGTTGTTTCGTATGCTTCACGGCAACTGAAGCCTCATGAGTTGAATTATGCCACGCATGATTTGGAGTTAGCAGCCGTAGTGCATGCATTGAAAACGTGGAGACATTTCCTCATTGGAAATCATTGTGAGGTGTACACGGATCACAAGAGTTTGAAGTACATTTTCATGCAGAAGGAGTTGAACCTCAGACAAAGGAGATGGTTGGAGCTCATCAAGGATTATGACATGAGATTGCATTACCATCCCGGAAAAGCTAATGTGGTAGCTGACGCATTGAGCCGTAAGAGCCATGTCAACACCCTAGTGACGGGAGAAGTACCAAAGGAGTTAGCAGAAAACCTTCGTGAGCTATGTTTGGAAATAGTTCCGAGAGGCTATGTAGCAGCATTGGAGATTCAGTCAACATTGATGGATAAGATCAGAGAAGATTAGAAATCTGACAAGGAGATTGCTGCTATAAAAGAGAAATTGAGCGAAGGAAAAGCAAAGGGATTTCGTGAGGATGAGCACGATACCTTATGGTTTGAGGACCGTGTTTATGTGCCAAATGACCCGGAGATCAGGAAGTTAATTTTGCACGAGGCACATGATTCACCGTATTCGATTCACCCAGGGAATACCAAGATGTATTTGGATTTGAAGGAAACATTCTGGTGGATCGGAATGAAGAAGGATATTTCAGCATATGTAGCAGTTTGTGACGTATGCCAGAGAGTAAAGGCAGAGCATCAGAAGCCAGCAGGATTGTTACAACCATTGCCGATACCCGAATGGAAGTGGGATAAGATAGGCATGGATTTTATCACAGGACTACCCAGGACGAAAGCAGGCTATGACTCGATATGGGTAGTAGTTGATCGTTTGACAAAGGTAGCACATTTCATTCCAGTTAAGACCACTTACACCAGTGCTAAGTTGGCAAAGATATACATGAATAGGATCATTTGTTTGCATGGAGTTCCGAGGAGTATCGTATCAGATAGAGGAACCCAATTTACCTCAAAATTTTGGAATCAGTTGCATGAAACTTTAGGAACCAGACTGGAGTTCAGCACAGCTTTTTAACCACAGACAGATGGACAGACCGAGAGAATCAATCTGATTTTGGAAGATATGCTGAGAGCTTGTGCACTAGATTATGGACCTAGTTGGGACGATAACTTGCCATATGCGGAGTTTTCTTATAACAACAGTTACCAAACCAGTTTGAAGATGGCACCTTTCGAAGCTTTATACGGAAGGAGGTGCAGGACACCGTTGTCATGGGACGAAGTTGGAGACCGTCAGTTCTTTGGACCAGATTTGATTAAGGAGTCTGAACGGAAAGTTTAGTTGATTCAGGCAGAAGAGCTACGCAGATTCAGAACGCAAGGAGACAGTTTACGAAACCGGAGACAGAGTTTATCTCCGAGTATCCCCACTTCGAGGAGTTAAGCGCTTTGGAGTTAAGGGAAAATTAGCACCGCGCTTCGTTGGACCATACAAGATCTTGCAACGTATGGGAGAAGTCGCTTATAAGTTGGAATTACCAGAGGGACTGTCAGGAGTTCATGATGTATTCCATGTTTCTCAGCTGAAGAAATGTCATGCCGAGATGGCGGAGGTACCGCTAAGAGATACCGTGCCACTCGAAGCGATTCAGTTGAAGGACGACTTAACATATGAGGAGAAGCCAGTCAAGATTCTCGATTATGCCAGCAGAGTTACCCGCAGCAAGGTTATCAAGTTTTGCAAAGTTCAGTGGAACCACCACTCAGAGGATGAAGCCACATGGGAAAGAGAAGAAGATTTGCTCAAGGACCACCCTCACCTATTTTCTAGCCAACCCTAATCTCGAGGGCGAGATTCATCCTAAGGGGGGTAGGTTTGTAACATCCCAAATTTGCAATTTGGAATGTTATACACTAGATCATCATGCATATCATATTTTCATGCATTTTGGTTGATCCTAGAAATTTCGCGCAACTCAAGGACCCACGGAGAGAGTTGGAGATTTCGTTATTTTCATATTTGAGAGTTTTCTCAAATTTTGAAAAGAGGATCATTTGATTTATTTATTTCATCTTCAATTATTTTTCCAATATCAAAAATATAAGAGAGGGAATAATATGACTTTCCCAAATTTAGGAAAAATGAAGATTTAATGAATAAATCAAATTTTGGTTTTGCCGGAGTTTTGTTTGCTTTTTATTTGGATAGGGAAAAATGCGTGTTTTCAAAAATTGCATTTTAGGCCCGGAGAAAAGTTCATTTTGTTCGACTCATTTTTAGGAGTCGGAGAAAATTTACTTTAGGAATTTTGGAGTTCGTTTAGATTTTCTTTCTTTTGTTTTTCTGCGCGCGTAACCGATTTAAAAAAAAAGGGACGCAGGCCCAGCCGCCTGGGCCAAGGCCGGCCCAGCCGCGCACGCCAGCCGCCAGCCCCGCCGCCAGGCTGAGTCCCAGCGGGACTCCAAGCCGCCGCCGCCTCCCCTTGCCCCTTCCCCAAGCAAGAGACCCCCCATCCTATATAAATACCCAACACCCCCCTCTCCTCCCCAAGCCACCGCCGCCTTAGCCGCCGCCGCCCTGGCGCCGCCGCCGCCTATAGCCGCCTTAGCCGCGCCGCCGCCACAGGAGCCCCTCGCCGGAGCCTCGCCGGAGGTAGCCCCGCGCCACGCCTCTTTTTCTTTCCCCGGTTCGGTTTTTCTTAAAAGAACCGTTCCGTTTCTTTTCCGTTTTCTTTCCGGTTTTCTTTTCGGTTTCTTTTCCGAAACCCTAGATCGGTTTTCGTTCTTCTTTCGGACCATTCATCTTAACGAACGTGATCACCGATTTTTCCCGGTTAACGAACGTCTGTTCGTTTAACCGTTTGTCCCTTTCTTTTCGTCGGATTTATTCCGCGATCGTGATCTCAGATCCGATCTTCGTTCCAGTCTTTCTTCCCGCTCGTTTATCGGAATCAGGTGATTCAAGCGCCTGGAGTTTCACTTCGAAACCGCCGTTCCGACTAATCAACTTGAACAAGTTTTTGCCAGAATAAAATTTGACCTAGTTTCAACCTGCTAGAACCGAGTTGTTTTCTTCCGCCGTTTGTTTTCCGTTTCTTTGTTCGGTTTTTTCTTTCTTTGCAACCGGAGTTCTTAAGTTGAACTTTCTGGTTCGTTCTCTTGTTCGAGTTTTACCTGTGCATTAGTTGAGTACTTATTGTGTGCTTGTTGTTTGTCTGCGTTAGATCACCCGGATTGCGCCGCTTGTTACTTTGAATCCCTAGGTCTCGCGGATCATCAGCAAGGCAAGTAACACTTTGATCATACCTTTTCTACAACCCAGTTTTATTGCATTAGATCAATCCTCACACATTGCATGATTAGGATCTAATTAAATTGTGGGATGGGAAGTAGATGAGGTAGTACCTATTACCTGTTTATTATGAAACCTTTGGGAGTTACTTCTACGTTTGCTTATTATTGCCATGCTATGCTAGTAGACGTGGATTGGGTGAGTGATATCCATGACAGATGTGAGTTTATGTTAATTAATGGTTACCTAAGGTGGCAACTTAAACACACATCTGGGTGGATTGAGGCACCTGATGTCTATCAGGACTTGCCTGTTTTATTTTGGACCGCCACCCAGGCTCAAAGGGATCATAAGATCATTCATGCTAGTAACTTCCGTGTGCAGCCACAAGCCATTATGGGCTCTGGCATAGTTGACTAAGTCGTGCGAACTCTTACAGTGGTAGACTAGCAGATGTAGGGTTATAGGTGGTACGGTCTACCCGATCGTAAGGTGCTAGCGCTTTCTGAAAGACTGTGTCTCGGTCATCCGTCTTCTCAAACACCCTGTAGTGCGAGAACCAAAACGGAGGCGATCGAGTCTTGTGGGGAAAAGTGTGCAAACCTCTGCAGAGTGTACAAACTAATCATGATTAGCCGTGTCCCCGGTTATGGACAACTTGAGTATCTAGTACTTGAATATCATGTGAATCTCATCATGTTACTATAATTAATGTTGTTGGGTTTTAATTGTTCACTTAATTGGGATCGGAATGCTGTCAACCATTTGTCGATGTTAACAACTACCATGATAGTTAAATAAATTTATTCCTTTGCAGTTAGGAAGAAAAACTGGCTTTACGCAAAACTGTAACCATAGAGCTTTCCACCAGCCATATAAGCATGTAGTATAGCTGTTTCATTCCATTACTCTCTATGTGTTACATTGCCAGCATATTCCATGTGCTGACCCGTTTTCGGGCTGCAACTTCTCATGTTGCAGACTTTTCAGACGACGAGTAAGGTGCTGTTAGGTCGTGGTTCTATACTCAGTGATGCCGCTGGAGTTGATGGACCCATTTATCTTCCGAGTCTTCCGCTGTTATCGTTATTAGATGGCCTTAAGCCATATTTATTGTAATAAGTTCTCTTTGAGACAACGATGTAATAAGTGTGTGATTGCCACTCTGCTATAAATCCTTCGATGTACTGTGTGGTGTCAGCATTACTGATCCAGGGATGACACTGGAGCACAGTAGACTTGATCCATTCGGGTCGGGTCGCTACACCTGATGACAAGCCAAGCAATTGTTTCATACTTTTGATGTTCTCAAACTTTTTCAATCTTCACGCAATACATGAGCGTGAGCCATGGACATAGCACTATAGGTGGAATAGAATGGTGATTGTGGAGAAGACAAAAAGGAGAAGATAGTCTCACATCAACTAGGCGTATCGATGGCTATGGAGATTGTTGGGGAATGTAGTAATTTCAAAAAATTCCTACACACACGCAGGATCATGGTGATGCATAGCAACGAGAGGGGAGAGTGTCGTCCACATACCCTCGTAGACCATTAAGCGGAAGCGTTATGACAACGCGGTTGATGTAGTCATACGTCTTCACAATCGACTGATCCTCAGTATCGAACGTACGACACCTCCGCGTTCAGCACAAGTTCAGCTCGGTGACGTTCCGTGAACTCACGATCCAATAGATCTCGGGGAAGAGTTTCATCAGCACGACGGCGTGGTGACGATGTTGATGAAGCTACCACAGCAGGCATTCTCCTAAACACCGCTACAGTATGACCGAGGTGGATTATGGTGGAGGGGGGCACCGCACACGACTGGGAGAGGTCTTTGTGATCAACTTGTGTGTCTAGAGGTGGCCCCTTCCCCTGTATATAAAGGAGCAAGGGGGAGGCCGGCCGGCCCTTGTTGGCGTGGCAGGAGGAGGAATCCTCCTCCTAGTAGGAGTAGGATTCCTGCCTTTCCTACTCCAACTAGGAGGGGGAAAGGAAGGGAGAGAAAGAGAAGGAAAGGGGGGCGCCCCCCCTCGCCTAGTCCAATTCGGACAGAGGGGAGGGGGCGCGCCTCCTGCCCTAGGCCGGCCCCTCTCTCTTTCCCTTATGGCCCAACAAGGCCCATTAGCCCACGGGGGGTTCCGGTAACCCCTCCGGTACTCCGGTAAAATCCCGATTTTACCCGGAACTCTTCCTATGTCCAAATATAGGCTTACAATATATCAATCTTTATGTCACAACCATTTCGAGACTCCTCGTCATGTCCGTGATCATATCTGGGACTCCGAACTACCTTCGGTACATCAAAACATATAAACTCATAAAACCGATCATCACAAGACTTTAAGCGTGCGGAACCTACGGGTTCGAGAACTATGTAGACATGACCGAGACATGTCTCCAGTCAATAACCAATAGCGGAACCTGGATGCTCATATTGGTACCTACATATTCTATGAAGATCTTTATCGGTCAAACCGCATAACACTATACGTTGTTCTCTTTGTCATCGGTATGTTACTTGCCCGAGATTCGATCGTCGGTATCCCAATACCTAGTTCAATCTCGTTACTGACAAGTCTCTTTACTCATTTCATAATGCACTATCCCACAACTAACTCATTAGTTACATTACTTGCAAGGCTTATAATGATGTGCATTACCAAGAGGGCCCGGAGATACCTCTCCGACAATCGGAGTGACAAATCCTAATCTTGATCTATGCCAACTCAACAAGTACCATCGGAGACACCTGTAGAGCACCTTTATAATCACCTAGTTATGTTGTGATGTTTGGTAGCACACAAAGTGTTCCTCTGGTATTAGGGAGTTGCATAATCTCATAGTCATAAGAACATGTATAAGTCATGAAGAAAGCAATAGCAGTAAACAGAAATGATCAAGTGCTAAGCTAACGGATCGGGTCAAGTCAATCACATCATTCTCCTAATGATGTGATCCCATTGATCAAATAACAACTCTTGTCTATGGTTTGGAAACTTAACCATCTTTGATCAATGAGCTAGTCAAGTAGAGGCATACTAGTGACACTATGTTTGTCTATGTATTCACACATGTATTATGTTTCCGGTTAATACAATTCTAGCATGAATAATAAACATTTATCATGAAATAAGGAAATAAATAATAACTTTATTATTGCCTCTAGGGCATATTTCCTTCAGTCTCCCACTTGCACTAGAGTCAATAATCTAGATTACACAGTAATGATTTTAACACCCATGGAGCCTTGGTGCTGATCATGTTTTGCTCATGGAAGAGGCTTAGTCAATGGGTCTGGAACATTTAGATCCGTATGTATCTTGAAAATCTCTATGTCTCCCACCTGGACTTGATCCCGGATGGAGTTGAAGTGTCTCTTGATGTGCTTGGTTCTCTTGTGAAATCTGGATTCCTTTGCCAAGGCAATTGCACCAGTATTGTCACAAAAGATTTTCGTTGGACCCGATGCACTAGGTATGACACCTAGATCGGATATGAACTCCTTCATCCAGACTCCTTCATTCGCTGCTTCCGAAGCAGCAATGTACTCCGCTTCACATGTAGATCCCGCCATGACGCTCTGTTTAGAATTGCTCCAACTAACAGCTCCACCGTTTAATATAAACACGTATCCGGTTTGCGATTTAGAATCGTCCGGATCAGTGTCAAAGCTTGCATCAACGTAACCATTTACGATGAGCTCTTTGTCACCTCCATAAACGAGAAACATATCCTTGGTCCTTTTCAGGTACTTTAGGATGTTCTTGACCACTGTCCAGTGATCCACTCCTGGATTACTTTGGTACCTCCCTACTAAACTAATGGCAAGGCACACATCAGGTCTGGTACACAACATTGCATACATGATAGAGCCTATGGCTAAAGCATAGGGAACACTTTTCATTTTCTCTCTATCTTCTGCAGTGGTCGGACATTGAGTCTTACTCAACTTCACACCTTGTAATACAGGCAAGAACCCTTTCTTAGCTTGATCCATGTTGAACTTCTTCAAAACTTTATCAAGGTATGTGCTTTGTGAAAGTCCAATTAAGCGTCTTGATCTATCTCTATAGATCTTGATGCCCAATATATAAGCAGCTTCACCGAGGTCTTTCATTGAAAAACTCTTATTCAAGTATCCTTTTATGTTATCCAGAAATTATATATCATTTCCAATCAACAATATGTCATCCACATATAATATTAGAAATGCTACAGAGCTCCCACTCACTTTCTTGTAAATACATGCTTCTCCAAAAGTCTGTATAAAACAATATGCTTTGATCACACTATCAAAAGATTTATTCCAACTCCGAGAGGCTTGCACCAGTCCATAAATGGATCGCTGGAGCTTGCACACTTTGTTAGCTCCCTTTGGATTGATAAAACCTTCAGGTTGCATCATATACAACTCTTCTTCCAGAACTCCATTCAGGAATGCAGTCTTTACATCAATTTGCCAAATTTCATAATCATAAAATGCGGCAATTGCTAACATGATTCGGACGGACTTAAGCATCGCTACAGGTGAGAAGGTCTCATCATAGTCAACTCCTTGAAATTGTCGAAAACCTTTCACAACAAGTCGAGCTTTGTAGACAGTAACATTACCATCTGCGTCTGTCTTCTTCTTGAAGATCCATTTATTCTCGATGGCTTGCCGATCATCGGGCAAGTCAACCAAAGTCCACACTTTGTTCTCATACATGGATCCCATCTCAGATTTCATGGCCTCAAGCCATTTTGCGGAATCTGGTCTCATCATCGCTTCCTCATAGTTCGTAGGTTCGTCATGATCAAGTAACATGACCTCCAGAATAGGATTACCATACCACTCTGGTGTGGATCTTGCTCTGGTTGACCTACGAGGTTCGGTAGTAACTTGATCCGAAGTTTGATGATCATCATCATTAGCTTCCTCACCAATTGGTGTAGGTGTCATAGGAACATGTTTCTATGATGAACTACTTTCCAACAAGGGAGCAGGTACTATTACCTCATCAAGTTCTACTTTCCTCCCACTCACTTCTTTCGAGAGAAACTCCTTATCTTGAAAGGATCCATTCTTAGCAACGAATGTCTTACCTTCGGATCTGTGATAGAAGGTTTACCCAACAGTTTCCTTTGGGTATCCTATGAAGACACATTTCTCCGATTTGGGTTCGAGCTTATCAGGTTGACGCTTTTTCACATAAGCATCGCAGCCCCAAACTTTAAGAAACGAAAACTTTGGTTTCTTGCCAAACCATAGTTCATAAGATGTCATCTCAACGGATTTTGATGGTGCCCTATTTAACGTGAATGCAGCCGTCTCTAAAGCATAACCCCAAAACGATAGCGGTAAATCAGTAAGAGGCACCATAGATCGCACCATATCTAGTAAAGTACGATTACGACATTCGGACACACCATTATGCTGTGGTGTTCCGGGTGGCGTGAGCTGCGAAACTATTCCACATTGTTTCAAATGTAGACCAAACTCGTAACTCAAATATTCTCCTCCACGATCAGATCGTAGAAACTTTTATTTTCTTGTTACGATGATTTTCCACTTCACTCTGAAACTATTTGAACTTTTCACATGTTTCAGACTTATGTTTCATTAAGTAGATATACCCATATCTACTCAAATCATCTGTGAAGGTGAGAAAATAACGATACCCGCCGCGAGCCTCAATATTCATCGGACCACATACATCAGTATGTATGATTTCCAACAAATCTGTTGCTCGCTCCATAGTTCCGGAGAACGGCGTTTTAGTCATCTTGCCCATAAGGCATGGTTCGCAAGTACCAAGTGATTCATAATCAAGTGATTCCAAAAGTCCATCAGTATGGAGTTTCTTCATGCGCTTTATACCAATATGACCCAAACGGTAGTGCCACAAATAAGTTGCACTATCATTATCAACTCTGCATCTTTTGGCTTCAACATTATGAATATGTGTATCACTACTATCGAGATTCAACAAAAATAGACCACTCTTCAAGGGTGCATGACCATAAAAGATATTACTCATATAAATAGAACAACCATTATTCTCAGATTTAAATGAATAACCGTCTCGCATCAAACAAGATCCCGAAGGTAGATGTAGAGGTAGCGTGCCGACGGCGATCACATCGACTTTGGAACCATTTCCCACGCGCATCGTCACCTCGTCCTTAGCCAGTCTTCGCTTAATCCGTAGTCCCTGTTTCGAGTTGCAAATATTAGCAACAGAACCAGTATCAAATACCCAGGTGCTACTGCGAGCTCTGGTAAGGTACATATCAATAACATGTATATCACATATACCTTTATTAACCTTGCCATCCTTCTGATCCGCAAATACTTGGGGCAGTTCCGCTTCCAGTGACCAGTCTGTTTGCAGTAGAAGCACTCAGTCTCAGGCTTAGGTCCAGACTTGGGTTTCTTCTCCTGAGCAACAACTTGTTTGCTATTCTTCTTGAAGTCCCCCTTCTTCTTCCCTTTGCCCTTTTTCTTGAAACTGGTGGTCTTGTTGACCATCAACACTTGATGCTCCTTCTTGATTTCTACCTCCGCAGCTTTTTGCATCGTGAAGAGCTCGGGAATTGTCTTATTCATCCCTTGCATATTATAGTTCATCATGAAGCTTTTGTAGCTTGGTGGCAGTGATTGAAGAACTCCATCGATGACACTATCAACAGGAAGATTAACTCCTAGTTGAGTTAAGTGATTATGGTACCCAGACATTTTGAGTATATGCTCACTGACAGAACTATTCTCCTCCATCTGCAGCTATAGAACTTATTGGAGACTTCATATCTCTCAATCCGGGCATTTGCTTGAAATATTAACTTCAACTCCTAGAACATCTCATATGCTCCATGACGTTCAAAACGTCGTTGCCGGTTCTAAGCGGTCAAGCATGGCACACTAAACTATCGAGTAGTCATCAGCTTTGCTCTGCCAGACGTTCATAACATCTGTTGTTGCTCCTGCAACAGGTTTGGCACTTAGCGGTGCTTTTGGGATGTAATTCTTCTGTGCAGCAATGAGGATAATCCTCAAGTTACGGACCCAGTCCGTGTAATTGTTACCATCATCTTTCAACTTTGCTTTCTCAAGGAACGCGTTAAAATTCAACAGAACAATAGCACGGGCCATCTATCTACAACAACACAGATAAGAAAAATACTAGCAGGTACTAAGTTCATGATAAATTTAAGTTCAATTAATCATATGACTTAATAACTCCCACTTAGATAGACATCCCTCTAATCATCTAAGTGATCACGTGATCCATATCAACTAAACCATAACCGATCATCACGTGAAATGGAGTAGTTTTCAATGGTGAACATCACTATGTTGATCATATCTACTATATGATTCACGCTCGACCTTTCGGTCTCAGTATTCCAAGGCCATATCTGCATATGCTAGGCTCGTCAAGTTTAACCCGAGTATTCTGCGTGTGCAAAACTGGCTTGCACCCATTGTAGATGGACGCAGAGCTTATCACACCCGATCATCACGTGGTGTCTCGGCATGGCGAACTTTGGCAATGGTGCATACTTAGGGAGAACACTTTTATCTTGAAATTTAGTGAGAGATCATCTTATAATGCTACAGTCAAACAAAGTAGAATAAGATGCATAAAGGATAAACATCACATGCAATCAATATAAGTGATATGATATGTCCATCATCATCTTGTGCTTGTGATCTCCATCTCCAAAGCACCGTCTGATCACCATTGTCACCGGCGCGACACCTTAATCTCCATCGTAGCATCGTTGTCGTCTCACCAACTATTGCTTCTACGACTATCGCTACCGCTTAGTGATAAAGTAAAGCATTTATAGGGCGATTGCATTGCATACAATAAAGCGACAACCATATGGCTCCTGCCAGTTGCCAATAACTCTGTTACAAAACATGATCATCTCATACAATAAATATAGCATCATGTCTTGACCATATCACATCACAATATGCCCTGCAAAAACAAGTTAGACGTCCTCTACTTTGTTGTTGCAAGTTTTACGTGGCTGCTACGGGCTGAGCAAGAACCGTTCTTACCTACGCATCAAATCCACAATGATAGTTTGTCAAGTTTGTGCTGTTTTAACCTTCTCAAGGACCTTGCGTAGCCACACTCGGTTCAACTAAAGTTGGAGAAACTGACACCCGCCAGCCACCTATGTGCAAAGCATGTCGGTAGAACCAGTCTCGCGTAAGCGTACGCGTAATGTAGGTCCGGGCCGCTTCATCCAACAATACAGCCTAACCAAAGTGTGAGATGCTGGTAAGCAGTATGACTTGTATCGCCCACAACTCACTTGTGTTCTACTCGTGCATATAACATCTAAGCATAAAACTAGGCTCGGATGCCACTGTTGGGGAACGTAGTAATTTCAAAAAAATTCCTATACACACGCAGGATCATGGTGATGCATAGCAACGAGAGGGGAGAGTGTCGTCCATGTACCCTCGTAGACCGTTAAGCAGAAGCGCTATAACAACGCGGTTGATGTAGTCGTACGTCTTCACAATCGACCGATCCTCAGTACCGAACGTACGGCACCTCCGAGTTCAGCACCAGTTCAGCTCGATGACATCCCGCGAACTCACGATCCAGTAGAGCTCGGGGAAGAGTTTCATCAGCACGACGGCGTGGTGACGATGTTGATGAAGCTACCGCAGTAGGGCTTCGCCTAAACACCACTACAGTATGACTGAGGTGGATTATGGTGGAGGGGGGCACCGCACACGGCTGGAAGAGATCTTTGTGATCAACTTGTGTGTCTAGAGGTGCCCCCTGCCCCTGTATTTAAAGGAGCAAGGGGCAGGCCGGCCGGCCCTTGTTGGCGCGCTAGGAGGAGGAATCCTCCTCCTAGTAGGAGTAGGATTCCTCCCTTTCCTACTCCTACTAGGAGGGGGAAAGGAAGGGAGAGAAAGAGAAGGAAAGGGGGGCGCCGCCCCCCTCTCCTAGTCCAATTTGGACAAAGGGGAGGGGGCACACTACCTGCCCTAGGCCGGCCCCTCTCTCTTTCCCTTGTGGCCCAACAAGGCCCATTAGCCCCCGGGGGGTTCCGGTAACCCCTCCGGTACTCCGGTAAAAATCCCGATTTTACCCGGAACTCTTTCGATGTCCAAATGTAGGCTTCCAATATATCAATCTCTATGTCTCGACCATTTCGAGACTCCTCGTCATGTCCGTGATCATATCCGGGACTCCGAACTACCTTCGGTACATCAAAACATATAAACTCATAAAATCGATCGTCACAGAACTTTAAGCGTGCGGACCCTACGGGTTCGAGAACTATGTAGACACGACCGAGATATGTCTTCGATCAATAACCAATAGCGGAACCTGGATGATCATATTGGTTCCTACATATTCTACGAAGATCTTTATCGGGAAAACCGCATAACACTGTTCGCACACGAACACGTCACCGTGTACCTCCAATACCGAGCGTGATGCACCGCAGCTCACGTCGAAAGAGACCCGTCCGAAAGCGCGGTACTCAAGCAATCCGGTGGGTGCTTTTGAGGACCCGAAACCCCACACGCCCGGGAGGGACCCTGTTAGGGCACGCAGCGGCTATGGGCTGCCCTAGGTCGGCCTGACCGCCCCTAGGGCCTCGAGGTTCGCCGCCCTGCAAACGAAGAACGAACGAAGAACGAGGAAGAAGAAGAACAAAGGAGGGAGATAAAGGTAAAGATAAAATGTGGTAGATGATTTGATCGATTGTGTGTTGTTGTTCAATCGGCCGTCACCTCTTGTCTATATATGAGGCGGATGGACTTCCCGTACAAGAAAATGACTTTCCTAGCCGTCCAAATCATCAAAACCTAATAAAACACTGAGTATTCATGACCTCCGGCCCGGATGTCCGGCTCAAGGCCCGGATGATCCGGCCTAGCCCAGTTTTCTGACATCAGCTCACTAATTGGGCTGTAACTTTTTCATACGAACACGGATTAAGATGATTTTTATATCAAAATCAACCGCCTAGACGAGACGCACAACTTTTCTGTTGAATTTTTTTTGATTTGAGGCCATCTTGAGGGTGTTTCGGGACATTTTCTAAAGTCTGTAGCAGAAAAAGTTGTCCGGTCGTCCGGACTCATGTCCGGATTGTCCGGGCTTTACCCGGATGATCTGGGTGCCATCCGGATGATCTGGCTTCACGGGGCCCGAAATTTACAGTTCTGTTAATTTACCCGGATGATAGCCCGGATGTTCGGGTCATTCATCCGGCCTGGTCAGCCCGGATAATCCGGCCAAATACTGCTGCATCCCACTGTTTTGTCTGTAACTTTTGCATACGACCTTGGATGAGGACGATTTTTATATCGAAATCGTCCGTTTCGATGAGATGAAGAACTTTGTAGTTGAAAGTTTTATCATCCAAGGCCATCTTAATTAGGTTTCATGCCATTTTCTAATCTGATGTCAACATGGGTATCTCCAAAGTAGTCATATCTTTTGCACTTGAGCTCCGTTTTGGTCCATCTTCATATTTATTTCGATCATCTTGATGAGGTCCATCAAATGGTGACATGAACTCATAATTTTAACTCATTCCATTATAGACTCAAGTCACTCTTTGCGATCATGTTATTTTTGAGCGTCAACACATGCCCCCTGTTTTTCGGCAAAGGTAGTGTGCCGAAAAATAACTTGTACCGTGTTGGTTCTAAGGACGACGTCAACACTCCATTGGCCACTTTGCATGTGCTTAGAGCGATAAATATATATCTGCCATTATGTGTTTGAATCCTTGATGCAAACTTGGGTGAAACCTTCTCAACTTCATTAACAATCCAATGATAAACTTCCATAGATATGTATCTCAAGGTCATCTTCGGAACCATATTATTCACCCTTTTGCTAGGATTTTGCAGATAATCAACAATAAACTTTCTCCAATCCTTATTTTTTCCTGCATAAAAACTTCACTGGTGGCCGAAGCGGTGGACTTCAGTTCGGCCTTACCGATGTTGACGAGACTAAGCATCGGCTATTAAATGCAATATACCATGATTAACATAGAAGCCGGATGCTTGCTGTGCCAACTCTCTTGAATTGTCATGCATAGAAATATGAACAATTGTAAAGCAACCCAAGGTAAATTTTGCATCTAGACATACCTCAAGATAAACTATAAGTGATTCGTCAAAACACTGATAACCCTTGCACTACTCATAACGAATCACCGAAAGCCTTAATATGTATATCACATATAGCATGTAAAAGATTCGATCCGAATAACAATGCATATTCGGCTTTGATTAATTGCGCAAAAAATATTCTAAGTGGCATGAGGTTTCACAAAATTGCACCATAAGGAGATATATAAACAACACCAACACTTTGGCCATTGCTATGAATTGAACCATCAAAACATAATCTCCATAGTACTAGAGAGACAAGGCTAATATCAACATTATGCACGTCATTAATCCGATGTTCAGTAATAACATCAGCTATGATTTTGCCTCTTATAGTTCTCAAAGATGCATAAGACAAATCATATCCGAACAAAGTATAAGCCCACTATCCAATTCTACAACTATGAATTGGCCTATGCAGCATATATTCAATGACATCGGTCATGATGTCTCACCTCCATTCAATCATAATATAGGCATACATACAAATTTCCATGAGCACGTACCTTATCTCATTCTCCAATCAAACTAAGGACGATGTTAGAATACTACACCGGCCATGCATTGACATACTCTTAGGACGATAGATAAATATCGGCCATTGCCTTGTAAACTTCATACAAAGCACATATAGCTGAAATAAACAAATGAAATGACAAATCAAGTATTTCGGCCCTTTGGATCAGCAACAAACTTGTAGCTAATCAAATGTATAGTGATTTGGTAATACCCTTTCATGACGTAAGAAATTATATTGCATCCATGGATTAAAATAAGCCCATTGAGGGTTACCAATCATACCTGATGACGAATTCCATGGCATAGGCGTTAATGGCATAGTTGAAGAATATGGATAATGTGTAGACCAAAGATGTTGAAACCTTCGGCTTGGTCCTTCATAGCTTTCACTCTTTTCCTTCTTCACCTTTGCCGCACTTCTCGTAATGGAAGCTTGCACATAATTCTTATTTTGAGCACTTCCTTTGGGAATCCATGCCATGTTCCTTTCTTCAAGTTCTTGTGCACTAAGTTTTTGTAATTTCTTCTTTTGCCAATACGATAAGCCGAGCGGGCATCTCGGCTGTGATTCTGTTTTGACCAATGGCAATTCCTTTTTGGCCTTGTGCACTCTCAACTTCTTTTCTTCAGATTTGGCACTTCGACTCTCAATAATTGGTTGCTTTGTCTCATTGCCTTTAGTAGCCAATGTCAACACTTTAATTGGCTCTTTATCATTTGAGATCAAATCTGAAGTTGCACTCTTACGACCATCTCTTTTAACACGGTAAACTTGCTTGACCACCTCTTACTTCTTCCTTGAGCTCTGGACCGATTCCTTATGATTGAAACGGTCTTTAACATGTGATTGTTCAAATGTTGATCTTCTTGGAGCTGCATAATATTGGTGAGATGGCCTAAAATAAGATGGAGAATGTGCTCTTGTATCATACCTGTACCATGATGGATATGGATCTATATGAGCATAGGGAGGCATCCACGGCATTGGCATTGGCGGCCCAAAATAAGGATATGAATATGTTGCGTTAAAATTCTCACTTTGCCAATACCGATCCTCATATTTGCGCCTTGGGGGTGATCTTGGTTTCTTTGCATGATTTGGCTGATAAGCATTATTCTCTTCACTCTTCTTTTGATATTTTCCAATAGTTTAGCGAAGGTGATTTTTGATCTCTCACACTTGCGCTTTCGGCCTTTGTTTTCTTTTGGTTCGCTTTCATTGATAATTGGATTTGCTTGCTGCCCCCAGTCCTTGGCGTCTCCATTGTAGATTCGATGGAATTCTCACCCTCAAGATTATGTTCATTATGCTCTTCAACAACTTCTTTAGTTGAAAGCTTGATACCATCAACTGCAGTCTTTACCTTCTCTTTAAATGGATCGGCTTGAAGCAGCCGATGCAAAAACTTTTTTCCATCGGGATCAATCGGAATAGACTGGTCATCTCTTGGTGTTTCAACAAACTTCAATCATCCTATTTCAATGGCCGATTTAACTATTCGACGAAACATGTTGCAATCCTCAAAATTATGCTTGGAGGAATCATGCAACTTACAATACATTCGTCCTTGGATAGATGGCTTGACATTGTGATCAAGAATTCTAATGTAATTATTTTTCAACAACAAATCAAAGATTTGATCACACATGTTTGAATCGAAGGTATACTTTTTGTTTTCTAGCCGATCTTGTTGTGAGAACGGATTTGGAGTTAAGCAAACAAATGGTTCAGATTTGGCATCTTCCCATTCGGCTATGAATTCTCTTTTGCATACTTTTTCCGATGTCATTAAATAAGAAACTATACTAGCATCAGTTTTCCCAAAAGATTTTAACCTTGGCTTTAAATTTCTGAAATCAAAGTAGTTAGAACATACACGTCTCAATTGAGACCATACATAAGCCAAGCATGAAGCAAGAAAATCTACCCAATTAGATATGAACTTTAAATAAAGCAATGGGAAAAGATTTGGCTGCAGTAATAAGTCACTATCGGTCTCTTTGAATGGTATAATATATTGGACGATATGCTTAGTAACAATTTTATTGCTAACAAGTAAATTGCCCTTCTTCATTGGTCTTTGAAAATTAGTTACTAGAATTTTTCTAATAGATGCATCAACAATAAAGTTGTGATCAAATATGAAAATAGGTAAATTACTTGCTAGACTTACCTCTTCAAATATGTTGGGAGAGCATGATGATTGCATATGATGAATAATATTGTGCTTTGCTTCTGGATGACTTCCCAACACCATGTCACACTTTTCTTCTTGATTTTGTGCATCATAAATTTGAAGATCTTTGTCAATCGAACTTTGTTCGGCTACTTGTTCTTGTCCTTGAAGCTTGTCAATTTCTATGGCACGAAACTCATAGGGCAGGAAGTAGGTTCCATTAACTTCAGAAAAATCAAGCATGGTTGTTTTGCTATGCTTGCCGTGCCCTTTCTCAATAATACTTGCCTCTTTGGATTTGATGGATTCAGAATATATACTACTTGATTCGGCTTTTTCAACCGAAGAACTTTCAAGTTCCGAATCATCCTTCTTTTCATTGATACTACCCATTGGCAATGCTTCTTTTATCTGAGCAAATTCTTTTTCTATTTGTTTCTGGCGGCGAGGGGCAAAGTTGGCTTTAAGCTTTTTCTCAATTTTAGCCACTCCGGATACAATTGCCCCCCGATTTTTTAGATTCTTTCGGCAATGACACACGGGTGTTGCCGAAATTTTGCAGTAGTGTAGGGGGTGTATAATATGATGTAGTACTAGGTGAAGGCATATGCATTGTTGTAAAACCATATTTTTGCTCGCCAATTTTATTAATTGTCAAAGATTCATCTTCTTGCAAAACTCTAGCTTTTATTGCGGCACAATCAGGAAATAGCCCTTTTTCATGTTGTTCAAGGCAAATAGCACTAATCCTCTTATTCTGGGCTAAACTCTTCAATGCAGCCATCACTACCTCATCTTCTACAATATTTGGCACAACCGCTCCTGTAAAATTTACATTTATTCGGCTATGACCTGAAAGGTGTGAAGCCGAATTATGAGCATCTACAGTTGTGTATGGTGCCGAAAAATTCCTAACATGAGGTGTAGCATATGACGGTTGAGAGTAATTGGCCGAATAGCTAGCAGTAGCATGGCCAATTCTCTCATTCATCTGCATGGTTGGATTAGTATATTGCACATTACTTGCCGATGAATAAAAGGGTGAAACACTTTCTTGCATGGCATTGGAATTTCTAACATGAGGTGTTTCAAATTGATTAACCAAACCCATCATGTTGTTCATCGGCATATGGATTTGTGGGGTTGCCGATGCATAAGAGTTTGGATACATATGTTGTACGTTGCTAAAATCATAAGAATTTGAAGCATGAAGATTGTCTTGCATCGGCTCTTGCGCATAATTAGATGCATGATTGATAGAACTAGGGCTAGTCGATACATTATGCTCATTAGGTGATCCAGCAACAACATATGGATTATTTGCATCTACAAAGGGGAATTGGGTATTCATATTACCTTTGTAGATTGCAGCAACTTGATGATGATCTCTTCATAGCAAGAACGGGCTGGAGACCGTTCAAAGCTTCGTCCCCAGCGGAGTCGCCAAAAAGTGTGTTCGCACACGAACACGTCACCGTGTACCTCCAACGCCGAGGGTGATGCACCGCAGCTCACGTCGAAGGAGACCCGTCCGGAAGCGCGGTACGCAAGCAATCCGGCGGGTGCTTTTGAGGACCCGAAACCCCACATGCCCGGGAGGGACCCCGTCAGGGCACGCAGCGGCTATGTGCTGCCCTAGGTCGGCCTGACCGCCCCTAGGGCCTCGTGGTTCGCCACCCTGCAAACGAAGAACGAACGAAGAACGTGGAAGAAGAACAAAGGAGAGAGATAAAGGTAAAGATAAAACGTGGTAGATGATTTGATCGATTGTGTGTTGTTGTTTAATCGGCCGTCACCTCTTGTCTATATATGAGGCGGATCGACTTCCCGTACAAGAAAAGGACTTTCCTAGCCGTCCAAATCATCAAAACCTAATAAAACACGAAGTATTCACGACCTCCGGCCCGGATGTCTGGCTCAAGGCCCGGATGATCCGGCCTAGCCCAGTTTTCTGACAACAGCTCACTAATCGGGCTGTAACTTTTTCATACGAACACAGATTAAGATGATTTTTATATCAAAATCAACCGCCTCGACGAAACGCACAACTTTTCTGTTGAAAACTTTTTGATCTGAGGCCATCTTGAGGGTGTTCCGGGACGTTTTCTAAAGTCTGTAGCAGAAAAGGTTGTCCGGATGTCCGGACTCATGTCCGGATTGTTCGGGCTTTACCCGGATGATCTGGCTTCACGGGGCCCGAAATTTACGGTTCTAATAATTTACCTGGATGATAGCCCGGATGTTCGGGTCATTCATCCGGCTGAAGGCCGGATGGTCCGGATCCCGGCCCGGATGATCCGGCCAAATACTGCTGCAGCCCACTGTTTTGCCTGTAACTTTTGCATACGACCTCGGATGAGGACGATTTTTATATCGAAATCGTCCGTTTTGACGAGACGAAGAACTTTGTAGTTGAAAGCTTTTTAATGCAAGGCCATCTTAATTAGGTTTCATGCCATTTTCTAATCTGATGTCAACACGGGTATCTCCAAAATTGTCATATCTTTTGCACTTGAGCTCCGTTTTGGTCCATCTTCATATTTATTTCGATCATCTTGACGAGGGCCATCAAATGGTGACATGAACTCATAATTTTAACTCATTCCATTAGAGACTCAACTCACTCTTTGCGATCATGCCATTTTTGAGCATCAACAAACACTATACATTGCTCTCTTTGTTATCGGTATGTTACTTGCCCGAGATTCGATCGTCGGTATCCCAATACCGAGTTCAATATCGTTACCGGCAAGTCTCTTTACCCGTTTCGTAATGCACTATCCCGCAACTAAATCATTAGTTACATTGCTTGCAAGGCTTATAGTGATGTGCATTACCGAGAGGGCCCAGAGATACCTCTCCGACAATCGGAGTGACAAATCCTAATCTTGATCTATGCCAACTCAACAAGTACCATCGAAGACACCTGTAGAGCACCTTTATAATCACCCAGTTACGTTGTGACCTTTGGTAGCACACAAAGTGTTCCTCAGGTATTCGGGAGTTGCATAATCTCATAGTCATAAGAACATGTATAAGTCATGAAGAAAGCAATAGCAGTAAATAGAAACGATCAAGTGCTAAGCTAACGGAATGGGTCAAGTCAATCACATCATTATCCTAATGATGTGATCCCATTTATCAAATAACAACTCATGTCTATGGTTTGGAAACTTAACCATCTTTGATCAGTGAGCTAGTCAAGTAGATGCATACTAGTGACACTATGTTTGTCTATGTATTCACACATGTATCATTTTTCCGGTTAATAAAATTCTAGCATGAATAATAAACATTTATCATGAAATAAGGAAATAAATAATAACTTTATTATTGCCTCTAGGTAATATTTCCTGCAGAGATGCCCATCAATAGATATCAATGTGAGTGAGTAGGGATTGCCATGCAACAGATGCACTAGAGCTATAAGTGCATGAAAGCTCAAAAAGAAACTAAGTGGGTGTGCATCCAACTCGTTTGCTCATGAAGACCTAGGGCATTTTGAGGAAGCCCATCATTGGAATATACAAGCCAAGTTCTATAATGAAAGATTCCCACTAGTATATGAAAGTGACAACATAGGAGACTCTCTATCATGAAGATCATGGTGCTACTTTGAAGCACAAGTGTGGAAAAAGGATAGTAGCAATGCCCCTTCTCTCTTTTTCTCTCTCATTTTTTTATTTGGGCCTTTCTCTTTTTATGACCTTTTTTATTTCCTTTTTTAATTTTTCGTCCGGAGTCTCATCCCGACTTGTGGGGGAATCATAGTCTCCATCATCCTTTCCTCACATGGGAGAATGCTCTAATAATGATGACCATCACACTTTTATTTACTTACAACTTAAGAATTACAACTCGATACTTAGAACAAAATATGACTATGTGAATGCCTCCGGCGGTGTACCGGGATGTGCAATGAATCAAGAGTGACATGTATGAAAGAATTATGAAGGTGGCTTTTCCACAAATACAATGTCAACAACATGATCATGCAAAGCAATATGACAATGATGAAGCGTGTCATAATAAACGGAACGATGGAAAGTTGCATGGCAATATATCTCGGAATGGCTATGGAAATGCCATAGTAGGTAGGTATGGTGGCTGTTTTGAGGAAGGTAAATGGTGGGTTTATGGTACCGGCGAAAGTTGCGCGGTACTAGAGAGGCTAGCAACGGTGGAAGGGTGAGAGTGCGTATAATCCATGGACTCAACATTAGTCATAAAGAACTCACATACTTATTGCAAAAATCTATTAGTTATCGAAACGAAGTACTACACGCATGCTCCTAGGGGGATAGATTGGTAGGAAAAGACCATCGCTCGTCCCCTACAACCACTCATAAGGAGGACAATCAAAAAATAAATCATGCTCCGACTTCATCACATAACGGTTCACCATACGTGCATGCTACAGGAATCACAAACTTTAACACAAGTATCTCTCAAATTCACAACTACTCAACTAGCATGACTCTAATATCACCATCTTCATATCTCAAAACAATCATAAGGAATCAAACTTCTCATAGTATTCAATGCACTTTATATGAAAGTTTTTATTATACCCATCTTGGATGCCCATCATATCAGGACTAATTTTATAGCCAAAGCAAATTACCATGCTGTTCTAAAAGATTCTCAAAATAATATAAGTGAAGCATGATAGATCAATAATTTCTATAAAATAAAACCACCACCGTGCTCTAAAAAGATATAAGTGAAGCACTAGAGCAAAATTATCTAGCTCAAAAGATATAAGTGAAGCACATAAAGTATTCTAAGAAATTCCGATTCATCCGTGTCTCTCCCAAAAGGTGTGTACAGCAAGGATGATTGTTGTAAACTAGAAATAAAATAATCAAATCATACAAGATGCTCCAAGCAAAACACATATCACGTGGTGAATAAAAATATAGCCTCAAGTAAAGTTACCGATAGACGAAGACGAAAGAGGGGATGCCTTCCAGGGCATCCCCAAGCTTAGGCTTTTGGTTGTCCTTGAATTTTACCTTGGGGTTCCTTGTGAATCCCCAAGCTTAGGCTCTTGCCACTCCTTATTCCAAAATCCATCAATTCTTTACCCAAAAACTTGAAAACTTCACAACACAAAACTTCAACAGAAAATCTCATGAGCTCCGTTAGTATAGGAAAATAAACCACCACTTTAAGGTACTGTAATGAAGTCATTATTTATTTATATTGGTGTTAAACCTAATGTATTCCAACTTCTCTATGGTTCATACCCCCCGATACTACTCATAGATTCATCAAAATAAGCAAACAACTCACGAAAAACAGAATCTGTCAAAAACAGAACAGTCTGTAGCAATCTGGAGGTTTCGAATACTTTTGTAACTCCAAAAATTCTGAGAAATTAGGAAGTCCTAGATAATGTTTTAATTAATCCTCTTCAAAAATAGTCAGTATTTTACCGCGCTTCTGTTAAAATTTAAAACTAATCTCCTAGGTGCAAAAGTTCCTGTTTTTCAGCAAGATCAAATCAACTATTACCATAAGCTATCCCAAAGGTCTTACATGGCACAAACACTAACTAAAACATAAAAAACACAATCATAACAGAGGCTAGATGAATTATTTTTTACGAAACAGGAACGAAAAGCAAAGAACAAAAATAAAATTGGGTTGCCTCCCAACAAGCGCTATCGTTTAATGCCCCTAGCTATGCATAAAAACAAGAATAGATCTAGGTATTGTCATCCTTGGTATGCAATCCATAAGTGGATCTCATAATAGATTCATAAGGCAATATAATTTTCTTCCTAGGAAAGTGTCCATGCCTTTCCTTAACAGAAATTGGAAATTGGAATCTCATAATAGATTCATAAGGCAATTTAATTTTCTTCCTAGGAAAGTGTTCTATGCCTTTCCTTAACGGAAATTGGAATCTAATACTTCATTCTTTCATGTCAATAATTGCACCGATCGTTCTAAGGAAATGTCTACCAAGAATAATAGGACATGTAGGATTGCAATCTATATCAAGAACAATGGAATCTACGGGCACATAATTCCTATTTGCAACAATAAGAACATCATTAATCCTTCCCATAGGTTTCTTAATGGTGGAATCCGCAAGGTGCAAATTTAAAGAACAATCATCAAATTCACGGATACCTAGCACATCACACAAAGTTTTTGGAATCATGGAAACACTAGCACCCAAATCACACAAAGCATAACATTCATAATCTTTAATCTTAATTTTAATAGTAGGTTCCCACTCATCATAAAGTTTTCTAGGGATAGAAACTTCTAGTTCAAGCTTTTCTTCATAGGATTGCATCAAAGCATCAACGATATGTTTAGTAAAAGCTTTATTTTGATTATAAGCATGAGGAGAATTTAACACCGATTGCAACAAGGAAATACAATCTATCAAAGAGCAATTATCACAATTAAATCCCTTGAAATCCAAAATAGTGGGTTCATTGCTATGTAAAGTTTTGACCTCTTCAATCCCACTTTTATTAATTTTTACATCAAGATCTAAAAGCTCCGAATCGTTGGGACGCCTTTTAACTAAAGTTGACTCATCTCCAGTCCCATCTTTGTCAAGATTCATATTGGAAAACAAAGATTTAATAGGAGTCACATCAATCACTTTTAGATCTTCATCATTATTATCATGAAAACTAGAAGAACACGCTTTCACAAAGCAATCTTCTTTAGCACGCATCCTAGCTATTCTTTCTTTGCACTCATCAATGGAAATTCTCATGGCTTTGAGATACTCATTTATGTCATGCTTAGGTGGAATAGATCTAAGTTTAAAATAATCAACATCAAGAGAAATTCTATCCACGTTCCTAGCCAACTCATTAATCTTAAGCAATTTTTCTTCAACCAAAGCATTGAAATTCTTTTGCGAACTCATAAATTCTTTAACACTAATCTCAAAATCATAGGGCATATTATTAAAATTTCCATAAGAGTTATTGTAGGAATTACCATAATTATTAGAGGAATTATTAGGAAATGGCCTAGAATTAAAATTTCCTCTATACGCGTTGTTACCAAAATTGTTCCTACCGACAAAATTCACATCCATAGATTCATTATTATTCTCAATCAAAGTGGACAAAGGCATATCATTAGGATCAGAAAAAACACTTTTATTAGCAAACAATTTCATAAGTTCATCCATCTTTCCACTCAAAACATTAATCTCTTCAATCGCATGAACCTTTTTACTAGTGGATCTTTCGGTGTGCCATTGAGAATAATTAACCATAATATTGTCTATGAGTTTAGTAGCTTCTCCTAAAGTGATTTCCATAAAAGTGCCTCCCGTGGCCGAATCTAAAATATTTCTAGAAGCAAAATTCAATCCAGCATAAAATTTTTGTATAATCATCCACAAATTCAAACCATGTGTAGGGCAATTACGTATCATTAATTTCATCCTCTCCCAAGATTGTGCAACATCATGATCAAGTTGCTTAAAATTCATAATATCGTTCCTAAGAGAGATGATCTTAGCAGGAGGAAAATACATAGAGATAAAAGCATCTTTCCACTTATTCCAAGAATCAATACTATTTTTAGGCAAAGAAGAGAACCAAGTTTTAGCACGATCTCTAAGCAAAAACGGAAATAGCTTCAATTTAACAATATCATTATCCACATCTTTCTTCTTTTGCATATCACACAAATCAACTAAGTTGTTTAGATGGGTAGCGGCATCTTGACTAGGAAGGCCAGAAAATTGATCTTTCATAACAGGATTCAACAAAGCGGTATTAATTTCACAAGATTCAGCATCGGTAGTAGGAGCAATCGGAGTGCTAATAAAATCATTATTGTTGGTATTGGAAAAATCACACAATTTAGTATTATCTTGAGCCATCGTGACAAACAATCAATCCAACACACAAGCACACAAGAAGCAAGCGAAAAGAGGTGAATGGAAGAGGGGCGAAGAAAAGGCAAAGGTTTTCGAAAATCATTTTAGAAGTGGGGGAGAGGAAAACGAGAGGCGAATGGCAAATAATGTAATGAGAGGGAGAAGAGTTTATGATGGGTACTTGGTATGTCTTGACTTGGCGTAGATCTCCCCGGCAACGGCGCCAGAAATCCTTCTTGCTACCTCTTGAGCATGCGTTGGTTTTCCCTTGAAGAGGAAAGGGTGATGCATCAAAGTAGCGTAAGTATTTCCCTTAGTTTTGAGAACCAAGGTATCAATCCAGTAGGAGACAATGCACAAGTCACCTAGTACCTGCACAAACAATCAAGAACCTTGCAAAAACACGATAAAAGGGGTTGTCAATCCCTTCACGGTCACTCGCAAAAGTGAGATCTAATAAAGATAGTAAGGTAAATATTTTTGGTATGTTTGTTGTATAGATTGGAAAGTAAAGATTGCAAAATAATAAACGAGATGCAATGTAAACAAAAGAGATGCAATATAATAAGAAAGAGGCCCGGGGCCATAGGTTTCACTAGTGGCTTCTCTCAAGATAGCATGTATTACGGTGGGTGAACAAATTACTGCCGAGCAATTGATAGAAAAGCGCATAGTTATGAGAATATCTAAGGCAATGATTATGAATATAGGCATCACATCCATGTAAAGTAGATCGAAATGATTCTGCATCTACTACTATTAATCCACACATTCACCGCTATCCAGCATGCATCTAGAGTATTAAGTTCATAAGAACAGAGTAACGCATTAAGCAAGATGACATGATGTAGAGGGATAAACTCAAACAATATGATATAAACCCCATCTTTTTATCCTCGATGGCAACAATACAATACCTGCCTTGCTGCCCCTACTTTCACTGGGAAAGGACTCCGCAAGATTGAACCCAAAGCTAAGCACTTCTCCCATTGCAAGAAAGATTAATCTAGTAGGCCAAACTAAACCGATAATTCGAAGAGACTTGCAAAGATATAAAATCATGCATATAAGAATTCAGAGAAGAACCAAATAATATTCATAGATAGACTTAATCATAAACCCACAATTCATTTGATCTCGGCAAACACCTCGCAAAAGAGTATTACATCGAATAGATCTCCAAGAACATCGAGGAGTGATAACCCACAAGTATAGGGGATCGCAACAGTTTTCGAGGGTAGCGTATTCAACCCAAATTTATTGATTCGACACAAGGGGAGCCAAAGAGTATTCTCAAGTATTAGCAGCTGAGTTGTCAATTCAACCACACCTAGAAACTTAATATCTGCAACAAAGTATTTAGTAGCAAATTAGTATGATAGTAGTGGCAAGGATAGCAAAAGTAATATTCTTGGGTTTTGTAGTGATTGTGACAATAGCAACGGAAAAGTAAATAAGCGAAGAACAATATACGAAAAACTCGTAGGCATTGGATCGGTGATGGAGAATTATGTCGGATGCGATCAATCATGCAACAGTTACAACATAGGGTGACACAGAACTAGCTCCAATTCATCAATGTAATGTAGGCATGTATTCCGAATATAGTCATACGTGCTTATGAAAAGAACTTGCATGACATCTATTCTCCTACCCTCCCGTGGCAGCGGGGTCCTATTGGAAACTAAGGGATATTAAGGTCTCCTTTTAATAGAGTACTAGACCAAAGCATTAACACATAGTGAATACATGAACTCCTCAAACTACGGTCATCACCGGTAAGTGACGTCTAGTACACAACCTTCTTCTTGTAGACGTTGTTGGGCCTCCAAGTGTAGAGGTTTGTAGGACAGTAGCAAATTTCCCTCAAGTGGATGACCTAAGGTTTATCAATCCGTAGGAGGCGTAGGATGAAGTTGGTCTCTCTGAAGCAACCCTGCAACCAAATAACAAAGAGTCTCTTGTGTCCCCAACACACCCAATACAATGGTGATTTGTATAGGTGCACTAGTTCGGCGAAGAGATGGTGATACAAGTGGTATATGGATGATAGATATAGGTTTTTGTAATCTGAAAATATAAAAACAGCCCTAGTGACAAGCATAATAGGTTCAGATCTGAAATCATGGCACTCGGGCCCTAGTGACAAGCATTAAGCATAGCAAAGTCATAGAAACATCAATCTTAGAACATAGTGGATACTAGGGATCAAACCGTAACAAAACTAACTCAATTACATGATAAATCTCATCCAACCCATCACCGTCCAGCAAGCCTACGATGGAATTACTCACGCACGCCGGTAAGCATCATGCAATTGGTGATGGAGGAAGGTTGATGATGACGATGGCAACGGATTCCCCTCTCCGGAGCCCCGAACGGACTCCAGATCAGCCCTCCTCAGAGAGTTTAGGGCTTGGCAGCAGCTCTGTATTGTAAAACACGATGAATCCTTCTCTCTGATTTTTTTCTACCCGAACACGAATATATGGAGTTAGAGTTGAGGTCGGTGGAGCGTCAGGGGGCCCACGAGGCAGGGGGCACGCCCTGGGGGGTAGGCGCGCCCCCACCCTCGTGGACCGGGTGTGGCCCCCCTGACGTGGATTCTTCTTCTAGTATTTTTTATATATTCCAAAAATAATCTCCGTTGATTTTCAGGTCATTCCGAGAACTTTTATTTCTGCACAAAAATAACACCATGGCAATTCTGATGAAAACAACGTCAGTCCGGGTTAGTTCCATTCAAACAATGCAAGTTAGAGTGCAAAACAAGGGCAAAAGTGTTTGGAAAAGTAGATACGACGGAGACGTATCAACTCCCCCAAGCTTAAACCTTTGCTTGTCCTCAAGAAATTCAATTGATAAACTGAAAGTGATAAAGAAAAACTTTTACAAACTCTATTTGCTCTTGTTGTTGTAAATATGTAAAGCCAGCATTCAGGTTTTCAACAAAAATTATGAACTAACCATATTCGCAATAACATTTAGGTCTCATGTTTACTCATATCAATGGCATAATCAACTAGCGAGCAATAATAATAAATCTCGGATGACAACACTTTCTCAAAACAATCATAATATGATATAACAAGATGGTATCTCGCTAGCCCTTTCTGAGACCGCAAAACATAAAAGAGATCCAGGACTGACTAGACATTGTAATTCATGGTAAAAGAGATGCAGTCAAGTCATACTCAATGTAAACTAACAATATTTGATGCAAATGACAGCGGTGCTCTCCAACTGGTGCTTTTTAATAAGAGGATGATGACTCAACATAAAAGTAAATAGATAGGCCCTTCGTAGAGGGAAGCAGGGATTTGTAGAGGTGCCAGAGCTCAGTTTTGAAATAGATATCAATAATATTTTGAGTGGTATACTTTCATTGTCAACATAACAATCAAGAGATCTCAATATCTTCCATGCTACGCACATTATAGGCGGTTCTCAAGCAGAATGGTAAAGTTTATACTCCCCCACCACCAACAAGCATCAATCCATGGCTTGCCCGAAACAACGGGTGCCTCCAACTAACAACAATCCTGGGGGAGTTTTGTTTGCAATTATTTTGATTTGATTTGCTTAAAGCATGGGACTGGGCATCCTGGTGACTAGCCATTTTCTCGTGAGTGAGGGGCGGAGTCCAATCCTCTTGAGAATAACCCGCCTAGCATGGAGGATACAGACAGCCCTAGTTGATACATGAGCTATTCGAGCATACAAAACAAAATGTTTATTTGAAGGTTTAGAGTTTGGCACATACAAATTTACTTGGAACGGCAGGTAGATACCGTATATAGGTAGATATGGTGGACTCACATGGAACAACTTTGGGGTTTATGGAGTTGGATGCACAAGCAGTATTCCTGCTTAGTACAAGTGAAGGATAGAAAAAGACTGGGAAGCGACCAGCTAGAGAGCGACAACAGTCATGAACAGGCATTAAAATTAATCAACACCAAATGCAAGCATGAGTAGGATATAATGTACCATGAACATAAATATCATAGAGGTTATGTTGATTTTGTTTCAACTACTGCATGAACATGTGCCAAGTTAAGCCACTCGAATCGTTCAAAGGAGGATACCTGTCACACCCTAGCTAGTTCATGCATTAGAGTGCTTGCATCATGTTTAATTCATCAAAACTTGGAAATCGGGATGACAGAACCCCCAGCACCCCCCTGAAATCAACTAGGGTTTACTAAAAATATTTTCAATGAACCTGAAATGCCCTTCTAAAATGTCATCATCTTTGCCTTGGTCCTAAACCTCTGACAAAAATGGTGCACAATTTTCTAGGTCATCCTAAGGTCACTGGATTAAATCATTAGTTCTTTGAATTTGGGCATTTAAATGCTAATAAAAATTTTAAATGCTCAAATAATCCTATACTAAAATGTTCCATGTTGGATTTATTCCAAACAGTGGCCATGAGAAGTTTGGTGATTTTTGAAAGTTCCTAGCTATTTTTAGAAATGCCACAAACTTGCAGAAAATAAAACAAAACAAAAAATAGAAGAGAGAAGAGCTTACCTGGCCGCAGCCCACCTCCCGGCCCACCTGGCGGCCCAGCACTGTGCTGGCCCATGCCAGCCAGCTGCTTCTTCTTCGCCAGGCAGGCAGGAGGGTGACGCCGGCGCGCGCGAGCTCGCCACGGCGCCAGCTGCTTGCCGCTTCGCCCCCTAGACGCTCTGGTCAGCCTCCATGTCGCCCCCTCGACCGCCTGGACACCTCACTCTCCCCCCTGCTCCTCTCTCTCGCCTCTCCTCACCCTGGCCGACGCTGTCGTGCCCGCGCCACCATGAAACTCGCGTCCATCGTCGCCCCCGCGCTGCGCTGCCGTGTCCACAATCTTCGCCGTCGTCTGCTTCATCGAGCTAGCCGAGCCCGAGCGCTCGCACGCTTTACTTCGTCTTCTTCGACCTCGTCTTCACCGAACACCGCCGAAGATCCCCTTCACCGTCACAGCCGCACCAGCTCGTCCCCGACCTCGCCGTCAGCACCGCCGTGACCGCCGTGAGCCCTGCTACCTCCTCCTCCTCTCCGTTTGCCTTCTCGAGCACCGCAGCGACCGCACCAAGCTTTCCCGCACCGGCTGCCGCCAAACTCGTCACAGGCGTCGTTTCCGGCAACCCCGAGCTCCACCGCCACCACCACTCGACGCGGCTCACTCCCCGCATCATGTAGATGTGCTTCGCTGTTGTTTTGGTCACCGGAGCACGAATCCCGCACTGCCCCGCCGCGTTTGGCCTCGCCGGCGGCTAAACGCCGGCGAGTTTGACCCCGGGTGGACCCAGTTTGACCCCCTGGGTCTATGACAAGTGGGCCCCGCCTGCTAATTAAGTTAGGATTAGGACTAACTAAAAATTAGTTAGACTAATGACACTAACACGCGGGACCCACTAGTCAGGTTTGACCTGGACCGTCCCTGTTGACTGCTGATGCCATGCTGATGCAATGCTGATGTAATAAATCATTTACTGGATTTATTCTTATACAAGAAATTCCAGAAAATGTTCTAAACTTCAAAAATTCATAGAAATTAATCTATAACTCCAAATGCAAAGATTTATATATGAAAAATGATCAGAAAAATCCAATATTTCCATCTGTAATGGTTTCATGCATGTCAGAACACTTTAACCTTTCTACTTAAGTGAAACAAGCTAATGCACTAATATGACTTCATATCATGAGCTTTCATTTGAATCTTTGATTCAAATGGACTCAAACCAACCTGTTTTACAATGCATTAGCCAAAACACACCCATATTGCCATGTCATAGCATGCATCATATTGTTGCATATTGCCATGTGATGATTGTGTTCCGTTGTGTCTTTCGTGGTAGGTTCTGCCTCCAAGGATACCTACGAATATCCGACTGAAGGGCAGTATCCTACTACCACTCCATCAGGCAAGCAGCCCCATTGATCATATCGATACAATCCCATGTTCTCGCTCCTGCTCTCATTTACTGCATTTAAGACAACAACGTTTCAAACAGCTGTGTGCTGCGGTAGTTGAACCATTTTCCTCTGCATGACCTATCATTGCCACAGTAACTAGATGAAACCCACTAGCATGTGTAGGAGTTGATTGAGCCATGTCTGTGTTTCCTACCTTGCTATGCCTGCTATGCTTAGAGTCGTGTCAGGTCTGGTTCATTTGGGTGATGGGCTAGAGTGAAATGATTATGTCGGTAATGTGAGTGATGTGTTGAACACGAGTTGGTAAAGGTATCGATGAGAGGCAATGTAGGAGTACATGGTGGGTTGTTTCATTGGAACCGTCCTTAAGCACCGAGATCTGTATGTGTGATTTAAGAACCAGCTACTACCATGCATTGGGATCCTTAATTGACCCTCTTGGCTTGTTAACCACCCTAGTCCTTTGTCCAGGAGTTGCAACTAGTTTTTGGTGTTTATAGGATATGTGTTGGCGGCCTTGCGTAGCGTTGACCCTAGGGGTGGGCTATGATGCGGTAGATACACCATGGCACAGTGTACCGAGTTGCTAGTTTGGTGTCTCGGGAACCCTGTACACATCATTCGGGGCCGTATGTGGAAACCTCAGTCGGACTCCCTGCGGATGGAACCTGGATAGATGATAAACCTGGACTAGAGACTTGAGTGTTTAGGTAGGCCGTGGCTGACACCCTCGGTGGGCTTCCGCTTGAAGGTTGCCGAGTACATGTCGTGTAAACGGCGGTAAGTGGTGAGAGTGTGTATGAAGAAGTACACCCCTGCAGGGTTAACATCATCTATTTGAATAGCCGCGTCTACAGTAAAGGACTACTTGGTTTCCTATACAGTTCATAGACAAGTAAATGGATACTCCTAAAAGCCTCAAGACAAGTGTGAGTGCCGTGGATGGCCCTTCCGTAGGATGACGGAGGAGGATCCACGGTAGTGTATTATTGTGATGAGTAGTGGACTCGTGTGCGCAAAACATTTACAAATTGTTGTCTCATAGGATAGCTTAGCCAAGAGTCAAAGATGGCTTGCTGCAATAACCCCACTATCCTTCTTGAGAATGTTGCATGTATAGTAGGATCTGTTGTAAGACTTGCTGAGTACCTTTGTACTCATGTTTGCTTAATTACTATTGCAGAAGAGAACACCGCCCCCTCCGATGGGTTCTATGTAGATCTCGACGTTGACGAGTGACTTGCCACCCAGGTGGTGATCCTGAGCCATGAAGGGCCTTGTAGATAGACAGGCTTCGTCAAGCCTTCTTGCTTTCTAGTTTTCTGTACTCAGACAAGTTTGCTTCCGCATGTGCTTGTATGTTTGTATGACTTGAGTGTCGGGTCGTGTGACCCCTACCTGTATGAACATATTATGTATGGCTCTCTGGAGCCTTCTAAATAAAGTACTTTGAGTTGTAGAGTTTTGTTGTGATGCCATGTTGTATTTACACATATCGAGCATATTGTGTGTATGTTTGAAATGCTTGGTATGTGTGGGATCCGACAATCTAGTTGTTTATCCTTGGTAGCCTCTCTTATGGGGAAATGTAGTCTGGTGCTTCCACTGAGCCTTGGTAGTCCGCTACAGCCCGGTTTACCGGAGTCCTGCTAGCCTAGTACTACTGCTCCGGAACACTTAGACTGGCCGGCATGTGATTCACTTCGTTCCTGTGTCTGTCCCTTCAGGGAAATGTCACGCGGAGACATCCGAAGTCCTGTTAGCCTGCTACAGCCTGGGTTCCCGGAGTCCTGTTAGCCCAGTTGCTACAGCCCGGATTCATACGCTGTTGACCGACATGCTCGAGGTTGATTCATGTATTCCTGTCCCTGTAAGTTAGTGCCACTTTGGGTTCACGACTAGTCATGTCGGCCTGGGTTCTCTGTCATATGGATGCTAGCGACACTATCATATACGTGAGCCACAAGGCGCAAATGGTCCCGGGCCATGGTAAGGCGACACCCGTGGGAATACCGTGCGTGAGGCCACAAAGTGATATGAGGTGTTACAGGCTAGATCAGTGTGACTTAGAGTCGGGGTCCTGACAATACCACCCTATCATACCACATCACAACCATTTTAATTGCATGTTGGCATGCAAGGTAAACCATTATAAGCTCCTAGCTAATTAAGCATGGCATAAGCAACTATATTCTCTAATTGTCATTGCAAATATGTTTCTTTCATAATAGGCTGAATCAGGAATGATGAACTAATCATATTTACAAAAAGAAGAGAGGTCGAGTTCATACCAGCTTTTCTCATCTCAATAAGTTCATCATATAATCATCATTATTGCCTTTCACTTGCACGACCGAATAGTGTGGATAATAATAATAGTGCAAGCATTCAATTCAAGAGAGAAGACAAGGTAATATGGGTTCTTTGTTAGATCAACAATAATGCATATGAGAGCCACTCAACATTTTCATTATGGTCTTCTCCTCTCAACCCCCAAAGAACAAGAAAGAAACAAAACTATTTACACGGGAAAGCTCCCAACAAGCAAAAGAAGAACGAGAAATCTTTTTGGGTTTTCTTTTTAATTACTACTACTACAGGCATGGAAAGTAAACTAACTAAAAGCTACAACTAATTTTTTTGGTTTTTTCTTAAGGTTCATCAAACACACAAGAAGAAAGCATAAAAAGGAAATAAACTATCATGGATGATACAATGAAAAAGTATGAGCACTGACAACTAGCATGAGTGTGTGAACAAGAATGTAATGTCGGTGAGAAATACGTACTCCCCCAAGCTTAGGCTTTTGGCCTAAGTTGGTCTATGGCCACGGCTGGCCTGGCGGATATCCAAAGTTATAGTTGGGGTCGTACTGAGAAGGAGCCTCGGGTTGCCATTGGTTGGCAATCTCCTCCGGATCCCGCTGGTAAACAGACTGTCGTGAATGATCAAATTGTGGTTCCGGCTCTAGCTCTGTAGCTGATGTGGGGTTTCGGTAGGCATGAATGGCCTCCAGCGGAACAAGGTACTTGCCTGCAGATAAGTCAAACAAGGAAGGAGCAGGCAAAGTGATAGTCTCAAGGTGATTTTTATCAAAAATCAGCTTGTATTTAAGCATCTTTTCCTCATTCTTAACGATAAAATCATGTGCTACCATACTCTTATAGTCTAGAAAAACAGGAGGCAACAACTGCTCTTATTTCTCATAATGTCCAATAGGTATGTTAAAATGTGCAGCGAGGCGCGAGGAGAAAATACCTCCCAAGATGGGGCCCTTAGTACGGTTAAGATTTAACCGCTTTGCAACAATAGCGCCCATACTAAATGTGTCATCATGGAACAAGGTGTGGCACAAAGTAACAATATCAGGGGCACTAAGGTTGCCACAGTTGCCGCGACCAATCAGGCATCTACTAGCAAATATTGCAAAGTAATGTAGAACAGGAAAATGTATGCTAGTAATTCTTGCATCGGAAACCTTCCTAGTTTCCCCTACAGCAATCATATCAATAAACCCTTCCACATCACTATGATGTGGTTCTTCTATGCTGCCTGTAAAGGGTATCTTAGAGACCCGATAGAAACAAAAAGGGACATCTCCTTATACTCATCATATAAATAGAAATCCACCGAAGGTGGCGACCTCCTAGCATGGAAATGAAAACTTTGCACAAAGATATTAGTGAGTAAGAGATACTGTTCACGTTGGTCGTGGAGGAAGTCGGCGAGGCCTGCATTCTCAGCCAACTCATAAAAATCATCATAAATCCTAGCTGCTTTTAAGAAAGCATCACAAGGCCATTCACACAGCCGAACTTCCATGGTGGGAGGGAGATTATATTTGGGCCTCTTATCCTCTTCACTTTGCTTATCCTTCGAGCTTCGGCTCGATGAGCCCCTCAAAAATCTCTTCATCTTTTTCTGAAAATTTCTGAAATTTTTAGCAACTTCAAAATAAAAGTGAACCAAACTGAACAATATTGATAGCAACTACTCCTACAAGTGCCTAGAGACTATATCACATTAGAACTACTTGGGACCATATAAATTTGACATGCAAGCTCAAGAACAGGGTCACCTAAGCAGTAAAACTTTGCAATGAATAAAGCACTAGAACAAAAACTAATTGGACCATTGGAGGAGTCACATACCAAAAAACAATCCCCCAAAGCAGTTTTGTGAATGGAGCTTTGAGCAAGGAGATCGAAAATGGTAGCAAGATGAGCAAGAACTCGGGTTTGAGCTGGCTAGTGATTTTTTTGGGAGGAAGGAGTGTGTGGTGGCTGGAATAAGTGGAGGGAGCCACCATGGGCCCACAAGACAGGGGGCGCGCCCAGGGGGGTGGGGGCGCCCTGGACCCTCATGGCCATGTGCTTGCTCCCCCCGGCGTGTTCTCAGTTCCAGATATTCTCAAATATTCTAGAAAAAATCATATTTAAATTTCAGGGCATTTGGAGAACTTTTATTTTCGGGGTATTTTTTATTGCATGGATAATTCAGAAAATAGACAGAAAAATACTATTTTTCTCTTTATTTAATATAAATAACAGAAAGTAAAAGGAGGGTACAGAAGGTTGTGCCTTCTAAATTCATCCATCTCATGCTCATCAAAAGGAATCCACTAACAAGGTTGATCAGGTCTTGTTAAAAAACTCATTTCGAATAACATGAAACCGGAGAATTTTCGAATAACACTAGGTTACCTTAATGGGGATATGCACATCCCCAACAATAAGAATATCATATTTCTTCTTGACAGTAGGAAGAGGAAATTCAAAACCTCCAATATTAATTGTTGAAATTTTTCCTATAGAATTGATACTATGGAGTTGAGGTTGTTTCCTCGGAAAGTGTACCGTATGCTCATTACCATTAACATGAAAAGTGACAATGCCTTTGGTGCAATCAATAACAGCCCCTGCAGTATCCAAAAAGGGTCTTCCAAGAATAATAGACATACTATCATCCTCAGGAATATCAAGAATAACAAAGTCCGTTAAAATAGTAACATTTGCAACCACAACAGGCACATCCTCACAAATACCGACAGGTATAACAGTTGATTTATCAGCCATTTGCAAAGATATTTCTGTAGGTGTCAACTTATTCAAATCAAGTCTACGATATAAAGAGAGAGGCATAACACTAACACCGGCTCCAAGGTCACATAAAGCAGTTTTAACATAGTTTCTTTTAATGGAGCATGGTATAGTTGGTACTCCGGGATCTCCTAGTTTCTTTGGTATTCCACCCTTAAAAGTATAATTAGCAAGCATGGTGGAAATTTCATCTTCCGGTATCTTTCTCTTATTAGTAACAATATCCTTCATATACGTAGCATAAGGATTCATTTTAAGCATATCGGTCAAATGCATACGCAAAAAGACAGGTCTAATCATTTCAACAAAGCGCTCAAAATCCTCATCATCCTTTTTCTTGGATGGTTTAGGAGGAAAAGGCATGGGTTTCTGAACCCATGGTTCTCTTTCTTTATTGTGCTTCCTAGCAACAAAGTCTCTCTTATCATAACGTTGATTATTTGATTGTGGGTTATCAAGATCAAAAGCAGGTTCAATTTCTACATCATTATTGTTATTGCTAGGTTGAGCATGAGCATGAACATCATCATTAACATTATCACTAGGTTCATGTTCATTACGAGATTGTGTTTCAGCATCAAAAATAGAAATACATTGGGATTCTCATGTGTGTCTACAATAGGTTCACTAGAAGCATGCAAAGTCCTATCATTTTTCTTTTTCTTCCTCTTAGAAGGACTAGGTGCATCAACGTTATTTCTCTAAGAATCTTGCTCAATTCTCTTAGGATGGCCCTCAGGATACAAAGGTTCCTGAGTCATTTTACCACCTCTAGTCATAACTCTAACAACATTATCATTCTTCTTATTATCTAATTCATTGAGCAAATCATTTTGAGCTTTAATTACTTGTTCTACTTGAGTGGTAACCATAGAATCATGTTTACTAATGAGTTTAAGTCCACCTTTAACTCTAGACATATAATCACCCAAGTGTTCAATCATATAAGCATTGCGTTTCAGTTGTCTACCAAAATAAGCATTAAAATCTTCTTGCTTAACCATAAAATTATCAAACTCATCTAAGCATTGGCTAGCAGACTTATTATGAGGAATATCACCTTCATCAAATCTATAGAGAGAATTTACCTTTACTACTTGTGTCGGGTTATCAAGACCATGTATTTCTTCAATAGGTGGTAAATTAAGACCATGTATTTCTTCAACAGGAGGTAAATTCTTAACATCTTCAGCCTTTATACTTTTTCTTTCATATATTTCTTTACCTCTTGCATATCTTCAGGACTGAGAAATAGAATACCCCTTTTCTTCGGAGTTGGCTTAGGAGTTGGTTCAGGAATAGGAGCTATCAGAATCGCATGTGTAGGTGTCGCAAGTTTACTCATAATAGAAGGTGAATCAAGTGCAGAGCTAGATTGCAGTTCCTTACCTCCCCTCGTAGTTGAGGGAAAAATCTTGGTTCTTTGATCTTTCAAGTTCTTCATAATGATAAGCAGATATAAATCCCAAGTGACTCAAAGAATAGAGCTATGCTCCCCGGCAACGACGCCATAAAATGGTCTTGATAACCCACAAGTATAGGGGATCGCAACAGTTTTCGAAGGTAGAGTATTCAACCCAAATTTATTGATTCGCCACAAGGGGAGCCAAAGAATATTCTCAAGTATTAGCAGCTGAGTTGTCAATTCAACCACACCTGGAAACTTAATATCTGCAGCAAAGTATTTAGTAGCAAAGTAATATGATAGTAGTGGTAACGATAGCAAAAGTAATATTCTTGGGTTTTGTAGTCATTTTGACAATAGCAACGGAAAAGTAAATAAGCTAAGAACAATATATGAAAAGCTCATAGCCATTGGATCGGTGATGGAGAATTATGTCGGATGTGATTGATCATGCAACAGTTATAACATAGGGTGACACAGAACTAGCTCCAGTTCATCAATGTAATGTAGGCATGTATTCCGAATATAGTCATACGTGCTTATGGAAAAGAACTTGCATGACATCTTTTGTCCTACCCTCCCGTGGTAGTGGGGTCCTATTGGAAACTAAGGGATATTAAGGCCTCCTTTTAATAGAGTACCGGACCAAAGCATTAACACATAGTGAATACATGAACTCCTCAAACTACGGTCATCACCAGTAAGTGATGTCTACTACACAACCTTCTTCTTGTAGACGTTGTTGGGCCTCCAAGTGTAGAGGTTTGTAGGACAGTAGCAAATTTCCCTCAAGTGGATGACCTAAGGTTTATCAATACGTAGGAGGCGTAGGATGAAGTTGGTCTCTCTCAAGAAACCCTACAACCAAATAACAAAGAGTCTCTTGTGTCCCCAACACACCCAATACAATGGTAAATTGTATAGGTGCACTAGTTCCGCGAAGAGATGGTGATACAAGTGGTATATGGATGATAGATATAGGTTTTTGTAATCTGAAAATATAAAAACAGCAAGGTAACTAATGATAAAAGTGAGCTTAAACGGTATTGTAATGCATTGAAACAAGGCCTAGGGTTCATACTTTCACTAGTGCAAGTCCTATCAACAATAATAACATAATTGGATCACATAATTATCCCTCAACATGCAACAAAGAGTCACTCCAAAGTCACTAATAGCGGCGAACAAATGAAGAGATTATGGTAGGGTATGAAACCACCTCAAAGTTATTCTTTCCAATCAATCCGTTGGGCTATTCCTATAAGTGTCACAAACAGCCCTAGAGTTCGTACTAGAATAACACCTTAAGACACAAATCAACCAAAACCCTAATGTCACCTAGATACTCCAATGTCACCTCAAGTATCCGTGGGTATGATTATACGATATGCATCACACAATCTCAGATTCATCTATTCAACCAACACATAGAACCTCAAAGAGTGCCCCAAAGTTTCTACCGAAGAATCACGGCGAAAACGTGTGCCAACCCCTATGCATAGGTTCATGGGCGGAACCCGCAAGTTGGTCACCAAAACATACACCAAGTGAATCACGTGATATCCCATTGTCACCACAGATATGCACGGCAAGACATACATCAAGTGTTCTCAAATCTTTAAAGACTCAATCCGATAAGATAACTTCAAAGGGGAAACTCAATCCATTACAAGAGAGTAGAGGGGGAGGAGAAATATAAGATCCAACTATAATAGCAAAGCTTGCGATACATCAAGATCGTGCCAAATCAAGAACACGAGAGAGATCAAACACATAGCTACTGGTACATACCCTCAGCCCCGAGGGAGAACTACTCCCTCCTCATCATGGACAGCACCGGGATGATGAAGATGGCCACCGGTGAGGGGTTCCCCCTCCGGCAGGGTGCCGGAATGGGTCTAGATTGGCTTTCGGTGGCTACGGAGGCTTCTGGCGGAAGAACTCCCGATCTATTGTGCTCTTCGATCGTTTTAGGGTATATGGGTATTTATAGGAGGAAGAAGTACGTCAGTGGAGCCACGAGGGGCCCACGGGGGTGGAGGGCGCGCCCAGGGGGGTGGGCGCCCCCTGCCTCGTGGCTTCCTCGTTGCTTTCTTGACGTGGACTCCAAGTCTCCCGGCTTGCTTTCCTTCCAAAAATAACTTCTCCAGAAGTTTTCATTTCGTTTCGACTCCATTTGATATTCCTTTTCTTCGAAACACTGAAACAAGGGAAAAAACAGGAACTGGCACTGGGCTCTGGGTCAATAGGTTAGTCCCAAAAATAATATAAAAGTGGATAATAAAGCCCAATAATGTCCAAAACAGAAGACAATATAGCATGGAGCAATGAAAAATTATAGATACGTTGGAGTCGTATCAATAAGTATCCCGATTATTGTCACTTCGGGGTTAACGGATCGTAACACGTAATAGGTGACTATAGACTTGCAAGATAGGATCAAGAACTCACATATATTCATGAAAACATAATAGGTTCAGATCTGAAATCATGGCACTCGGGCCCTAGTGACAAGCATTAAGCATAGCAAAGTCATAGCAACATCAATCTTAGAACATAGTGGATACTAGGGATCAAACCCTAACAAAACTAACTCGATTACATGACAAATCTCATCCAACCCATCACCGTATAGCAAGCCTATGATGGAATTACTCACGCACGGTGGTGAGCATCATGAAATTGGTGATGGAGGAAGGTTGATGATGACGATGGCGACAGATTCCCCTCTCCGGAGCCCCGAACGGACTCCAGATCAGCCCTCCCGAGAGAGTTTAGGGCTTGGCGGCTGCTCTGTATCGTAAAACGCGATGAATCCTTCTCTATGATTTTTTTCTCCCCGAACACGAATATATGGAGTTGGAGTTGAGGTCGGTGGAGCGTCAGGGGGCCCACGAGGCAGGGGGCGCGCCTAGGGGGTAGGCGCGCCCCCACCCTCATGGACAGGGTGTGGGCCCCCTGACATGGATTCTTCTTCTAATATTTTTTATATATTCCAAAAATAATCTCCGTTGATTTTCAGATCATTCCGAGAACTTCTATTTCTGCACAAAAATAACACCATGGCAATTCTGCTGAAAACAGGTTCAGTCCGGGTTAGTTCCATTCAAATCATGCAAGTTAGAGTCCAAAACAAGGGCAAAAGTGTTTGGAAAATAGATACGACGGAGATGTATCAAGGAGAACTTTGTATTGAGAATCAAAGAGAGAGAAGAAGCCATCTAGCTAATAACTATGGTCCCGAAGGTTTGTGGTAAACTACTCACGCTTCATTAGAGAGGCTATGGATGTAGAAGCCCTCCGTGGTCGATTCCCCCTCGGGCAGATCATTGGAAAAGGCCCCAAGATGGGATCTGACGGGTACAGAAGGTTGCGACGGTGGAAAAGTGGTTTCATGGCTCTCTGCGATGTTTCTAGGATATAAGAGTATATATAGGCGAAAGAAGTACGTCGGTGGAGCTACGAGGGGCCCACGAGGGTGGGGGCGCGCCCTCCTGCCTCGTGGCCGCCTCATGGAGTTCCAGACTTCAACTCCAAGTCTTCTGGATTGCTTTTGGTCCAAGAAAGATCACCGCGAAGGTTTCATTCCGTTTGGACTCCGTTTGGTATTCCTTTTCTGCGATACTCTAAAATAGGCAAAAAACAGAAAGTGGCATTGGGCCTCCGGTTAATAGGTTAGTCCCAAAAATAATATAAAAGAGCATATTAAAGCCCATTAAACATCCAAAACAGATAATATAATAGCACGGAACAATCAAAAATTATAGATACGTTGGAGATATATCATTTAGTTTAGTTAGTTTACTTTAGGTTTAGTTTATTTAGTTTAGGTCAAGTTTCTGGTTTAGTTTAGGTTTAGTTTAGTTAGTTTAGTTTAGTTTAGGTTTAGTTTAGTTAGTTTAGTTTAGGTTTAGTTTAGTTTACTTTAGGTTAAGTTGCTGGTTTATTTTGAACATGTGAAATTTGTTGTTATTTTTTTAGTTCAAGCATTTATTCCCGCTTCGACGTCGACGATGCCTATCCCGCATCCTCGTCGTCGACTCGGTGGAGGGGCCTTCTTGATCATAGGGGCCATGTCCGAGACTGGGCTCCGCTGGGCTAGTACTGGGAGGTTCTACCTTCCAGGGGGCGCAGGTTGGTGAGGAGTCAGCCCGTCGTTGACCCGAACCTTGTTTGGTGGCGGTTGTGTGGGCTAGTGACGATGCCGAGGCTTTCGGACACCGCAGAGGTGGTACTTCATCGTGTCAGCGAGGAGGACGAGCACATCCGTCACTACATGGTTGCGTTGGAGGGCAGGTTGGACAATACCTGGCAGGTTCGTCAGGGATCTCATTGGAGCTATGATCCTGTGATGGTTCCTTCTCTTTGGGTGTCCACCGCCCACGCCGATACCCGTCGTTCGCTATGGTTCTAGATGTATTAGCGATGCTATATGTATGATACTATTCGAGATGTATCAGTGATAATATTCGATGATGTACGGACGCAACAGATTATGTAGTTTTGCTTATTGAATGCATGCTAATTTAGTTAACCCGGGGACAAGCGGGTTAGGGGGTTCCTTGGTGTCGATGGTACCCTAAATAGCAAGTATCGTCAGTGCGACATACATGTGGTCGTCGGTGTCGAATACTACATCCACGTCCCACAAGTGACACAGGGGTCCTGCGTCCCGCAACAACAGTTCTCGGCGTCGATGGCGGTCGAACACCATTGTGAATTTGTCTGGCAGCCTCAAAGATGACGATTGAAAGCTAAATGTTGAAACTTGAAACACCCAAACTGACTCAAGGCGGTTTGGTTGTTTGAAATTTCAAAACTAGGCTTTAATCCTCATCGCAGAGGCTGTCAGACAAATTTGCTAAGGTGTTCGACCGTCATCGGCCACCAGAACTATTGTTGCGGGACGCCGGGCGCCGGCATCACTTGTGGGACATGGATCTAGTGTTCAATGTCGAGCGCGTCATGTATCTTGCACCGATGGTAGTTGCTATTTAGGGTTCTATCGACGCAGAGGAACCCCTAACCCGCTCGTCCTGTTGTAAATATTTAGTTAGGTTGAAGGAAAAAACAATATTGCTATGAAACTCATCTTTCCGATTTAAATGTGCAGTTTTTTCATCGCTGTGAGGGTCTAGTGTTCGTTGAGCTCCACCCCTACATTTGTGGGTTAGCAGAAATGACATCTCCTCCCCCCTTGATTTGCTCTGTTCTGGTCTTCGTGCCGATGAAACTTTCTAGCTATAGGTGTCTTGAATCATCTGACCACTATGCGTCTCCCATTTGAAAGGGTTACATCTATAAATATGCATGCATTTGCATATTTATAACCATGATTATTTCAAATTGTCCAACGTTATCCATGGACAACCCAAGTAGGTGTAGAGTGGGTTCATTTTCCCATATGCCCTGCTCCGGATCCGATGCAGAATTTCGTCAGTGCCTCCCTGTTGTTCTCTGGGTACACATCCTCTCCGTTCATTGCTGAGACGTGTATCAGGAGAACAGCGGGGAGGTGCTGCCGAAATTTCACGTCGGATCCGGAGCAGAGCATGGGAAAACGAACCCAATCTACACATACTCGGGTGGGATTAGGACCTATCTTTACCTATTAGCGTCTAGGTTGTATGGACGTAATAGAAGTGACAAACTCCATTAACTGATGAATATATACGTGCTGATATATATATATATATATATATATATATATATTTCTTATGTGTCCATTAGCTAGGCAAGATGACTAATCGTGCGTGGATGTACACCGGTCACACTAGTCAGAAAGACATGACCACTGAATGGTTAATAAAAACCAAGGGGTTTCTGAGAGCTGCATTTGCAAATGGCCAGAGGACAGCATGGTGCCCCTGCGCCGAGTGCAACAATTGGCACAATAGGATAGAGGATGAAATGGGCAAACACTTGTAGAAGTGGGGTTTTACGCCATATCATACAGGGTGGATATTTCATGGCAAGTCTGCACAATGTGCCAGACCTGAGGTGCTTCATCGTTGCACCGACGAGCATGGTACCGGGATGCAAGACATGGTGCAAGACTTTGATGATGCTCGGGACTCAGACGATGAGATGGAGGAATCTGCGACGGCCTTCAATGAAATGTTGGAGTCTTCAAAACATCCTCTCCACGAGCACACCGAGCTTTGTCAGCTGGATGCCATCTCACAAATAATGGCTCTGAAGGCTCAATTCAACTTGGGAAGATAATGCTATGATGCAATTATGACAATATTTGGATGTTTTCTACCCAAAGGACATGTACTACCTCCAAACCTGTACCAGTCAGTCAAAATTCTCTGTGCTCTTAAGATGCCCTATGAGAAGATACATGGCTGTGCGAAAGGATGTGTATTATTTAGGCTTCAGTATGCGGACTTGAACTATTGTCTCATTTGCAAGTCGTCCAGGAATGTTGTGGTAGACAACGGTATGTGTGATTCTGACGTGGTAAATTCTCTTTCATAACTATTTGTTGCATTTCTGATTTATGAAAATTATGGCCATCAAGTTGACATAGAGATATTTTAATCTAGGAGGTATGTGAACCGGAATTTGAAACCGACCCTGTTGTCAAGAAGTTAAATTTAGTTGAAAAAGAAAATGAGTATTTGAAAGAAAAAATTAAAAGAATTGAATAAGAGAAGATGGCATTGGAGTTGTAAGTTGCCGATGTCGTCGATGATCACAAGATGAAGATGAATGCAATGCGCTTGAAGATGGATGCAATGTGCCTGAAGCTTAAGAAGATTAGAAAATATGCCATTGATAATGAGACTTGGTATCATTATGTCATTGGATCAATACCTTAGTTGCAATCTTCATCGCATTTGTTGTGATGAGGATAAGTTTTCTCTAGTGTTTTGCTTAACAAATGCATACTTAGCTTACTTTCCTCCTAAATGGCATAACTACCTAAGTTAGACAAAAAATGAGCTATACTTAGCTTTCTTTCCTAAAAAATGTCATGATAATCTTTGTTACCTCCAAAATGATATAGACTTACCTTACTTTCCTCGAAAATGACATAATAACCTTAGTAAGCTCCAAAATGACCTATTTACCTAGCTTAGCTCTAAAATGACCTACACATAGCATTTTTACCTAGCTTAGCAATAAAATGGCATCTTTACCTACCTTAGTTAGAAGAAGAAGATAAAATAGAGGAGAGGAGAAAAATAAAGAGAAAAAAAATCTTCTTCTTCTTCCTTTTATTCCTCTTCTTCTTACTCTTCTTCTTCTTCTTCTTTTTCTAGATAGTCTTCTTCTAACTTGCTTCTTTCCCAATTTGCAGATTTGCTTTAGATGAGAAAGCTTGCGTTGATGGAGTCTACTCTTCTCTTTTATGCTTCCTTCTTGTTTTGATTTTGTACAATGAACAATGTCAAACTTGCTACCTATATATGTATGTATGGATGAAACCATTGTATGCTTGTTGTTGGATATGTTGGCTATGTATATGTGTTGTATGATCATATCCATATCGCAGGGATATGATTTGGTACGTATATGTGTTGGTATGCTTGTCGAAAGTATTTTCATATATATATATATATATATATGTGTGTGTGTGTGTATGAAATTCTTTCAAATTGAATGATTTCAAGAAAAAACAGGGGCTATATAGACTCTTTGTTGTCCGCTGGCGGATGGCAAAGAGCTTTGCCATCAGCTAGCGGTTGGCAAACAAGCCACGTGCCAGCTACCTATGCAACCTGGGCAGTAGGCTACCTATTTTGTTGCTTTGCCGTCCGCCAGCGGACGGCAAAGAACGCTTAATATTTGCCGTCAGCCAGCTGACAGCAAAGCTACCAAATAGGCCAGCCCCCAGATGCTGCCACATGGCACTCTTGGCCGTCCGCTAGCCAACGGCAATGATTCAATGCTATTTACCGTCTGCTGGCTGACGGCAAAGATTCAAAGATCTTTGTCGTCCGCCAGCTGACGGCAATGCACGCTGTTAACCCATTAACGGACCTAAGCTGACATGTGTGTCGTCCAGGCTCTTTGCCGTCAGCTGGTGGACGACAAAGACCTTTGTATCTTTGCTGTCCGCCAGCAGATGGCATAGAAGCCTTTGCCGTAGCCTGTTCGGCCGGACATGTTGCCGTCAGTTGGCTGACGACAAAGGTCTTTGCCGTCCGCCATCTGTGCCTTTGTCGTCCGCCATGCGCACCCCCCTTTCCTTCTCCTACTCCCTCTCCTTCCTTTTCCCTTCGGTGAAGAAAGGAAAGGGGGGGGGGGCGAATCCTACTAGGACTAGGAGTCCTAGTAGGACTCCCCCCATGGCGCGCCCCTCTTGGCCGGTCAACCCCTCATACCCTCCTTTATATACGGGGGCGTGGGGCACCCCAAAGGCACATCAATTGTTCTCTTAGCCGTGTGCGGTGCCCCACTCCATAGTTTACTCCTCCGGTCATAGCGTCATAGTGCTTAGGCGAAGCCCTGCGTGGATCACATCACCATCACCATCACCAGCCCACCGTGCTGATGGAACTCTTCCTCGACCCTCTACTGGATCAAGAGTTTGAGGGACGTCATCGAGATGAACGTGTGTTGAACTCGGAGGTGCGTACGTTCGGTACTTGATCGGTTGGATCGCGAAGACGTTTGACTACATCAACCACGTTAAACTAACGCTTCCGCTTTTAGTCTACGAGGGTACGTGGACACACTCTCCCCTCTCGTTGCTATGCATCTCCATAGATTTTACGTGATCGTAGGAATTTTTTTGAAATTGCATGCTACGTTCCCCAACAGTGGCATCCGAGCCAGGTCTATGCATAGATGATATGCACGAGTAGAACACAAAGAATTGTGGGCGATAATATTCATATTGCTTACCACCAATGTCTTATTTTGATTCGGCGGTATTGTTGGATGTAGCAGCCTAGACCAACAATACATGACCACGTTCATGAGACCGGTTCTACCAACGTGCTTTTGCACACAGGTGGCTGGCGGGTGTATGTTTCTCCAACTTTAGTTGAATCGAATTTGACTACGGCCGATCCTTGTTGAAGCAAGTATTCGGAAAGAAAGGACAAGTCATCAAGGAGCTACACAAAACGAAGACATCAAGATCACATTGGTGAATGGATATCCGGCTCTGACTCCGACCATCATTCCGAGAGAAGTTATCACTCCGACTCCGAATATACTCAAGATGAAGGTGTTGCCGGTCTACCACTTGTGTCAACTAACTCCTATGACATATTTGACTCACCAAATGGAAGATGCTTCATGGCTAAAGGCCCAAAGGTATCACACCCCGAGTATGTTGATTTCAATAGTGATGAAGATGATTTTCTAGGTGATGATGATTTACTTATTGACAACTCTAGTGATGAAAACTATGATGAACTTTCTATTAATCATGCTAACCAAGATAAAACGAATGACGATGATAAGAAGGAGATTGAGCGTCTAACTAAAGAACTAAACACTCTTAAGTTAGCTCATGAAACTACCTTGAAAGATCACCGAGAGCTTTTAAAGACTCATGAGAAGCTATGCTTTGAAAAGCTCAACCTTGAGCAAGAGCATGGGTTCTTAAAAGCAATCAATGATGATCTTCACAAGAAAAGTTCTTCTTACATTGCCAAGCGTTTACTCTTGTCTACTTACATGCCACAAGTAAAATCTAGCAACAAGAGTAAGAAAGATTCTTCTTCTAGTAGTAACAATAATCATGTTAAATCCAATGTTGTTGCTTCTAGTAGTTCTCTTCATTCCACTAATGATTCTCTTAGCCAAGTTACACTTGAGCAAGAAAATAGCCTATTGAAGGGAATTATAGAGAAAGGTGTTGGTTTTAACATGATTGGTTTTGAATGAAAGTTCAATGCCAATGGAGTTGAGTGGGAAGAAGATCAATACCCCAAGATGAAGTTTGTTCCTGAACAAGAGAAGTATGATCCTACTTCTTTCAAGGGGACACAAGCTCAAGATGATCTTCCACCACAGGACCACAAGCAAAAAGGCAAGGACAAGCTTCAAGAAGAAATTGATGCATTTGAAGAAGCTCCCAAGGCCTTGGTCAAGTGGGTTCCCAAGACTACATCAAGTTCTACTTCATCAAGTACAACTACAACTCCAAGGATTCCCATCAAGATGATGTGGATCCCGAAGAAGAAGAACTAGAGAGTTTTTAAGGGTGACTCCGCCAACATACTTCACTCATATTATTTTGGCAAGAACAAGTGCAAACAACTTCCACATCTTGCACTAGTTCAAGGAGTCACAAACCCTATTGTTGGTAATACACGGGACAAGGTAACCTAATGCTTTCATGGACATCATCATGTATGAACTTCATTCTATGTCCATGGATATCTTTGTTTGTTCCTTGTGGGACTAACCCATGTAGGTATTGAAAGTTCAACTCACTCCAATGGATTGCTCCGAATGATCTACATCAACCTTGAGAATCCAAATCTTCAACATCTACATGAAGTCATCATCGACCAAAACCCAAGGTTAGTTCATCCCTCTTAGGGGGGATATCACATCTAGGGGGAGCTTTAATCAAAATATTGAGCTAAAGCAACTCTAATGCTGTGAACACAACAATGCTTTATGTAAAAGTGGTAACCCCACTTGTGCTTGAACGATGAGTATGACCTATGATGAAATGTTCTCATTTGACTCCTAAGTCACTATACTCATATATAGATGACCTAGTCGTCACCAATTGCTTGATAGATGCTAGAGTGTTTGTGCATGCTTTGTCACATATTTCATTTGCCATTTTATTGTGTGAGCATGTTGGTTGCATATTTTACTCATTCGAGAACACCCATTTATTGCTTTGATTGTTTGGCTCTTTCTCTTTTGCCAAATGGATGGACAAGAATGCCTAAGAACCTCCTCTAGCTATCTATGCTTTTCTCGTCTCAAACTCTATTCATGCAACATCACAAAGTTTGATCAAGTCAGATTCAAACACTCTGTGCGAGGAGCACTCAGAGTCCCCGGTTCATCATAGACTTAAACTTCCAAAACCTCTCTGTGCATTTCAGTCTAACCGATTCATCCATTTCGGTCTGACTGACTTCACTGAGTTGATCTAGGTTTTCAATCTCGGTGCAACCGATTAGAACTTTTTGGTCACACCGAGTTGCAGTAACCGCTTGTGATTCTGCATCTCGATGCCACTGAGTTGTTCCACTCGGTCTCACCGACAGGGTCAGGATATATATACCGTCGGGTCGAATTTTCTCCAAAACCCTTCAGCCCGCGCGTGTCCTGCTCTGCCTCCTCAGGTCTTCGGATCGTCCTCTCATCGCCAGCGACCTCCCTCCACTGGTCTCCGTCGCCATCAACGGAATTCAACCCCGCCGTTGCCGCTGTAGCAAGCTCATCACTGAACTAGGGTATGAGTTCGAAACTTTGTGTTGTTCCTTACTCCGATTCTTAACACAAAGCAAATGCCATGTTTTTACCACGTATGAGATCATCCTGTCTAGCGAGAACATCCCTTAGATTACATTTGATTCGAAAATTTAGAGTTAGGTTTCCGCTGAACTCATCTCGGACTGACCGAGTTGTGGAAATCGGTCTCACTGATTTGGCCTAGGGCATTGCACTTGCACTTTTCGGTCTGACCGAAAGTTGCAAATCGGTGTGACCAAGTTCAACTCTCTGTGAAACCCTAGAAATCTCAGAGTCACCGAACTGTGTCTTGGTCTGACCAATTTCACTAGTTTAGACTCCAAAAGTTGCTTCGGTGTCACCGAGTTTAACAAATCGGTAGCTCCGAAATGCTTTCTGTGGAAAACTAAAACTAAGTTTTTGACTCATTTGTTTTGCAAAACCTCTGCACTTTGTGATTCTCATCCACTCTATCTCATCTATAACTATTCACAGGGTCAGTAGTCAGTTTGCTTTGTCGGAATGTCAGATCAGAGTGATAGCCAAAAGAAGTCAGAAGAGCAGGTGAACCTGAGTGAGGGCACTAGTCCCTCAGGCAGTTATGATGAGGGTAGCAGGAGCACTCCAATCAACTTGCCGAAAGCATCCACAAGGACAAGGAGGAAGATACATTCTATCTCAGAAGATGAGGATTATGTTGCTGCTGAGGAGGAAGTGAGCTCCAAGAAGAAGGTGCTGAAAAAGGAATATGCTGCTACGGCTGCTGCAACTAAGCCAAGTCTGCACAAGAAGGCTCCAGCTAAGAGAGTTCCCATATCAAAGGCCAGAGCCTCCACTCTTGAGACTTCCAAGTTAACTGAAGAGGCTGCCGGTGAAAGCAAGAAGAAGAAAGAAAGGGTCAAGAAGACTGTGGCGAAAGTCATTGGGAGATCATCTATGATGGCAGATCCAGCTGAGGAAGAATAGGAAGAGGATGCTGCACCAGCACCCAAGACACAAAAGCTGATGGGGGATGCCATAAAGTCTTGGGCTGCCCCTTCTAAGCCCAAGACAGCCCCCAAGGCTTCTTCTCCAGTTTCAAAGTCTGCACCCAACAGGAGCACAAGGAATATTCCAACTGCAGAAAAGAACAAGGCCACAGTGCCTGAGATCGATGAAGAAGATGCTGAGGCCCAAGTGCTTAGGAAGCTCAAGCCCAAGATCCCAGACCATGATGATAGTCATCTAGTGGCAGAAGACATGAACATCAGGAAGGATGCAGGTCTCAGACTTTGGAGACAAACTGATCCATATGCTCTGAGGAGAAGGACTGCTGTGGATTACAGGTTCCACACTAAGGAGCAGCAGGACTTCTATGAAACCATCTTGCTTGATAAGAAGCCCATTGTCTGTGATATGAGGTGGGAAGATTGGGAATACATTGATGAGAATGAAGATCATTTTCCAAGAGTGCATGAAAGTTTCAGATCTTGTGGAGTAGATGACTTTGTGGTTCAAAAACTCACTAAGTGGAATGATGAAATTATTATGCAATTCTACTCCACATCACACTTCTATCCTTATGGAAGAATTTTTTGGATGTCTGAGGGTATAAGGTACCAATTAACAGTTGCTGAGTGGGCAAAATTGATCAATGCCCCTGAAGAGCACGAGGATGACTTGGATGTCTATGCCAAGAAGAAGAAAGACCACAACTCAATGGCCAAAATGTACAAGGAGATTCCTGACAAAGCCCTAGAAACTCATAAGCTAGGCTCTGTTCATTATATGTTATCTGGTTTGGCCACAATTAACACCATCTTGAGGCATACATTATTGCCCCAATATGGAGATCACAAGATGATCAGAGGCCATTCCATCAACTTGCTACAATTGTTTGATGTGCCCCAAAAATTCAAAGTCATGATCCTGATTGTGGAAACAGTCAAGAGGACAGCTGCAGATCAGAAGAGATCATGTGGGTATGCTCCACATATTCAAATGCTCATCAACTCCAAGATGGGCACAGTCACCTACTTGTTAGATAAGGAGCATCTACCCTTGAGACCAGATTTTGAGGACAACACTGTTGTCATGACTGAAGAAGATCCTACATCTGCACAGGCACAAGAGAAAGAGAGAAAGCCAAAGCTGAGAAAGCTGCAAAGATGCCAAGTGCTGAAGAGGCATCTCAAGTGTTTCTCAAGACCAAACAAGATCGACTTGCATATCTGATTCAAGCAACCTTGAGGATTGAGAAAGGATTGTCCACCCTGACTCAGAACCAAAAGAGCCTAGAAAGGATCATTGAGACTAAGTTCTATGATCTTGATCTAAAAGTGACAGAGATGCAGACAGCAGTTGAGCAGCTCCAGGAAGAAGCTGAGGAGAGGAAAGGGTAGGCTACCACAGATGCCTTTCAGAGAGTGCCAAGAGGTCAGAGATCTACTGCAGTGCCCATGACTGACACAAGAGCAACTTCATCAGCACCTACAGCCACAACATCAGTGCCACCTCCAGTTGCCACTCCACCAGCTCCATCAACTTCCATAGATGCATTCATCCTTGGAGTCCTCTCAACACCACCTCCCAAAGATCAAGCCTAGAGAGACGCATATCACTATGCATTTTCAACCTTTTTGGTAACTTGTTGCCAAAGGGGGAGAAATGTATAGATCATAGGCTTCAAGAGAGAGTGTTTTTGCTTCTTTTGTCTCCTTTTCTATTTGGTTGATACTTTTGTGTGCTCGCTTGATACCTTATGTTTATGTGTGTGAGATACTCATTTGATCATGTGGTTGATCATATCATACGTTAATACTTATGCTTGAATGATGTTATCTCTTATCTATTCTATATGATCATTCACTTTGCCTTGGTGATGAGTGCATGTTTTTACTTTCTATCATTTTGAGCGCTCCACCAAGATGTATGTGACATGGAAGAGAAACCCATGATCCTAATCAATTGTGCATTTGCATTCACAAGCAAATTTTAAATAATGCACAAATTTAGGGGGCGCTCTTACTTATCTCACATACTTCTCAAAGCGACGATGCATTTAAATCTTATTATCATTTGTCGAAGCTTTGATCTATATGTTGCCATCAATTACCAAAAAGGGGGATATTGAAAGTGCAACTATCCCTGGGTGGTTTTGGTAATTCCTAACAACATATAGCTCATTGAACTAATGCTCTTTCAAGATGATCATTTCAGAAAGTTCAATGATTGGCATGGCATGGACTAGGAACATGGACCCCTCAAAATGCTAAGGACACATATTGGCAAAAAGCTCAAGACTCTAATTTTTCATTTTAGTGATCCGAGATCACATTGAGTCCATAGGAAAGTCAATACTATTAAAAGGGGATGAGGTGTTGCTTAATCTCTTGCTTGCTCAAAATGCTTAGTGATATGCTCCAAAAGCCCTCAACTACTTTATCATATCCACATATGTCACAAACCAAAAGTCAAACTTGGCCCCACCGATTTGATCTATCCGGCGCCACCAAGTTCATTTGACATAGCCACTGCCAGAAACCCTAGTCAGTTCGGTCTCACCGATAGGGATCTCAGTCTCACCAAGATGGGATTGCAAACTCTTTGTTTCCCTTCGTAATGTTTCATTCTAACCGAGATGAGCGACCGGTCCCACTGAGTTTGCAATGCAAACTTTCTATTTCCCTTTTGTAATGTTTCGGTCTGACCGAAATGAGTGATTCGGTCCCACCGAGTTTGCCTGACCAACTCTCTGTTTGCCTATTACAGAAATCGGTCCCACCGAGTTTATGTGATCGGTCTCACCGAGATTATGTTATGCCCTAACATAATGAAATCGGTCTCACCGAGTTGACATGTCGGTCCCACCGAAAAGCCTAACTTTCACATTTTGAACTAATTTGGTCTGACCTAGTTTCATGATTCGGTCCCACCGAGTTTGGTAAATTGTGTGTAACGATTAGATTTTGTGTGGAGGCCATATATACCCCTCCACGCACTCTTCATTCGTGGAGAGAGCCATCAGAACGTGCCTACACTTCCAGCATTCATTTTTTGAGAGAGAACCACCTACTCATGTGTTGAGACCAAGATATTCCATTACAGCCACAAGAATCTTGATCTCTAGCCTTCCCCAAGTTGCATTCCACTCAAATCATCTTTCCACCAAATCCAAATCTGTGAGAGAGAGTTGAGTGTTGGGGAGACTATCATTTGAAGCACAAAAGCAAGGAGTTCATCATCAACACACCATCTATTACCTTTTGGAGAGTGGTGTCTCCTAGATTGGTTAGGTGTCACTTGGCAGCCTCCGTCAAGATTGTGGAGTTGAACCTAGGAGTTTGTACGGGCAAGGAGATCGCCTACTTCGTGAAGATCTACCCTAGTGAGGAAAGTCCTTCGTGGGTGATGGCCATAGTGTGATAGACAAGGTTGCTTCTTCGTGGACCCTTCGTGGGTGGAGCCCTCCATGGACTCGCGCAGACGTTACCCTTCGTGGGTTGAAGTCTCCATCAACGTTGATGTATGATAGCACCACCTATCGGAACCACACCAAAAATCTCCGTGCCTACATTGCGTTTGCTCCCTCCAAACTCCAGCCTTTACCTTCATATGCAAATGATTTACATTCTGCTGCTATACTCTTAGATTTGCATGTGTAGGTTGATTGCTTGACTTGTGCTAAGTTGCTAAAATCTGCCAAGACTTAATATTGGGAAAAGGATAGATTTTTATTTGGTCAAGTAGTCTAATCACCCCCCTCTAGACATACTTTCGATCCTACAATAACCAATTGACTCAGCTGGGAGTTAATCTTCCTGATAATAGTGTCATTGACAGAGTTCTTCAATCACTGCCACCAAGCTATAAAGGCTTCGTGATGAACTATAACATGCAAGGGATGGAAACGACAATTCCCAAGCTCTTCGCGATGCTAAAGGCTGCGGAGGTAGAAATCAAGAAGGAGCATCAAGTGTTGATGGTTAACAAGACCACTAGTTTCAAGAAAAAGGGAAAAGGGAAGAAGGGCAACTTCAAGAAGAATAGCAAGCAAGTTGCTGCTCTCGGGAAGAAGCCCAAGTCTGGACCTAAGCCTGAAACTGAGTGCTTCTACTGCAAAGGGACTGGTCACTGGAAGCGGAACTGCCCCAAGTATTTGGCGGATAAGAAGGATGGCAAAGTGAAAGGTATATTTGATATACATGTTAACGATGTGTACCTTAATAATGCTCGTAGTAGCGCCTGGCTATTTGATACTGGTTCTATTGCTCATATTTGCAACTCGAAACAGGGGCTACGGATTAAACAAAGATTGGCTAAGGATGAGGTGACGATGCGCATCGGAAATGGTTCCAAGGTTGATGTGATCCCCATCGGCACGCTACCTCTACCTACCGGATTAGTTTTAGACTTCAATAATTGTTATTTGGTGCCAGCGTTGAGCATGAACATTATATCTGGATCTTGTTTGATGCAAGACGGTTATTCCTTTAAATCAGAGAATAATGGTTACTCTATTTATGTGAGTAATATCTTTCATGGTCATGCACCCTTGATGAGTGGTCTATTTTTGTTTAATCTCGATCGTAGTGATACACATATTCATAATATTGAAGCCAAAAGATACAAAGTTAATAATGATAGTGCAACTTATTTTTGGCACTGCCGTTTAGGTCATATTGGTGTAAAGCGCATGAAGAAACTCCATGCTGATGGGCTTTTGGAATCACTTGATTATGTATCAGTTGATGCTTGCGAACCATGCCTCATGGGCAAGATGACTAAGACTCCATTCTCCGGAACAATGGAGCGAGCCACTGACTTATTGGAAATAATACATACTGATGTACGCGGTCCGATGAGTGTTGTGTCTCGCGTCGGGTATCATTATTTTCTAACGTTCACAGATGATTTGAGCAGATATGGGTATATCTACTTAATGAAACATAAGTCTGAAACATTTGAAAAGTTCAAAGAATTTCAGAGTGAAATGGAAAATCATCGTAACAAGAAAATAAAGTTTCTACGATCTGATCGTGGAGGTGAATATTTGAGTTACGAGTTTGGTCTTCATTTGAAACAATGTGGAATAGTTTTGCAACACACGCCACCTGGAACACCACATCGTAATGGTGTGTCTGAACGTCGTAACCGTACTTTATTAGATATGGTGCATTCTATGATGTCTCTTACCGGTTTACCACTATCGTTTTGGGGTTATGCTTTAGAGACGGCTGCATTCACGTTAAATAGTGAAGGAAATATGACCTAGAGGCAATAATAAAGATGTTATTTATATTTACTTATATCATGATAAATGTTTATTATTCATGCTTGAATTGTACTAACCAGGAATTTAGTACGTGTCTGAATACGTAGAAAAACAGAGTGTCCCTAGTATGCCTCTACTTGACTAACTCGTTAATTAAATATGGCTATGTTTCCTAGCCATAGACATGTGTTGTCATTTGATGAACAGGATCACATCATTAGAGAATGATGTGATGGACAAGACCCATCCATTAGCTTAGCATAATGATCATTTAGTTTTATTGCTATTGCTTTCTTCATGACTTATACATGTTCCTCTGACTATGAGATTATGCAACTCCCGAATACCGGAGGGACAACTTGTGTGCTATCAAACATCACAATGTAAATGGGTGATCACAAAGATGTTCTACAGGTGTCTCCTATGGTGTTTGTTGAGTTGGCGTATATCGAGATTAGGATTTGTCACTCTATGTATTGGAGAGGTATCTCTGGGCCCTCTCGGTAATGCACATGACTATGAGCCTTGAAAGCAATGTCTCTAATGAGTTAGACACAGGATGATGCATTACGAAACGAGTAAAGAGACTTGCCGGTAACGAGAGAACTAGGTATGATGATACCTATGATCGAATCTCGGGCATGTAACATACTGATGACAAAAGGGAACAACGTATGTTGTTATGCGGTTTGACCGATAAAGATATTCTTAGAATATGTAGGAGCCAATAAGAGCATCCAGGTTCCGGTATTGGTTATTGACCGGAGATGTGTCTCGGTCATGTCTACATAGTTCTCGAACCCGTAGGGTCCGCACGCTTAACGTTCGATGACAATTTGTATTATGAGTGATGTGATTTGATGAACCGAAGTTTGTTCGGAATCCCGGGTGAGATCACGGACATGACGAGGAGTCTCCAAATGGTCGAGACATAAAGATTGATATATTGGAAGGTTGTGTTTGGACACCAGAATGGTTTCGGAAAGGTTCGGGCATTTTCTGAAGTACCTGGGGTTACCGGAACCCCCACCCCCAGGGAGTTAATGGGCCTTCATGGGCCCTAGTGGAGAGAGGAGGCGGCGGCCAGGTGGTGGCGCCCCGCTCCCCTGAGCCCAATCCGAATTGGACTATGTTGGGGGGGTGCCCCCCTTTCCTTCTCTTCTCCTCCTCCTTCCCTCCTTCTCCTAGTGGGAATAGGAAGGGGGGGCGAATCCTACTTGGATCGGGAGTCCAAGTAGGACTCCACCCCATGGCGCCCCCCTTGGGCCAGCCACCTCTCCTCCCCCTTTAATTCTATGGGAGGGGGCACTCCAAAGGTACACCAAGTCTTCTCTTAGCCGTGTGCGGTGCCCCCCTCCACAGTTACACACCTTGGTCATATCGTCGTAGTGCTTAGGCGAAGCCCTGTTCCAATAACTTCATCATCACCGTCGCCATGCCATCGTGCCGACGGAACTCTTCCTCGGCCTCAACTGGATCAAGAGTTCGAGGGACGTCATCGAGCGAAACGTCTACTGAATGCAGAGGTGCCGTACGTTCGGTGCTTGGATCGGTTGGATCGCGAAGACGTTTGACTACATCAACCGCGTTACTAAACGCTTCCGCTTTCGGTCTATGAGGGTACGTGTACACACTCTCCCCACTCGTTGCTATGCATCTCCTAGATAGATCTTGCGTGATCGTGGGTAATTTTTTTGAAATACTGCGTTCCCCAACAGTGGCATCTGAGCCAGGTCTATGCGTAGATGTTATATGCACGAGTAGGACACAAAGAGTTGCGTGCGATAATAGTCATACTGCTTACCTGCAACGTCTTACTTTGATTCGTCGGTATTGTTGGATGAAGCGGCCCGGACCGACATTACATGACCACGTTCATGAGACTGGTTCTACCGATGTGCTTCGCACACATGTGGCTAGAAGGCCCTGTTTAAGAATTCATCCGATTAACCAGTTAACTTGCCAATTAATCCCTACTCATAGGGTCACCGAGTAGCCGATAAATTGATAAGTCGTCCGATTAATTGATTAAATGGCCGATTAACTTGCCGATTAGCCTATTAATCCCCTACTCGCCAGCCAACCGAGCAGTTACCAGTTAACGATTTCCTCAACAATAGCAGGTGTCTGTTTCCCCAACTTTAGTTGAATCGAGTTTGACTATGCCCGGTCCTTGTTGAAGGTTAAGACAACACACTTGACAAAAAATCATTGTGGTTTTGATGCATAGGTAAGAACGATTAGCAGCCACGTAAAACTTGCAACAACAAAGTAGAGGACGTCTATCTAAGTGGGAGTTCTTAAGTAATATGATTAATTGAACTTCAATTTATCATGAACTTAGTACCTGGTAGTATTTTTCATGTCTATGTTATTGTAGATCAATGGCCCGTGCTACTGTTCCTTTGAATTTTAACGCGTTCCTAGAGAAAGATAAGATGAAAGATGATGGTAGAAATTACACTGATTGGGTCCATAACTTGAGCATTATCCTCATTGCTGCACAGAAGAATTACGTCCTAGAAGCACCGCTAGGTGCAAAACCCGCTGCAAGAGCTACTCCAGATGTTATGAACGTCTGGCAGAGCAAAGCTGATGACTACTCGATAGTTCAGTGTGCCATGCTTTACGGCTTAGAACCGGGACTTCTACGACGTTTTGAACATCATGGAGCATATGATATGTTCCAAGAGTTGAAGTTAATATTTCAAGCAAATGCCCGGATTGAGAGATATGAAGTCTCCAATAAGTTCTACAACTACAAAACGGAGGAGAATAGTTATGTCAGTGAACATATACTCAGAATGTTTGGGTACCACAACCACTTGACTCAACTGGGAGTTAATCTTCCTGATGATAGTGTCATTGACAGAGTTCTTCAATCACTTCTACCAAACTACAAAAGCTTCATGATGAACTATAATATGCAAGGGATGTATAAGACAATTCCCAAGCTCTTCGCGATGCTAAAAGCTGCGGAGGTGGAAATCAAGAAGGAGCATCAAGTGTTGATGGTTAACAAGACCACTAGTTTCAACAAGAAGGGCAAAGGGAAGTAAGGGAACTTAAATAAGAACGGCAAGCAAGTTGCTGCTCAAGTGAAGAAGCCCAAGTCTGGACCTAAGACTGAAACTGTCTGCTTCTACTGCAAAGGACTGGTCACTAGAAGCGGAACTGCCCCAAGTATTTGGCGGATAAGAAGGATGGCAAAGTGAAAGATATATTTGATATACATGTTATTGATGTGTACCTTAATAATGCTCGTAGTAGCGCCTGGGTATTTGATACTGGTTCTGTTGCTCATATTTGCAACTCAAAACAGGGGCTACGGATTAAACGAAGATTGGCAAAGGACGAGGTGACGATGCATGTGGGAAATGGTTCCAAAGTCGATGTGATCGCCGTCGGCATGCTACCTCTACATCTAACTTCGAGATTAATTTTAGACCTGAATAATTGTTATTTGGTGCCAGCGTTAAGCATGAACATTATATTTGGATCATGTTTGATGCGAGACGGTTATTCATTTAAATCAGAGAATAATGGTTGTTCTACTTATATGAGTAATATCTTTTATGGTCATGCACCCTTGATGAGTGGTCTATTTTTGTTGAATCTCGATAGTAGTTATACACATATTCATGGTATTGAAGCCAAAAGATACAAGTTTAATAATGATAGTGCAACTTATTTGTGGCACTGCCGTTTAGGTCATATTGGTGTAAAGTGCATGAAGAAAATCCATGCTGATGGACTTTTGGAATCACTTGATGCTTGCGAAACATGGCTCATGGGCAAGATGACTAAGACGCCGTTCTCCGTAACAATGGAGCGAGCAACTGACTTGTTGGAAATAATGCATACTGATGTATGCAGTCCGATGAGTGTTGAGGCTCCCGGCGGGTATCGTTATTTTCTGACCTTCACAGATGATTTGAGCAGATATGGGTATATCTACTTGATGAAACATAAATCCGAAACATTTGAAAAGTTCAAAAATTTCAGAGTGAAGTGGAAAATCATCGTAATAAGAAAATAAAATTTCTTCGATCTGATCGTGGAGGTGAATATTTGAGTTATGAGTTTGGTCTTCATTTGAAACAACGCAGAATAGTTTTGCAACTCACGCCACCTAGAACACCACAGCGTAATGGTGTGTCCGAACGTCGTAACCACACTTTATTAGATATGGTGCAATCTATGATGTCTCTTATTGATTTACCGCTATCGTTTTGGGGTTATGGTTTAGAGACGACTGCATTCACGTTAAATAGGGCACCATCTAAATCCATTGAGACGACATCATATGAACTGTGGTTTGGCAAGAAACAGAAGTTGTCGTTTCTTAAAGTTTGGGGCTGCGATTCTTATGTGAAAAAGCTTCAACCTGATAAGCTCAAACCCAAATCGGAGAGATGTGTCTTCATAGGACACCCAAAGGAGAGTGTTGGGTACACCTTCTATCACAGATCCAAAGGCAAGATATTCGTTGCTAAGAATGGATCCTTTCTAGAGAAGGAGTTTCTCTCGAAAGAAGTGAGTGGGAGGAAAGTAGAACTTGATGAGGTAATTGTACCTTCTCTAGAATTGGAAATTAGTTCATCATAGAAATCAGTTCCAGTGATTCCTACACCAATTAGTGAGGAAGTTAATGATGATGATCATGAAACTTCTGATCAAGTTACTACCGAACCTCGTATGTCAACCAGAGTAAGATCCACACTAGAGTGGTACGGTAATCCTGTTTTGGAGGTCATGTTACTTGACCATGACGAACCTACGAACTATGAGGAAGCGATGATGAGCCCAGATTCCGCGAAATGGCTTGAGGCCATCAAATCTAAGATGGGATCCGTGTATGAGAACAAAGTGTGGACTTTGGTTGACTTGTCCGATGATCGGCAAGCCATAGAGAATAAATGGATCTTCGAGAAGAAGACTGACGCTGACGGTAATGTTACTGTCTACATAGCTCGACTTGTTGCAAAAGGTTTTCGACAAGTTCAAGGAGTTGACTACGATGAGACCTTCTTGCCCGTAGCAATGCTTAAGTCTGTCCGAATCATGTTAGCAATTGCCGCATTTTATGATTATGAAATTTGGCAAATGGATGTCAAAACTACATTCCTTAATGGATTTCTTAAAGAAGAGTTGTATATGATGCGACCAGAAGGTTTTGTCGATCCTAAAGATGCTAACAAAGTGTGCAAGCTCCAGCGATCCATTTATGGAGTGGTGCAAGCCTATCGGAGTTGGAATATACGCTTTGATAGTGTGATCAAAGCATATGGTTTTATACAGACTTTTGGAGAAGCCTGTATTTACAAGAAAGTGAGTGGGAGCTCTATAGCATTTCTAATATTATATGTGGATGACATATTATTGATTGGAAATAATACAAAATTTCTGGATAGCATAAAAGGATACTTGAATAAGAATTTTTCAATGAAAGACCTCGGTGAAGCTGCTTATATATTGGGCATCAAGATTTATACAGATAGATCAAGACGCTTAATTGGAATTTCAGAAAGCACATACCTTGATAAAGTTTTGAAAATGTTGAAAATGGATCAGTCAAAGGAAGGGTTCTTGCATGTATTACAAGGTGTGTAGTTGAGTCAGACTCAATGCCCGACCACTTCAGAAGATAGAGAGAAAATGAAAGTCATTCCCTGTATATGCCTTAGCCATAGGTTCTATCTTGTATGCAATGCTGTGTACCAGACCTGATGTGTGCCTTGCTATTAGTTTAGCAGGGAGGTACCAAAGTAATCCAGGAATGGATCACCGGAAAACGGTCAAGAACATCCTGAAATATCTGAAAATGACTAAGGATATGTTTGTCGTTTATGGAGGTGACAAAGAGCTCGTCATAAACGGTTATGTCGATACAAGCTTTGACACTGATCTGGATGACTCTAAGGCACAAACCGGATAATTATTTATATATAATGGTGGAGCCATCAGTTGGTGCAGTTCCAAACAGAGCATCGTGGCGGGATCTACATGTGAAGCGGAGTACATAGCTGCTTCAGAAGCAGCAAATGAAGGAGTCTGGACGAAGGAGTTCATATCTGATCTAGGTGTCATACCTAGTGCATCGCTTCCAGTGAAAATCTTTTGTGAAAATACTGGTGCAATTTCCTTGGCAAAGGAATCCAGATTTCACAAGAGAACCAAGCACATCAAGCGACACTTCAATTCCATCCGCGATCAAGTCAAGGAGCGATACATAGAGATTTGCAAGATACACGCGGATCTGAATGTTGCAGACCCGTCGACTAAGCCTCTCTCACGAGCAAAACATGATGAGCACCAAGACTCCATGGGTGTTAGAATCATTACTATGTAATCTAGATTATGGACTCTAGTGCAAGTGGGAGACTGAAGGAAATATGCCCTTATACAAATTTTTTATGCCGGATTGAATTTTTCTTCTAGAAATCTTTTGGATTCGGCCGCGGGAGGCACTTTTATGGAAATCACCTTAGGAGAAGCTACTAAACTCCTAGATAATATTATGGTTAATTATTCTCAGTGGCATACTGAAAGATCTACTAATAAAAAGGTGCAGGCGATAGAAGAAATTAATGTTTTGAGTGGAAAGATGGATGAACTTATGAAATTATTTGCTAATAAGAGTGTTTCTTCTGATCCTAATGATATGCCCTTGTCTACTTTGATTGAGAATAATAATGAATCTATGGATGTGAATTTTGTTGGTAGGAACAATTTTGGTAACAACGCATATAGAGGAAATTTCAATCCTAGGCCTTATCCTAGTAATCCCTCTAATAATTATGGTAATTCCTACAACAATTCTTATGGAAATTATAATAAGATGCCCTCTGATTTTGAATCTAATACTAAAGAATTTATTACTTCGCAAAAGAATTTTAATGCTATGATTGAAGAAAAATTGCTTAAGATTGATGATTTGGCTAGGAACGTTGATAGAATTGCTCTTGATGTTGATTCTTTGAAACTTAGAACTATTCCACCTAAGCATGATATCAATGACTCTCTCAAAGCCATGAGAATTTCCATTGACGAGTGCAAAGAAAGAACTGCTAGGATGCGTGCTAAGAAAGATGCCTTTATAAGAGCGTGTTCTTCTAGTTCCTATGAAAATAATGATGAAGATCTAAAAGTTATTGATGTGTCCCCTATTAAATCTTTGTTTTGCAATAAGAAACTTGATAATGATGGGACTGAATATGATCCACCTTTACCTAGAAGGCGTTCCAAGAATTCAGAATTTGTTGATCTTGATGCTAAATTTGATAAAAGTGGGATTGAAGAAATTAAAACCCTAGATGTTGCTAAACCCACTATTATGGATTTCAAGGAAATTAACTATGAAAATTGCTCTTTGATTGATTGTATTTCCTTGTTGCAATCCATACTAAATTCTCCTCACGCTTATAGTCAAAATAAAGCGTTTACTAAACATATCGTTGATGCCTTGATGAAATCTTATGAAGAAAAACTTGAACTGGAAGTTTCTATCCCTAGAAAACTTTATGATAAGTGGGAACCAACTATTAAAATTAAAATTAAAGATCATGAATGCTATGCTTTATGTGATTTGGGTGCTAGTGTTTCCACAATTCCAAAGACTTTGTGTGATTTGTTAGGTTTCCATGATTTTGATGATTGCTCTCTAAACTTGCACCTTGCGGATTCCAATATTAAGAAACCTATGGAGAGAATTAATGATGTTCTTATTGTTGCAAATAGGAATTATGTGCCCGTAGATTTTATTATTCTTGACATTGATTGCAATCCTTCATGTCCTATTATTCTTGGTAGACCTTTCCTTAGAACGATTGGTGCAATTATTGATATGAAGGAAGGAAATATTAGATTCCAATTTCCGTTAAGGAAAGGCATGGAACACTTTCCTAGAAAGAAAATTATATTACCTTATGAATCTATTATGAGAGCCACTTATGGATTGCCTACCAAAGATGGCAATACCTAGATCTATTCTTGCTTGTTATGCCTAGCTAGGGGCGTTAAACGATAGCGCTTGTTGGGAGGCAACCCAATTTTATTTTTATTCCTTGCTTTTTGCTCCTGATTAATAATAAATAAATTATTTAGCCTCTGTTTTGGTTGTGTTTTTTTGTGTTTAATTAGTGTTTGTTCCAAGTAGAACCGTTGGGAAGACATGGGGAAAGTCTCGTTGAACTTGCTGTAAAAAACAGAAACTTTAGCACTCACGAGAACTGCTGTCATTTTTATTTGGAAAGTGATATTTAGTTAATTCCTTTTGAATATGATTAATATATAAATTCCTCACGTCCATCAATTCATTTTAGAATTTTTGGGGTTCCAGATATTGTGCTAGCTACAGATTACTACAGACTGTTCTGTTTTTGACAGATTCTGTTTTGCGTGTGTTGTTTGCTTATTTTGATGAATCTATGGTTAGTAAATTAGTTTATAAACCATAGAGAAGTTTGATTACAGTAGGTATAACACCCATATAAATAAAGAATGAGTTCATTACAGTACCTTGAAGTGGTATTTTGTTTTCTTTCGCTAACGGAGCTCACGAGATTTTCTACTTTAAGTTTTGTGTTGTGAAGTTTTCAAGTTTTGGGTAAAGATTTGATGGATTATGGAACAAGGAGTGGCAAGTGCCTAAGCTTGGGGATGCCCATGGCACCCCCAAGATAATCTAAGGACACCTAAAATCCAAAGCTTGGGGATGCCCCGGAATGCATCCCCTCTTTCGTCTACTTCTATCGGTAACTTTACTTGGAGCTATATTTTTATTTACCACATGATATGTGTTTTACTTGGAGCGTCTTGTATGATTTGATTCTTTGCTTATTAATTTACCACAATCATCCTTTCTGTACACATCTTTTGATAAAGCCATACATGATTTGGAATTTGTTAGAATACTCTATGTGCTTCGCTTATATATTTTGAGTTATATAATTCTGCTCTAGTGCTTCACTTATATCTTTTAGAGCATGGTGGTGGATTTGTTTTGTAGAAACTATTGATCTCTCACGCTTCACTTAGATTATTTTGAGAGTCTTAATAGCATGGTAATTTGCTTAAAATCCTAATATGCTTGGTATGCAAGATTAATAATAAAACTTTCTTATGAGTGTGTTGAATACTAAGAGAAGTTTGATGCTTGATGATTGTTTTGAGACATGGAGGTAATAATATCAAAGTCGTGCTAGTTGAGTAGTTTGTGAAATTGAGAAATACTTGTGTTGAGGTTTGCAAGTCCCGCAGCATGCACGTATGGTAAACGTTATGCAACAAATTTGAAACATGAGGTGTTATTCGATTGTCTTCCTTAAGTGGCGGTCGGGGACGAGCGATGGTCTTTTCCTACCAATCTATCCCCCTAGGAGCATGTGCGTAGTACCGAGGTTTTTGATGACTTGTAGATTTTTGCAATAAGTATGTGAGTTCTTTATGACTAATGTTGAGTCCATGGATTATACGCACTCTCGCCCTTCCATCCTTGCTAGCCTCTTCGGTACCGTGCATTGCCCTTTCTCACATTGAGAGTTGGCACAAACTTCGCCGGTACATCCAAACCCCGTGATATGATACGCTCTTTCACACATCAACCTCCTTATATCTTCCTCAAAACAGCCACCATACTATAGCGACCAGACCTCAAATAGTCTGATCCCTGTGCTTCAGTGTCATCACTGCATCAGTAATCACACACTTATTACAACGAGTGTCTCAAAAGAGAACTTATTACAAATAATATGGCTTAAGGCCATCTAATAACGATAACAGCGGAAGGCTTGGAAGGTAAGTGAGTCCATCAACTCCAATGGCATCACTGAGTATAGAACCACGACCTAAAGGCACCTTACTCGTCGTCTGAAAAGTCTGCAACATGAACGTTGCAGCCCGAAAACGGGTCAGCACATGGAATATGCTGGCAAAGTAACACATAGAGAGTAATGAACAGAAATAGGCTATACTACATGCATATATGGCTGGTGGAAAGCTCTATGGTTACAGTTTTGCGTAAAGCCAAATTTTCCCTACTTCAAAAAATAAATTTTATTTAACTATCATGGTAGTTGTTAAACATTGAGAGCGTAGACACCCTCTCAATCCCAATTAAACATCATCATTAAAACCCAACAAAATTAATTAAAGTCACATGATGAGATTCACATGATAATCCAAGTACTAGATAATCAAGAGGTCCATAACCGGGGACACGGCTAAACATGATTAGTTTATACCCTCTGCAGAAGTTTGCGCACTTTTCCCCACAAGACTCGATCTCCTCCGTTGGGATTCTCGCACTACATGGTGTTTGAGAAACGAATGACCGAGACATAGTCTTTCAGAAGCGATAGCACCTTATGATCGGGTAGAACGTTACACCTACTTTCCCCTACATCTGCTAGTCTACCACTATAAGAATTCACACGACTTAATCAACTATGCTAGAGCCCATAGTAGCTTGTGGCTGCACACGGAAGTTTCTAACATGAATAATCTCATGATCCCTTTGAGCCTGGGTGGCGGTCCATAAAGAAAAACAGGCAATCGCTGGAATACCCAGGTGCCTCAATCCACCTAGATGTGTATTAAAGTTGCCACCTTAAGTTGAACCATTAATTAAGAATCTCACATCTGTCATGGATACACTCAAACCCAATCCACGTCTACAAGCATAGCATGGTATAAGCAACGTAGAAGTAACTCCCAGGGTTTGATAATAAAACATGTATTAGGTGCTACCTCATCTACTTCCCAACCCACAATTTAATTAGATCCTAATCATGCAATTGTTTGAGGATTGATCTAAGGCAATAAAACTGGGTAGTAAGAGTTATGATCAAAGTGTTACTTGCCTTGCTGATTATCCGTGAAACCTAGAGATTCGAAGTAGCAAGAGGCGCACTCCGGGTAATCTATCGCAATAAACAAACAAGTATACAATAAGTACTCATCTAATGCACAGGTAAAACTCAAATAAAAGATCTAACCAGAAAGTTCAACTTAAGAACTCCGGTTTTCAAAAAGAAACAAATCAAACGAAGCAACGAAAGTCAAACAGCGAGAGAATACAAGCTTCAATTACTAATCTAGATCTAAGTCAAATTTTACAAAAGCAAAAACTTGTTTGAGTTGGTTAAACAGAAACATGGCTTCGAGACGAAACTCTAGGCACTTGAATCGCCTGATTCCGATAAATGAGCGAAAAGTTAAACTAAAACGAAAATCGGATCAGAAATCGCGATCAGAAATAATCGCTGAAAATCCAAGAAAAAGAAAAACTGATGAACAGATTAACGAACGAACGTTCGTTATCTGAAACTAAACGGTGAACTCGTCCGTTAAAATGAACGAACGAGCGAACGCTCGCTAAATAAAAGAACCGATAAAACCGATCTAATAAAAAAACTAGGGTTTTCAAAAAAAAACCGGATCTGTTTTCTTTGAAAAACCGGCGGGAACGGCGCGGCTACCTCGTCAGACTCCGGCGGCACTCGTGGCTCCGGCGGGGTGGGGTGGCGTCGGCGGCGGGCGGCGCGGCAAGCGGCGGCGTGCGGCGGCTGCAGGTGGCGGGGCGTGGCGAGGTGGCGGGGTGGGGTGGCGGTGGCGGCTATTTATGAGAGGGGGGGCGAGGTGGCTTGGGGAAGGGGCCGTTTCGGGAGGTGTGCTCCTCCCGGACTCGGGCGGCGGCGGCGGTTTCACTCGGGACTCCGATCCCGAGCCGGTGCAGGAGACGGCGGCGAGCGGGCTTGGCTCGGCTCGGCTGGGCCTTCGGCCCAGTCGGGCGCGCGAACAGTTTTTTCAAACAATTCCACCGAACAAAGAAAAAAATCTAGAAAATAAAATCAAATTCTAAAAATGCCAAAATAAATTTTCACCTCCTAAATAAAATATTTAGAACGAGATGAACATTTTCTTGGCCCTAAAATGCAGTTTTGAAAAACGTGCAATTTTTGCTAAATTCAAAAAAACTAGCCAAAACTCCGAAATAAAAATCGTATCTAATTTTTTATTAAATCCTCAATATTTCTTTATTTTGGGAAACTCATTTTATTCCCTCTCTCATATTTCTATAATGGAAATAATTGAAGATAAAATAAATAAAATCAAATCATCCTATTTGAGAAAACAGAAATATGAAAATAACGAAACCCCCAACTCTCTCCGTGGGTCCTTGAGTTGCGTAGAGTTTCTGGATTAGGCCAAAAGCAAATAAAAAAATATGATATGCAATGATGATCTAATGTATAACATTCTGATACATCTCCGTCGTATCTACTTTTCCAAACACTTTTGCCCTTGTTTTGGACTCGTATGATTTGAATGGAACTAACCCGGACTGACGCTGTTTTCAGCAGAATTGCCATGGTGTTGTTTTATGTGCAGAAAACAAATATTTTTGGAATGACCTGAAACTCCACGGAACATCTTAGGAAAAACAATAAAAAATCCTCGCCAAAGATGAAGACCAGGGGGCCCACACCCTGTCCACGAGGGTGGAGGGCGCCCCCCCAGGGCGCACCCCCCTACCTAGTGGGCCCCCTAGATGCCCTCCGACGCCAACTCCAACTCTATATATTTGCTTTCGGAGAGAGAAAAATAAGGGGAAGAAATCATCGCGTTTTACGATAGGGAGCCACCGCCAAGCCCTAAAACCTCTCGGGAGGGCTGATTTGGAGTCCGTTCGGGGCTCCGGAGAGGGGGATTCGTCGCCGTCGTCATCATCAACCATCCTCCATCACCAATTTCATGATGCTCACCGCCGTGGTGAGTAATTCCATCGTAGGCTTGCTGGACGGTGATGGGTTGGATGAGATTTATCATGTAATCGAGTTAGTTTTGTTAGGGTTTGATCCCTAGTATCCATTCTGTTCTGAGATTGATGTTGCTATGACTTTGCTATGCTTAATGCTTGCCACTAGGGCCCGAGTGTCACGATTTCAGATCTGAACCTATTATGTTTTCATGAATATATGTGAGTTCTTGATCCTATCTTGCAAGTCTATAGTCACCTACTATGTGTTATGATCCGACAACCCCAAAGTGACAATAATCGGGACCACTCCCGGTGATGACCATAGTTTGAGGAGTTCATGTATTCACTATGTGCTAATGCTTTGTTCCGGTTCTCTATTAAAAGGAGGCCTTAATATCCCTTAGTTTCCAATAGGACCCCGCTGCCACGGGAGGGTAGGACAAAAGATGTCATGCAAGTTCTTTTCCATAAGCACGTATGACTATATACGGAATACATGCCTACATTATATTGATGAATTGGAGCTAGTTCTGTGTCTCCCTATGTTATGACTGTTACATGATGAACCGCATCCGGTATAATTATCCATCACTGATCCGGTGCCTATGAGTTTTCCATATACTGGTTCTCGCTTATTTACTTTCCCGCTGCTACTGTTACAATCACTACAAAATACCAAAAACATTACTATTGTTGTCTTTACTTTTGCTGCCGCTACCACCACTATCATATTACTTTGCTACTAAACACTTTGCTGCAGATACTAAGTTTCCAGGTGTGGTTGAATTGACAACTCAGCTGCTAATACTTGAGAATATTCTTTGGCTCCCCTTGTGTCGAATCAATAAATTTGGGTTGAATACTCTACCCTCGAAAGCTGTTGCGATCCCCTATACTTGTAGGTTATCAAGACCAATTTCTGGCGCCGTTGCCAGGGAGCATAGCTCTATTCTTTGAGTCACTTGGGATTTATATCTGCTGGACACTATGAAGAACTTGAGAGATCCAAAAACCAAGATTTATCCCTCAACTACGAGGGGAGGTAAGGAATTGCCATCTAGCTCTGCACTTGATTCACCTTCTGTTATGAGTATGTTTGCGACACCTACACCTGCTTCTGCTATTCGTTCTGATATGTCGCATGTTATTGATGATGCCACTTCTGCTATGCATGATACTTATGATGAAACTGCTTCTATGCCTGATACTACTGTGCCCCTTGGTGAATTTCTTGATGAACAAATTGCTAGGGCTAGAGAAAAAGAAATTATTGAATCTGAATACGATGATGATAGTGATGATGAAAATATGCCTGTTATTCCTGAGGGCTATCTTTTTGATATGGAATCTTCTGCCGCTATTTTAGCTTGTAGGGATAGGTATGAGCTTAAGAGGTTATTAGTTAAATGGAACAAAGAATCACTTAGGGATAAAATGAAACCTGACCTTGCTTTTGCTACTTCACCTATTTGTCTTCCTGATAAGGATTATGAATTCTCTGTTGATCCTGATATAATTACTTTGGTTGAATCTGATCCATTTTATGGCTATGAATCTGAAACTGTTGTGGCACATCTTACTAAGTTAAATGATATAGCTGCCCTATTCACTAATGATGAGAGATCGCGTTACTTTTATATACTCAAAATATTTCCGTTCTCATTAAAGGGTGATGCTAAGATATGGTTTAATTCTCTTGATCCTGGTTGTGTGCGTAGTCCCCAGGATATGATTTATTACTTCTCTGCTAAATATTTCCTTGCTCATAAGAAACAAGCTGCTTTGAGGGAAATATACAACTTCATGCAAATTAAAGAAGAGAGTCTCCCACAAGCTTGGGGGAGGCTTCTCAAGTTACTTAATGCTTTGCATGATCATCCTCTTAAGAAACCCGAAATACTTGATATCTTTTATAATGAACTAACCGATGCTTCCAGAGATTACCTGGATAGTTGTGCTGGTTCTCTTTTCAGGGAAAGAACACCGGATGAAGCTGAAATTCTATTGAATAATATGTTGACAAGTGAAAATAATTGGGCACCTCCTGAGCCAACTCCTGCTCCAATTACTGAGCCTATTCTTATACCAACTCCGAAGAAGAGAGGTGTTCTATTCCTCAGCCCCGAAGATATGCAAGAGGCAAAGAAATCTATGAAAGAAAAAGGTATTAAAGCTGAAGATGTTAAGAATTTACCTCCTATTGAAGAAATACATGGTCTTAATATACCGCCTGTTGAAGAAACATATGATCTCAATTCTTTATTTATTGAAGAACCTCCTGATCCCGATATCCCGACACAGGTAGTAAAGGTAATTTCACTCTATAGGTATGATAAAGCTAAAGTCCCTCCTACTAAAATTGCTAGTCAGTGCTTGGATGAGTTTGATAACTTTATGTTTAAGCAAGACGACTTCAATGCTTATTTTGGTAGACAATTAAAGGAAAATGATTATATGATTAGAGGCTTGGGTGATTATATGGCTAATATTAAAGGTGAACTTAAACTTGTTAGCAAACATGCTTCTATGGTTACCACTCAAGTAGAACAAGTACTTAAGGCTCAAAAAGAAGTGCTGGATGAAATGAATAGTAAGAAAAATGATTATGTTGTTAGAGTGGCTACTAGAACTGGTAGAATGACTCGGGAACCTTTGTATCCTGAAGGCCACCCTAAGAGAATCGAGCAAGATTCTCAAAGAAATAATATTGATCTTCCTAGTTCTTCTAAAAAGAAGAAAAAGAAAAATGATAGAACTGTGCAAACTTCTAGTGAACCTATTGCTGAACCACCTGATAATCCAAATGATATATCTATGTCTGATGCTGAAACACAATCTGGTAATGAACATGAACCTAGTGAAAATATTAATGATGATGTTCATGATGATGCTCAACCTAGTAATGATAATGATGTAGAAATTGAACCTGTTGTTGATCTTGATAACCCACAATCAAAGAATCAACGTTATGATAAGAACGACTTTGTCGCTAGGGAACATGGTAAAGAAAGAGAGCCTTGGGTTCAGAAACCCATGCCCTTTACTCCTAAACCATCCAAGAAAAAGGATGATGAGGATTTTGAGCGCTTTGCTGAAATGATTAGACCTATCTTTTTATGTATGCGATTAACTGATATGCTCAAAACCAATCCTTATGCTAGGTATATGAAAGATATTATTACAAATAAGAGAAAGATACCGGAAGCTGAAATTTCCACCATGCTTGCTAATTATACTTTTAAGGGTGGAATACCAAAGAAACTTGGAGATCCCGGTGTACCAACTATACCATGCTGCATTAAAAGAAACTATGTTAAAATTGCTTTATGTGATCTTGGAGCCCGTGTTAGTGTTATGCCTCTCTCTTTATATCATAGACTTGATTTGAATAGGTTGACACCTACTGAAATATCTTTGCAAATGGCTGATAAATCAACTACTATACATGTAGGTATTTGTGAGGATGTGCCTGTTGTACTTGCAAATGTTACTATTTTAATGGACTTTGTTATTCTTGATATTCCCGAGGACGATAGTATGTCTATTATTCTTGGAAGACCCTTTTTGAATACTATAGGGGCTGTTATTGATTGCACTAAAGGCAATGTCACTTTTCATGTTAATGGTAATGAGCACACGGTACACTTTTCGAGGAAACAACCTCAAGTTCATAGTATCAACTCCATTGGAAAAATTTCATCGATTATAATTGGAGGTTTTGAATTTCCTCTTCCTACTGTCAAGAAGAAATATGATATTCTTATTATTGGGGATGTGCATATCCCTGTTGAGGTAACTTAGTGTTATTCGAAATTTCTACGGTTCCATGTTATTCGGAATGAGTTTGTTAACAAGACTTGATCAACCTTGTTAGTGGATTCTTTTTGATGAGCATGAGATGGATGAAACTAGAAGCACAAACTTCTGTACCCTCTCTATACTTTCTGTTAATTAGTAGAAATAAAGTAAAAATAGTATTTTTCTATCTGTTTCCTGACTTATCTGTGCAATATAAAAATATCCTAAAAATAAAAGTCCTCAGAATGCCATGCCAATTTAATATGATATTTTCGGGAATATTTGACGATTTACTGTGCAAAAATTACCGCGGGAGGAGCTGCCACCTGGCCACGAGGGTGGTGGGCGCCCCCCCCTCTAGGGCGCGCCCCTGCCTCGTGGGCCCATGGTGGCACTCCTCCACTTATCCCAGCACCCATCTTCTTCCTCTGTCTCACACAAACCCGAAAAACCAACTCAAGCACGGGTTCCAGCCACTTTTGCTGTGATTTTCGATCTCCTTGCTCAAAGAACCTCTCGCAAAACTGCTTGGGGAGATTGTTCCTTGGTATGTGACTCCTCCATTGGTCCAATTAGTTTTTGTTCTAGTGCTTTATCCTTTGCAAATTTTTGCTGCTTAGGTGACCCTGTTCTTGAGCTTGCATGTCAAATTTATATGGTCAAAGGTAGTTTTGATGCATGATATAGGCCCTAGGCACTTGTAGGAGTAGTTGCTATCAATATTATTGAGTTTGGTTTACTTTTATTTTGAAGATACTAAAAATTTCAGAATTTTTCAGAGAAAAACAATATGCTTAGGAAGATGTTCCAAGGTGGTTCTTCTAAGAAGCAAGGACCCAGGATTGCTATGCGCGATGCTGACGAGGATCCACCAAGAGACGCTCCAGTACGGCCTTGCGAATGGCCGTCGGAAAACTTTATGGACCGTGCGGGAATTAAAGAAGAATTCAAAGCATATTTGCGCAATGCCGGTCTTGAGGATTTTGAGGCTAACACATGCCCCCAGTATCATGATCTCACAAGTTCATTTGTGAGGAGGTTTGAGTATTCATCTTCGCATAATTCTCCTGCAGTCATGTTTGATCTCTATGACAAATCTTATACCATGGACTTAGAGGATTTTACTTCTGCTTGCAAACTTCCATCACGGGGTAGTGTTTGGACCCCCCCCCCCCTAAATCTGAATTTAGAAACTTTCTTGCTAGTATAACTGTGGGGCAATCTAGAGATATAACGCAGGCTACCATTCGGTAGATGCATAAATGCTAAGGATGAAGCATGTCACATGTGTGTCCTTGATCTTAGCATTCTTAGGAGTTCTGTGTTAGAAGACCAATCTTATCATATGGGAGCCATTGTAGCTCGTAGGTTGCATCATAATAGACATAATGGAGATTTCTTTGGAGCAATTTATGCAACCCGCTTAGCTCATTTTCTTGAGATAGACATTCGTGAGGGTGATACGGAGTTGCCTCCTGCATATTTAGATTATAACTCTATGGCTTCGCACCAGTTTGTCGAGAGGCCTGAATCACCTCTCTTATATCGTTTAATTTTTGATAAATGACGTGTTTTCCATATTACTCTCCCTGCTCCTGCCTTCTTTGATTCACAGACAAAAAGAAGATATGTTATTACCATAGAGGAGGCAGAAGAGTACGAGAGGAGAGCGGAGGCAGCTCGACTCCACACTGCAGCTCAGCAGGCGATAACCGCTGCACATCAGTATGATCCCAACTATTCCTCGTCGCAGTACGACCCCAGCTACACCTATGGGTATCCGCCAGGCTATCCCTGGCAATAGACCAACTTAGGCCAAAAGCCTAAGCTTGGGGGAGTACGTATTTCTCACCGACATTACATTTATGTTCAGACACACTCATTACTAGATGTCGGTGCTCATACTCTTTCGCTGTAATATCCATGCTAGTTTATTTTCTTTTTCCTGCTTTCTTCTTATGTGTTTGTTAAACCTTAAGAAAAACCAAAAAAATTAGTAGTAGTTTATTTTTCTGCTGTAGTAGTAATAATTAAAAAGAAAACCCCAAAATATTTCCCGTTCTTCTTTTGCTTGTTGGGAGCTTTCCCGTGTAAATAGTTTTATTTCTTTTCTTTTCTTTGGGGGTCAGTAGGAGAAGACCATAATTAAATTGTTGAAGTGGCTCTTATATGCATTATTGTTGATTTAACCAAGAGCCCATATTGCCTTGTCTTCTCCTGTTTATTGAATGCTCACAGATTCCAGCTTAGTCCAATGCACGTACACTCTTATTATTATTCACACTATTCGGTCGTGCAAGTGAAAGGTAATTATGATGATATGTGATGGACTGATTGAGATGAGAAAAGCAGGTATGAACTCGACCTCTTTTGTTTTTGTAAATATGATGAGTCCCTCGTTCTTGATTTAGCTTATTATGAATAAACATGTTTGCAATGACAATTAGAGATCGTAGTTGCTTGTGCCATGCTTGATTAGCTATGAGTTATGATGATTTACCTTGTGTGCCAACATGCTATTGCGATGATTATGATATGGTATGATGGGGTGGTATCCTCCTTTGAATGATTTAAGTGACTTGACTTGGCACATGTTCATGCATGTAGTTGAAACAAAATCAACATAGCATTCACAATATTTATGTTCATGGTGGATTATATCCAACTCATGCTTGCATCCAATGTTTATTAATTTTATTGCATGTACATGGCTGTTGTCGCTCTCTAGTTGGTCGCTTCCCAGTCTTTTGCTAGCCTTCACTTGTACTAAGCGGGAATACTACTTGTGCATCCAATCCCTTAAACCCCAAAGTTATTCCAGATGAGTCCACTATACCTTCCTATATGCAGTATCTACCTGCCGTTCCAAGTAAATTTGTATGTGCCAAACTCTAAACCTTCAAATAAACATTCTGTTTTGTATGCTCGAATAGCTCATGTATCAACCAAGGCTGTCCTTATCTTCCGTGTTAGGCGGGTTATTCTCAAGAGGAGTGGACTCCGCTCCTCACTCACGAGAAAATGGCTGGTCACCGGGATGCCCAGTCCCATGCTTTATGCAAACTAAATCAAAATTAATTGCAAACAAAACTCCCCCTGGGACCTGATGTATGTTGGAGGCACTCGTTGTTTCGAGCAAGCCATGGATTGATGCTTGTTGGTGGAGGGGGAGTATAAACTTTACCATTCTATTTGGGAACCGCCTATAATGTGTTTAGCATGGAAGATATTGCCATCTCTTAGTTGCTACGTTGACAATGAAAGTATACCGCTCAAAATACAATTTATCTCTATTGCAAAACCGAGCTCTGGCACCTCTAAAAATCCCTGCTTCCCTCTGCGAAGGGCCTATCCATTTACTTTTATGTTGAGTCATCACCCTCTTTTTAAAAAGCACTAGCTGGAGAGCACAGCTGTCATTTGCATTCATCACTGTTAATTTATATTGGGTATGACTATGATTGGATCTCTTTTACCATGAATTACAATGTCTAGTCAGTCCTTGATCTTTAAAGGTGCTCTGCAATTATGTTTTGCGGTCTCAGAAAGGGCTAGCGAGATACCATCTTGTTATATCATATTATGATTGTTTTGAGAAAGTGTTGTCATCCGAGATTTATTATTATGACTTGCTAGTTGATTATGCTATTGATATGAGTAATTATGAGACCTGAGAATTATTGCAAATGTGGTTAGTTATGATCTATGCTGAAAACTTGAATACTGGCTTGACATAGTTACAACAACAAGAGCAAACAGAGTTTGTAAAAGTCTTTCTTTCTTTCTTTCAGTTTGTCAACTGAATTGCTTGAGGACAAGCAAGGGTTTAAGCTTGGGGGAGTTGATATGTCTCCGTCGTATCTACTTTTCCAAACACTTTTTCCCTTGTTTTGGACTCTATCTTGTATGATTTGAATGGAACTAACCCGGACTGACGCTGTTTTCAGCAGGATTGCCATGGTGTTGTTTTATGTGCAGAAAACAAATATTCTCGGAATGACCTGAAACTCCACGGAACATCTTATAAAAAATAATAAAAAATCCTCGCCAAATATGAAGACCAAGGGGCCCACACCCTGTCCACGAGGGTGGGGGCACCCCCCCTAGGGCGCGCCCTCTACCTCGTGGGCCCCCTGGATGCCCTACGACGCCAACTCCAACTCTATATATTTGCTTTCGGAGAGATAAAAATAAGGGAGAAGAAATCATCGTGTTTTATGATACGGAGCCGCCGCCAAGCCCTAAAACCTCTCGGGAGGGCTGATCTGGAGTCCGTTCGGGGCTCCGGAGAGGGGGATTCGTCGCCGTCGTCATCATCAACCATCCTCCATCACCAATTTCATGATGCTCACCGCCGTGCGTGAGTAATTCCATTGTAGGCTTGCTGGACGGTGATGGGTTGGATGAGATTTATCATGTAATCGAGTTAGTTTTGTGAGGGTTTGATCCCTAGTATCCATTATGTTCTGAGATTGATGTTGCTATGACTTTGCTATGCTTAACGCTTGTCACTAGGGCCCGAGTGCCATGATTTCAGATCTGAACCTATTATGTTTTCATGAATATATGTGAGTTCTTGATCCGATCTTGCAAGTCTATAGTCACCTACTATGTGTTATGATCCGGCAACCCCAAAGTGACAATAATCGGGACCACTCCCGGTGATGACCATAGTTTGAGGAGTTCATGTATTCACTATGTGCTAATGCTTTGTTCCGGTTCTCTATTAAAAGGAGGCCTTAATATACCTTAGTTTCCAATAGGACCCCGCTGCCACGGGAGGGTAGGACAAAAGATGACATGCAAGTTCTTTTCCATAAGCATGTATGACTATATACGGAATACATGCCTCCATTATATTGATGAATTGGAGCTAGTTCTGTGTCACCCTATGTTATGACTGTTACATGATGAACCACATCCGGCATAATTATCCATCACTAATCCGGTGCCTACAAGTTTTCCATATACTGGTTCTCGCTTATTTACTTTCCCGCTGCTACTGTTACAATCACTACAAAATACCAAAAACATTACTATTGCTGTCTTTACTTTTGCTGCCGCTACCACCACTATCATATTACTTTGCTAATAAACACTTTGCTGCAGATACTAAGTTTCCAGGTGTGGTTGAATTGACAACTCAGCTACTAATACTTGAGAATATTCTTTGGCTCCCCTTGTGTCGAATCAATAAATTTGGGTTGAATACTCTACCCTCGAAAGCTGTTGCGATCCCCTATACTTGTGGGTTATCACATTCCAAATTTAAAAATTGGGATGTTACACATACCTACCTATTATGGCATTTCCATAGCCATTCCGAGATATATTGCCATGCAACTTTCCATCATTCCGCTCATCATGACACATTCATCATTGTCATATTGCTTAGCATGATCATGTAGTTGACATAGTATTTGTGGCAAAGCCACCGTTCATAATTCTTTCATACATGTCACTCTTGGTTCATTGCATATCCCGGTACACCGCCGGAGGCATTCATATAGAGTCATCTTTGTTCTAGTATCGACTTGTAATCATTGAGTTGTAAATAAATAGAAGGGTAATGATCATCATTTTCTAGAGCATTGTCCCATGCGAGGAATAAAAAAAGAGAAGGCCCAAAAAAAGTGAAAGGCCATAAAAAAGGCCAAAGAAAAAAAAGAAAATGAGAGAAAAAGAGAGAAGGGACAATGCTACTATCCTTTGCCACACTTGTGCTTCAAAGTAGCACCATGATCTGCATAGTAGAGGGTCTCTCATGTTATCACTTTCATATACTAGTGGGAATTTTTGATTATAGAACTTGGCTTGTATATTCCAACAATGGGCCTCCTCAAGTGCCCTAGGTCTTCGTGAGCAAGCAAGTTGGATGCACACCCACTAGTTTCTTTTGTTGAGCTTTCATACATTTATAGCTCTAGTGCATCCGTTGCATGGCAATCCCTACTCCTTGCATTAACATCAATCGATGGGCATCTCCATAGCCCATTGATTAGCCTCGTTGATGTGAGACTTTCTCCTTTTTTGTCTTCTCCACATAACCCCCCTGATTATATTCTATTTCACCTATAGTGCTATGTCCATGGCTCGCGCTCATATATTGCGTGAAAGTTTATAGGTTTGAGATTACTAAGGTATGAAACAATTGCTTGGCTTGTCATCGGGGTTGTGCATGATGATAGCATTCTTGTGTGACGAAAATGAAACATGACTAAACCATATGATTTTGTAGGGATGAACTTTCTTTGGCCATTTTATTTTGAGAAGACATAATTGCTTAGTTAGTATACTTGAAGTGTTATCATTTTTATGTCAAATATGAACTTTTGTCTTGAATCTTTCGGATCTGAATATCATAGCACAATTAAGAAGAATCACATTAAAATTATGCAAGTAGCACTCCGCATCAAAAATTCTGTTTTTATCATTTACCTACTCAAGGATGAGCAGGAATTAAGCTTGGGGATGCTTGATACGTCTCCAACGTATCTATAATTTTTGATTGCTCCATGCTATATTATCTACTGTTTTGGACATTATTGGGCTTTATTATCCACTTTTATATTATTTTTTGGGACTAACCTATTAACCGGAGGCCCAGCCCAGAATTGCTGTTTTTTGCCTGTTTTAGGGTTTCAAAGAAAAGGAATATCAAACGGAGTCCAAATGGAATGAAACCTTCGGGAACGTGATTTTCTCACCGAATACAACTCAGGAGACTTGGACCCTACGTCAAGCCACGTAACAGGTGGCGATGAGGTAGGGGGCGTGCCTACCCCCCCCCCCCCAGGCGCGCCCTCTACCCTCGTGGGGCCCCTGTTGCTCCACCGACGTACTTCTTCCTCCTATATATATATATATCCACGTACCCCCAAACGATCAGAACAAGAGCCAAAACCCTAATTCCACCGCCGCAACTTTCTGTATCCACGAGATCCCATCTTGGGGCCTGTTCCGGAGCTCTGCCGGAGGGGGCATCGATCACGGAGGGCTTCTACATCAACACCATAGCCTCTCCGATGAAGTGTGAGTAGTTTACTTCAGACCTACGGGTCCATAGTTAGTAGCTAGATGTGTCGTGGAATTGTCACGGCAGATGTCCTTAGTGTGAGGACTTAGTCGCGAGGCGAACGCATCTATGTGGCAGCTTGAGAGGGGTTGAGCGGAATCGAGAGACACAACACAAGATAAGGGTTTAGACAGCTTCAGGCCCCGAGAAACATCATCCTGTAATAACCCTACATACTGTTTGTGGCTAGATCTAATTATGATCATGAGGGAGTCGCCGGTAAGCCGGCTCTTTGTGTCTAGCCCTAAAGATTGTTTCTTTTCCTTCCCTCTTGGGGAGCCCTGCCCCTCCTTATAAAAGTTAGAGGGGTGGGTTACATGTGGAGTCCTAATAGGACTAGGACTAGTTTATTCTCTTACTAGTTGATTACAAGTCCGGGTCTTGCTTCTTCATAAAGGAAATATTCCTCATGCCTTCCGACTTAAGCCGGCCCACAATAACATGAGCCGGCCTACTGGGCCTTGGGCCCTTGTCATCCGTTTGACTCGCCATCGGGGCCATCATTATGTCGCCAGGCTCGTGAGTTGTCACACTAGTGAACCGCCAGACCTGTGAGTCACCAATCCTCCGGCGGGTTACGATGAAGCGCCAAGTCCGGCCGGTTCATACTTCCGGCCGGGTCATGCCGCGGGGTATATCCCCGACATTAGCCCCCAGTTTAATTTGATTTATCCATGTTAAACTGATTCTGCAAAATAAATATAAGAACAAATTTGACAGGTTGTGCTCCTGGTTAAATATTCTTGTAAGCCGGCACCTGATCATTGTTAAGTCCTTGTCATTTCCTTGTTGATATCTACATGTCCATGATCTCATAAAAAATCTCCCTTAGCAGATATGTTTCGACTTTGTCAATGTAAAAAATGCAGATACTTATTTTGAGAAATCCGGGCCAATAGTCCAGCTTCAGAGTCAATTTGCTGACATTGGTCTCTTGTAGAGAAATATTGTAAGAAATAATCCACTTGAATCGGCTGCCAAAGCGCCGGCTTAAAAAATATTGGTCTTGAAATACTCATCTGATTTTCAGCCGGCTTGTAGAATTTGCCGGTTTATCATAGACAAAATATCCGATTTGTAAATACTGATAGCACCGGGTCATAACTGTTGCCGACGCCGGGTCATAGTTATTGGTGACGCCGGGTCAATCTGGTTTACTCAAAACTGAGAATTTGAAGATTTTTCTCCCTTATATCCATATTACCTATAGCCCCCAAGTCTTGAGCAGAAACAAAGTGATGACTTAAGACTTGCTTCAATATAAATACTGCCACTTTGAAGAAATCCATGTTGTTCATCTTAATCACTAGTAAAGACTGAATACTCCATATATGTAGCCCCCAAGTGCCGGGTTGTCATGCTTGCAGCAACCTGGGACTTGTAATTGCCTTATGCTCATAAAAACTTCAACCAGTGTAACCCCCAAGGGTCGGGTTATTATGCAATAATGAGCAGGGACTTTATAAATATGATTATGTAGACTTGAACAGTAACGTGCAGCCCCCAAGGGCCGGCTCAGTAAGATAATATTGAGCTAGAACTTTATATACGCTTCATTGAAAATAACCTCATATGATGTAACCCCCATCATGGGGCTTGAACCCACGTCCACAAGGTTAAGAGCTGTGTGTTGTACCAATTGAGTAGCAGACCTTTCAATATAATGGATTAAGATCTGTGTACCTTGAATTGTTGACAGGAGCAATTGGTAGCCCCCAAGGGCCGGCTCAGTATGATGTGATGAGTCGGGTCTTCAATAAGGTGAGCAAAAAATGACTTTACATTAGCCCCCAAGTGCCATGGTGCATGCTGGCAGTGACATGGGACTTGCATATTTGATGTAATCCCAATTTAAATAATGTAGCCCCCAAGTGTCGGGTTGTAAGCCTGCAACGACTCGGGACTATTCCTTCCATTGTAGAATAAATCATATCCATTGATAAAATAATAGCCATTGCGCCAAAGCGACTTTGAATACCTCATCATAATATTAGTTACTGATAACCATAAAAAATCCAGCCATGTTGGCTATTAAAGATTTGAACAACCCGGTTTGAAAACCTCAATCATTCAATATCATAATGAAAAATCCAGCCAAGTTTGGCTATTTAAAGATTCAAGTACCTTATCTGTTGACAACTAAATCTGGGGTTTTAAATAACCGGCGGCTCTTGGCCGATGGAGATTTAATACGCCTCCATTGTAAGCCGGAATTTTTATAACCCGGCTATTTATAGCCTTTGAGAAAATCCAGCACGGATGATCATTTTGAAGCATCAATTTTAGTGATGAGGTTGGACTTAAGCACTTATATAAGTCATAGTTCTGCAAATCCCGCGGAATTAGCTCATACTGCCGGCTTACATCACCGTATCCAATAAAAGGAATAATCCAATGATTGATAAGCGCATGATTCCAATGGCGCAATCCAAAATATACTGGCGACTTAAAGTCCATAGCCAGGGCCGGTTTAAACATAATCATGTATAAACAATATCATACCTGTGATATTGAATCATACTGCCGGCTTACGTGACCCATCCAGTAAGGGTGATAACCCAATCTTTAGAAGCCAAAACTTCCAAATGTTTATGGTTGACATATGGTGGCGACTTATCGTCAAAAGTCGAGTCGGGTTAATAGAAACCACACATATATGCTTCAGATATGAGCAAAAAAGTCTCAAGATAAAACCAAAGATTGTTTGCAAAAACTTAAACCAAATAAAAATCGAGGTTTCTAATTCGAATACGATCAGTAAACCATTCCAAAGGGGTTAAGATAGGATTTGAATACGATCATGTAGCCCCCCAGTGGCTTTGATGTTGCGCCGATCAAGAGGGTACTGACAGCTATGTTCTCTTTGGTTTGAATACGACCTATGTTTGAACAGGAAGCCCCCAAATGACCTTGAGAGGTTTTTAACGACCCTAATTCAAATACGATCCAAGTCGGACCCAAAACGGGTTAAGCTATGATTCGAATACGATCAAGAAGCCCCCTAGTGAGTTTGGCAGTGTGCCGATCAAGAGGGTACCGACAGCTATGTTCTCTTTGGTTCGAATACGACCTATGTTTGAACAGGAAGCCCCCAAGTGACCATATAAATTTTGGCATCATGCCGATCAAGAGGGTACCAACAGCTATGCTCGATGAGTAGGAAGCCCCCAAGTGACCAAAATAAGGTAAGCCGTAAGGCAGGATACCCATATTTGAACCACGCATCATGGCAGCAAGTTCTCTTTCGCAACCTTGAATTTTTCTGAGAACTCGAATGTTGCGAGAGATTAATTCTTTTTGAACCAGAGCTTTAAACCGGATTTGAAAGCTTCAAAACTTTGTGGGAAATAGGTTTACCTTGAACCGGATTTTGAACCGGAATCCTTCCTTTTAAACCGGAAATTTCCTGACGACCTTTAAATATTCGTCAAAAAGACAGTAGCCTCCGGGGCCGGGCTATTTTTTCTTTCAATGACCCGGAGTTCTTGAACCTGCCTTAAACTGGCAATCATTTACTGAGTCATGTCATCATAGCCCCCGAGTCTCGAGACAACTCGAGGAGTTGTCTTGAGATTCTCCATATTTGATCGTGATGTAAACTGGTATGAGTCATTCAAAAGCTCAGTGATATAACTTGTCCTGCATTAAAGAACTTGCAAGCCAGAGCAGTTGCTCTTTTTAAGAAAAAGCAATATATAATATAAAAATATACTGGATGGATTTCACCTGATGTGTCAGGACAGCAATTATGACCGCGGAGTTGATGATCACCATGGTGAAACTGGAATCAATCACGGCCGAGTCGGCCGCGGGTGCTGACAGATCTGTCGGCCGCAGCATTTTAAACCGGTGTGGAGGGGAGAGTCGACCGCGGTGTTGTAAACTGGTGCAGTCGCTAGAGACGACCATGACGTTGTAAGCCAATGCGGCCGCGAGAGACGGCCACAATATTGTAAGCCGGTGCGGGAGTCTGTTGAGTAACGACGACCACCTGTGCCTCCATCTCCGCGGTATAATATCACTTTTTGTTATAAATAATTGCCCTGCATAAACAATATCGCAGACCAAGGCAAAGATAAATTTTTTCTTTGACGAAAACAACATGTGCTAATAAATCAAACTTGGATGGATAACACCTGATTTGTTTGGACGACGGATGATCCGTTTATCGCGACAGAGGTGGCTCAGGCAGACCAGCGACTTATTATAGTTCCGACGGCTCAGGCATACCGGCGACTTAATATAACACCAGCGGCTCAAAGCGGCAAGGGCGGCTCAACGCGGCTGCGGCGGGTTGACATAGATTAAGCTGCATGGGCAGCGACTTGCGCACACCTGTTCCATCAGTAAGCGGGCACAGACGCTGGTGCGTGATGGTGCTGACGTACGCTTCATAGGCACAACATGGCACCTCCTTTGCTCCACATAAAAATATACAGACCAAAGTGATTGTTTTTTGATGAAAACCAATAAAATAGACTTAGATGGATATCACCTGATATGTTAAGCCGGAAATTATCCGCCGTGGAGTTGATGATCACCATGGTGAAGCTAAAGCCAATCACAGGTGAGTCAGCTGCGAGAGCAGACAGATTAATCAACCGCGGTGCTGTAAGCCAGTACAGACGGGAGAGTCGATCGCAGCGTTTGTAAGATGACGCGGACGAGAGAGCTGGCTGGCACGTTGATGTAGACCGGACCACAGGGGCGGCAGCTGTATATAACAACACTATAGGGCAGAGTGGTTGTTTTCAAAAAATTAATAAGTGCTGATAAAAGTAAATTGGATGGATATCACCTGATGTATTGTGCGGACGACCTGCATAAGCAGCATCAACAAGCCACGTCCCAGAGTAGGCCATCACCGAAGTCTGGCCGAGACTGGCGAATTGAGGCCGTTTTTGGTGATCCGGCGGCAGAAGCGAACCCAGAGGTGACGCGGCGGCTGCGGATGGGACGAGGCGTTCCTGGCGAGGTGCGACGACGGAGTTGGGCCGCAGCACAGCTAACGAGACTAGATTGAGAGGCGGTCGCGCACAGGATGCGGCTGAAGAGGCCTGCGGCGATCCGAAGCCTGCTCCTGCAGCTCGAAGACAGTGTGAGTCTGTGCCCTACAACCAACTCTCCCTCCTGATCGTGGCTGGTTTGATCATTCCCTTCTTTTTTTTACAAATTTGACTGTACATTGGCGTACGTATCCGGACCCTGCATCTCGTGTCTCCTCATACACCCTACTTTCTTGTGTGTACGCATAGCCATCAGAAATACCAATTCAGAAATTGAACTAGCACTCAAATCCACGTGAGAAGCACAGATCCTCTTGTCCTTTTGTGTGATGACGTGGAGTAGTAGTACGACCCGGAAGTAGTACTAGTAATAGCAACAGACCGCCTCGTAATAGTTTGCAGTGTTGATTAAAAACAAGCAACAAAAACACCAGTAGCGCCTGAGCTCCTCGGGACTTCAAGCTTCCCTGTCGTATGGCTGTTATGGACGGAAAACATGTACTGGCGACGTGCGACAGCATCCCGAGAAACCGATCCGGTTTTGGATTAGACTGCTTGTGGTCTCGTCAACTTGACGATTTTGCTGGTTTCTTCATCAAAACGGTCCTCCTTGGTATTAGCGCGTTACGTGTCCAACCAATAGTAGGTGCTGCAGAAATATGCCGTCTTTGCTTTCTTTGGTATTTGACATCTGTCAGGCGGATCATCGGATGGCGGCGGCAGACACGTATATCTTAAACCCTAATTCTTCTTAAACTCCAATCTCATAGATTATAAATCAAAACTGATGAACTTGAAGCTGACACAGATCTTTTCTTTATCTGAACAATCGTGAGCTTCTCATAACCCTGGAAAAGATCCCTCCAAGAACTCAACACCATCGTATGCAGGCCCCACGGTGGGCGTCAACTGTCGTGGAATTGTCACAGTAGATGTCCTTAGTGTGAGAACTTAGTTGCGAGGCCAACGCATCTATGTGGTAGCTTGAGAGGGGTTGAGCGGAATCGAGAGACGCGACACAAGATAAGGGTTTAGACAGCTTCGGGCCTCGGGAAACATTATCCAGTAATAACCCTACATGTTGTTTGTGGCTATATCTCATTATGATCATGAGGGAGTCGCCGGTAAGCCGGCTCTTTGTGTCTAGCCCTAAAGATTGTTTCTTTTTCTTCCCTCTTGGGGAGCCTTGCCCCTCCTTATATAAGTTAGAGGGGCGGGTTACATGTGGAGTCCTAATAGAACTAGGACTAGTTTATTCTCTTACTAGTTGATTACAAGCTCGGGTCTTGCTTCTTCATAAAGGAAATATTCCCCATGCCTTTTGACTTAAGCCGGCCCACAATAACATGAGCCGGCCTACTAGGCCTTGGGCCCTTGTCATCCATTTGACTCGCCATCGGGTCCATCATTAAGTCGCCAGGCTCATGAGTTCTCACACTAGTGAACCGCCAGACCTGTGAGTCACCAATCCTCCGACGGGTTACGATGAAGCGCCAAGTCTGGCCGGGTCATACTTCCGGCCGGGTCATGCCGCGGGGTATATCCCCGACAAGATGGCTTCTTCTCTCTTTTTGGATCTCAATACAATGTTCTCCCCCTCTCTTGTGGAGATCTATTCGATGTAATCTTCTTTTTGCAGTGTGTTTGTTGAGATCGATGAATTGTGGGTTTATGATCAAGTCTATCTATGAATAATATTTGAATCTTCTCTGAATTCTTTTATGTATGATTGGTTATCTTTGCAAGTCTCTTCGAATTATCAGTTTGGTTTGGCCTACTAGATTGATCTTTCTTGCAATGGGAGAAGTGCTTAGCTTTGGGTTCAATCTTGCGGTGTCCTTTCCCGGTGACAGTAAGGGCAGCAAGGCACGTATTGTATTGTTGCCATCGAGGATAACAAGATGGGGTTTTCTTCATATTGCATGAGTCTATCCCTCTACATCATGTCATCTTGCTTAAGGCGTTACCCTGTTTTTAACTTAATACTCTAGATGCATGCTGGATAGCGATCGATGAGTGGAGTAATAGTAGTAGATGCAGGCAGGAGTCGGTCTACTTGCCTCGGACGTGATGCCTATATACATGATCATACCTAGATATTCTCATAACTATGCTCAATTCTGTCAATTGCTCAACAGTAATTTGTTCACCCACCATAGAATACTTGTGCTCTCAAGAGAAGCCACTAGTGAAACCTATGGCCCCCGGGTCTATCTTTATCATATTAATCTCTTACTACTTAGTTATTTACTTTGCTATTTACTTTGCCTTTATTTTACTTTGCATCTTTATCATAAAAATACCAAAAATATTATCTTATCATATCTATCAGATCTCACTCTCGTAAGCGGCCTTATAGGGATTGACAACCCGTATTTGCGTTGGTTGTGAGGATTTATTTGTTTTGTGCAGGTACGAGGGACTCGCACGTAGCCTCCTACTGGATTGATACCTTGGTTCTCAAAAACTGAGGGAAATACTCACGCTACTTTGCTGCATCATCCCTTCCACTTCGGGGAAAACCAATGCAATGCTAAAAGAGGTAGCATGCCTCCCTCAAGACGGCGTCGCCGCCGCCTCCGCCCGCCCCCGTCCGCTCGACCACGTCGGTCCATGGCGGTGTGCCGTCCTCAAGCACCACGACCTCCTGGTCGAGGTCCATCACGTCAGCATGACCATCCCGGCCATGCTCTCCCCCCGACGCTGGCACGAAGACCGTCGCCGTCGCCACCATCCCTGCCGGCATCTCTGGCCACACCGGTCCCTCGCCGGCCCGCGCCCACGTCATCGCGATGTTAAACCAGGCCTGGGTCGACGCGCCTCCGGCTCCGCCGCGACCCGGTTCCGGTCCCGCCAGGCCTGGCTTTCAGCGTTGGCCGGGTCCAAACTGAGGTCCGAATCCGCCGCCTCCGCCCGCTCCTCCTCCTCGTCTCGGTCGACGGTGCCAGACCGGCTCCTCGGAACGCGGCGTCCGCAGCCGCCACCGCCAACGAGATCGGCGACCTGAAACAAAAGACAGTAGAAACACAAGAGCCAAGCAGAGCAGCTCGGCCACTCAACTCAAGCAAGGAAACTCACCTCGGCACCACCAGAATGGTGGGCCTCTCCGCCCTCTCCTGTGGAGCGCCGCGTCTCCTCTTGGTGGGGCGGCTTCGCACCACCAGCCGGGTTCGCCGTGCGTTTCGGGGCCAGGGCCCGCGGCGCGATGCTATCATTCCCATGCGGGCGGCTCACCGCCCCCTCCCCCCCGAGACGACCCGGCTCTGGCCAAACCGCCTCCACCACCTGCCACCACCACAACAACAACTCGCGTCGGCATCGCCAAGACCGTCCCGGAGCTAGCAACTCAAAGAAATGGAGACAAGCTTACCCACACGGCGCCCCACGCTCCATGTGGGCGGTCGCCCCCTCCCCTCCGCCATGGGCCTTGGGCTCCTCCGAGACAGCACGGGCCACCTGCGTCCACGCCCGGTCGTAAGGATGCCGGATGGTGTTCAGAAGAATCTCCTGCGTCGTGTCGGACGAACAAGAAGATGAGTAGTAGTAAAGTGTGGAGAACAGGGAGTCACCGCGGGCACCGGGTTCACCTGGCTGTACGAAGACTTCCCGAACACCCAATCGTCCCACAAGTTGGCTTTGGAGATGTCGTCGACCCAGCGGGCAACCTGATCCACCCCCAGCTGCAAGTTTGACATGCGGGTGGGGTTCTGAAGCCCCGTCATCTCGCTAATGAGATGGCTGCGCTGCTGTAGCAGCAACACTCGGCGCCTGATGAAGGCGGTGATGAGGTCGGTGCCGGTGAGCCCTTCCCGCTCCTTCATCACCAACACCCATTCGCACAGGTTGAGCACCTCCTGCAACGGGTGCTTGGGGTAATAACCCCAGTTCTTCTCCTTCAGTGGCAAGTTGACGAAGGGCGGCATGTTGATGCGGTCCGCGCCGAGGTTGCAGACGTAGAAGAAGGAATTCTGCCATTTCTTGGCAGAATCCTCCAGCAGCATCTTCGGGCAATCAGCGCCCGACCGCTTGAAGATGACGGCGGGCCCGCACTCATACATCTCCCCAGCCCTCGTTCCCTGCTGCTTCAAGGAGAAGAAGCACACCCAGAGGTCGATCGAAGGCTTGACTCCAAGGTACCCCTCGCATAGCGTAACGAAGCCGGAGAGTTGCACGATGGCTCCGGTGCCAAGATGGTGGGGTTGGAGCCCGAAGAATTCCAAAAAGTCATTGAAGAAGGTGCTCACCGGAAGCCTGAACCCATGCTTGAAGTGCGGGTAGAAGACTACGTGCTCCGTGCCCTCTAGCCACAACTCTCGCTCGCCCCGCGGCAGGTGCACAACCACCTCCGTCTCCCCCGACAAGCGCGTGGAGGTGCAAAGATAGGCGCTGTCATCAGGGGTGACGGCCGAGCCCATCCACGAGACCGACGGCAGCGCCATGGACGAATGTGAAAGAGGGAAAGGAAGAAGATGATGACAAAGCTCTGCTTGAGGCAGCGGGCGTCGTGGTGCGTGGCAGTTGCAAGAAGCAGAGGAAGGAAGAAGAAGAGGGGAGCACGTGCGAGAATGACTTCCGCCGCCCCCTCCCCCAAATTATAACCCACAAGTTGAAACATGGGAAAGTGGGATTGTTTCGCTCGCCCCTCCCACTTCCCCGCAATAACTGCACACGTACGCGCGCAATAACTGCATCGAGAATGGCAACCGGCCCGCGGATGCGGCAATAAATCCGTGCGCGTGGGCTGAAGGCGCCCGGCCACGGGCCCCCAGTGCGTCGCTCCGTCCTATCGCGCGCGTGGGCTGTCAGGCCTCTACAGCTTCCGGCACCACATGGCGTCCGCGTGAAGTTCGAAAGATCACCCCAAGATTCGATGGACTCTCTGATTTCCCGCCCCTGCCGGGGTGCCGCGATTCGGCTTCCAGAAGCCGGCACACAGTGGGTGTTGCCGGACCCTGCGGCCGCGAAATTCACCTCCTCAAGTGGGGGAAACTACGAAGACCCTCCCATCCGAGATGGTGGACCTTCACAGCTTTAGGGACTACTGTCGGGGGGATGAACCCTAGGCAGGCAACGGAACCCGGATCCTTTTCAAAAAACAATGGGCCAGCAATGCCCCTCGAGCCGGCTCATGCTTGGCCGAGTCGCTCGACCCGCCAAGCCCCTCGACCTGGCCAAACTCCGCAACCTGGCCGGACTCCTTGACTCGGCCTCAACAACCATCTCAAGACGGCCGAACCCGGCACGTCAAGACTTCGCCAACAAGCCAGTTCCACCCTTGGCGCATTCCTCAACCCGGCCACGGGTCAGCTCCCGTCCCATCCCAGCCATACGATGGGACGAGTCTCCTCCTGCCAATGACCGAGGCAACAATGCCCCGCCCATGCCTCTGGTCAGCCGAGGCGTGGCAACAGTGCCCCACCTACCCGCTGACCAAGGCCGGCGTGGCAACAGTGCAACCACCGTCACCAATGACGCCCGCAAGTGGTGACCTAACGGAGCGCCACTGTAGCCGACTCAACCCGGCCACTCTCTGACAATCGACAAGACGACCAAAAGTGCCCCCGTACCCAGCGGGCCCCACGCCCAGAGAACCCGGCGAGCCCGGACCCCCGGCGGGTCCCAGCGCCGGCTTCCCGGACAATGACAACCTGGCCCCACGGCCTTGTAACATTACCATTGTATCCGTGGGGGTTGACCTATAAAACCCCCCAAGAGGCCTCCATGCACCGGGGTGAAGAAACCGATCAGTAGAACACACACATATGGAGAGGGAGCAGCCTAAGACTTGGCCAGCCTTCCTTCTTCCCCGACACAGCTCAAGGAGCAACTCTGTACTGATACACATCAACCACACTCGGCAGGACTAGGGGTATTATCTCTCCGGAGAGCCCCGAACCTTGGTATGTCTTGTGTCCCGTGCTCGCTCATGCCAACCCGGCCTCTGGAGCCCGCCAGTGCCCTCAAGCCTGCTCCTATCTTTAGCCATCCCTTGGCATCTGCCATGCGCCCACCACGACAACACCTAATGCTTAAGTACGATCATGTTGCCTCCTAGTTGGTTCTTTTATAGGATAAGATGCCAAAGCTCAAAGAAAGGCCCTTCGTAGAGGGAAGTAGGGATTTGCAGAGGTGCCAGAGCTCAAAGCGAAAAATTTGAGATAAAAACATTTTGGGAGGTGTATCCATCCCACCAATGAAAATGACTTAAGTTCCCAATACTTTCCATGCATAGATATATCATAGGTGGTTCCCAAATAGAAAATAAAGTTTATCCCTTTTTCCACCATAACTTTCACTTTCCATGGCTAACCGTATCCACGGGTGCCCTCCATACCAACACTTTCCAAGGAATTTATTATATGACAACATAAAGTAAATTCATTTGTTTTTGCATTTCGGGACTGGGCATCCCTAATACCTTTGCCTTACTCTCATGCAATGACAAGTGAATAAACACTCATCTTGAGAATAACACATCTAGCATGGAAAATATTAGCCACCCCTCACCCCTCCGCGAGCGAAACAAACACACAAAAGAGAAGTTTATTTTGAAAATTAGAGATGGCACATGCAAATTTGCTTAGAATGGCAAAAGAATACCGCATATAGGTAGATATAGTGGACTCATGTGGCAGAACTAGTTTAAAGGATTTTGGATGCACAAGTAGATGTCATACTTAGTGCAAAATGAAGGCTAGCAAAAGATTGGGAAGCGACCAACTAAGAAACGAATAATCTCATAAGCAAGCATTAAGCATAAATAACACTGAATAATGCACCACAAGTAGGATATAATTTTCATTGCATGATTATTGACTTTCGTTCATGCATAGGGAATCACAAACCTTAACACCAATATTCTTACTAAAGCATAATTACTCATCAAGATGACTCACATATCACATCATCATATCTCAAAACTATTACTAAGAATCAAGTTTATTTTGTCCAATGATCTTCATGACATTTTTTTATTTTCTTTTTCTTTATCCTTCTTGGATATCTATTAGTTTGGGACTAATGTTCATGTGTTGCTTTTCATAAGCTCAAAGAAATATAAGTGAAGATCATGAGCATAACAAATTTTCTTTCTCTCAAAATAATTTAAGTGAAGCTAGAGAGAATTTCTTCAAAAATAACAAAGTAGACCGTGCTCAAAAAGATATAAGTGAAGCACTAGAGCAAGTCCATTGCTCATAAAAGATTTAAGTGAAGCATAGAGAGCAATTTTAACAAGTCATGACATAATTTTGGCTCTCTCAAATAGGCGTGTCCAGCAAGGATTGATGACTTAAAACAAAAAATAAAACAATCAAGGACACATATCATACAAGACGCTCCAAGAAAAACACATATCATGTGACGAATAAAAATATAGTCTCGACTAAAATACCGATAGTTGTTGGAAGAAAGCGGGGATGCCATTCGGGGGCAACGCCAAGCTTACTTGGTTGCTCATTCTTGGATAATAGCTTGGGATTCCGGGGCAACCCTGATGACCCACAAGTATAGGGGATCTATCGTAGTCCTTTCGTTAAGTAAGAGTGTCGAACCCAACGAGGAGCAGAAGGAAATGATAAGCGGTTTTCAGCAAGGTATTCTCTGCAAGTACTGAAATAAGTGGTAACAGATAGTTTTGTGACAAGATAAATTGTAACAAGCAACAAGTAACAAAAGTAAAAAGTGCAGCAAGGTGGCCCCATCCTTTTTGTAGCAAAGGACAAGCCGGAACAAACTCTTATAATAGGAAAAGCGCTCCCGAGGACACATGGGAATATCGTCAAGCTAGTTTTCATCACGTTCATATGATTCGCGCTCAATACTTTGATAATTTGATATGTGGGTGGACCGGTGCTTGGGTGCTGTTCTTACTTGAACAAGCATCCCACTTATGATTAACCTCTATTGCAAGCATCCGCAACTACAACAAAAGTATTAAGGTAAACCTAACCATAGGATGAAACATATGGATCCAAATCAGCCCCTTATGAAGCAACGCATAAACTAGGGTTTAAGCTTCTGTCACTCTAGCAACCCATCATCTATTTATTACTCCCTCCGTCCAGAAATACATGTCGGAGGAAATGAATAAAATTGGATGTATCTACAACTAAAATACATCTAGATACATTCATTTCCCCGATAAGTATTTTCAGACGGAGGGAGTACTTCCCAATGCCTTCCTCTAGGCCCAAGTAATGGTGAAGTGTTATGTAGTCGACGTTCACATAACACCACTAGAGGCTAGACAACATACATCTTATCAAAATATCAAATGAATACCAAATTCACATGACTACTAATAGCAAGACTTCTCCCTTGTCCTCAGGAACAAACGTAATTACTCACAAAGCATATTCATGTTCATAATCAGAGGGGTAATAATATGCATATAGGATCTGAACATATGATCTTACACCAAATAAACCAACTAGCATTAACTACAAGGAGTAATCAACACTACTAGCAACCTACTAGCACCAATCCCGGACGTTGAGACAAGAATTGGATACAAGAGATGAACTAGGGTTTGGAGATGAGATGGTGCTGGTGAAGATGTTGACGGAGATTGCCCTCTCCCTATGAGAGTAGCGTTGGTGATGACGATGGTGATGATTTCCCCCTCCCGGAGGGAAGTATCCCCGGCAGAACAGCTCTGCCGGAGCTCTAGATTGGTTCCGCCAAGGTTCCGCCTCGTGGCGGCGGAGTCTCGTCCCGAAAAGTTCCTTCTGATTTTTTTCTCATCGAAAGACTTCATATAACAGAAGATGGACGTCGGAGACCCACCAGGGGGCCCATGAGGTAGGGGGCGCCCCTAGGAGGGGCGTGCGCGCCCCACCCTCGTGAGTAGGGTGTGGGCCCCCTGGACTTCATCTTTGGCGAGGATTTTTCTTTATTTATTTTAAGATGTTCCGTGGAGTTTCAGGACTTTTGGAGTTGCGCAGAATAGGTCTCTAATATTTGCACCTTTTCCAGCCCAGAATTCCAGCTGCCGGCATTCTCCCTCCTTATGTAAACCTTGTAAAATAAGAGAGAATAGCCATAATACTGTGACATAAAGTGAAATAAGAGTCCATAATGCAATAAATATCGATATAAAAGCATGATGCAGAATGGACGTATCAATACCCAAGCTTAGGCTCTTACATCATTCCTTCATCCATCGTAAGATAACCCAAAACTTGAAAACTTCAATCACACAAAACTGAACAAATCATTCATGAGATCCGCTAGTATAAGAATAATAAACCACTACTATAACTGATGTATCAAACCAATTCATATTTTGTTTTCCAACTTTTCTACTATAAGAATAATAAACCACTATTATATCTACTGTATTCCAACTTTCCTATGGAAAATAATCATCAAAGAAAATCATAGAGCCATCAAAATAAGCACACAACACAAAGAAAACAGAATCTGTTAAAACAGAACAGTTTGTAGCAATCTGACTATTTCGAATACTTCTGTAACTCCAAAAACTCTCAAAAATTAGGATGACCTGAGAAATTTGTATATTGATTTACTGCAATTGGAATGGGTATTCTCTCTCTCTCTCTGGTAAAAAATGAAATTAATTTCGTGAGTGTAAAAGTTTCTGTTTTTTAGCAAGATCAAACAACTATCACCCAAGAAGATCCTAAAGGCTTTACTTAGCACAAAAACTAATTAAAACATAAAAAACACAATCATAATAGTAGCATAATTCTGCTAACACTCAAAAATAGGAAGCAAAAAGAAAAAAATAAATTTTATTCATTGGGTTGCCTCCCAACAAGCGCTATAGTTTTGCGCCCTTAGCTAGGCCTAAGGCAAGGATCTAAGTTTTGTCATCCTTGTTCTTGACTTTCTTAGAGGTATTTTCATCATGAGGCATTGTAAACACAACATAAAACATGTTATCCATAGAGGCCTTTGCAATCCTACACTACTAGGGAAAACCTTATACACAGAGGTATAGCAGTAGCGTTGGTCAAAACTCGATGCTAGCGCTACTTAGTAGTAGCGCTTGTTACAAAACCACGCTACAACCATTGTTTTAGCAGTAGCGCTTCTCCACAGAAAAGCGCTACTACTAAAATTCCCTCACTAATGCCGGTAGGCTAGGAATAGTAGTAGCGGTTCACCCAGAAGCAAGCTACTTCTAAAAACTTTGTAGCAGCGCGTTTATTCTATAGAGCCTACTGCTATGAAAAAGAAAATAAATAGAAAAATAAGTAGAAAAGTAAATGAAAATGAAAGAAATAGAAAAAGGAGAAATGAAAAAAAGAAAATGTAAAGAAAACAAAAGAAAAAGAAAAATAAAACAGAAAGGAATAGCTGTAGCACGTTTCTCTGGAACACGCTATAGCTATCTTAGCTATAGCGTGTTTCGGCAAAACGCGCTACTACTAGTTTGACTCAAATCCTGGCAGCCCGGGCTCAAAATTTCGCTAAGTCCTTTCCCCCCTCTCTACTGCCGGCCCCCCTGTCCCCCAACTGCTCCGTCGCCGCCGTCGCCCTGCCGCCTTCGACCACACCGCCACCGCCCGAGGCCGCCTTCGACCACACCGCCGCCGCCCACCGCCTTCGAACACACCGCCGCCGCCCGAGTTTGCCCTCGACCTCACAGCCGCCGCCCGAGGCCATCGTCGACCTCACCGTCGTCTCCCTCGAGCTCATCGCCGCCGCCTGAGCCAGAGCCTGCCCTCGCCGCCGACTGTAAGGCTCTGCCTCTCCTGTCCCCTACCCTCCTCTCTCTCTCTGCTAGGGCAATTCATATATATGTTGATATTATGTTCATATGAACCCTAGGTGTTCAGATGAACCCTAGATTTTTTTAGGCAGTAGGCACTTTATAGCATTTAGGAAAAATGATTAGCAATTTTTTTAGGAAATTACCTAGGGCAATTTTTATGAAAATGCCTAAATAGTAATTCCATTTAGCTTTAAACTAATAGATGGTATATAAATAATAGTAGCATTTATATTTAAATTAATAGAGGCTATAAACAAAAAACACTTAGCTATAAAAAATATTTGGACTACGGACCTGAATTTGTTCCAAATTTCATTCAAATGAAATTTGAATTATTTGGACTATGGACCTGAATATTTTTGAAGAAATTGGGTGTAGGTACTAAGGTCTTGCTGTGGAAATTTTGGTGAGGTCAGAAGGGTTAGAGAAAATGGAGTTCCTAGACTTTTAGCTTTAGACAAAAAACAAAAGTATTTAGCTATAAATAAAAAACAGTAGCTATGGCATTTAGCTATAAACAAAAAACAGAATTGTTTTTCTTTTCAAAAACTTGGTCAAACTAATTGTTGCTATGTAAATAGAAAACAAGACTGTTTTTATATGATATATGTCATTGATGTTCATTTGCATATTCCATTATTGTTGATTATATCTTTTCATTGAAGTGGCCATGTTATATGCAAATTCCTCAACAGTGTTTGCTCATGTTATATCTTTTCATTGAAGTTGTTCGATTGTGCCCAAGTGGCTTTGTTGTTTCCAGGGAATGATGCTGAGTGGCCTATGTTTTACCGGAATGTTGATTCATTTCAGTTCCGGCAAATTTCAGGTTCTCGATTTGTCCAATTTTTAGCAAAGGTCATGCCGATGATCAACCGATGTTGTTGCTGGGCCCACCGGCGATGATCAATCGACGATCATTCATTTGCACGGGGGAGGCTAATTAATTTGAGGTGTACTTATTTTGCGCAGCGGCGGGTGCGCCGTCCTCATCATCCTCTACCCCTGATTCTCCCACTCTCTTTACTTGGACTCGTCGAAGAACATTCACAAAAAGGATTACACCCACATCAAGGATGTTCTCGATAGTGTTATGTTTTACTACAAGCAAGGGGTGGAGAGGTCAGGGACAAGAAGAGAAGGGGCGGCAGGGTCGCCTTCGGCCATAAGACCGACTTCTGCTGCATCCAGCAACCGAACGATTCTCTTAATGATGGATTCTATGTCCTACACCACATGCTGGAGTACAGACGGGATCACCAAAACCTTTGCATGTCACCTAGATCCGGCGATGCCCATATTCTGCAATGGGCAAAGGACATAGGAGATATCGAGGATCATCGACTTCGAGCTGAGTTCTATAACATCCAGCGCAAACTTGCCCAAATCATCATGAAGGAGGTCGTTAGAAAAATGGGGATGTTCTACGGAGAAGGACAAATGTCGTGGGAAGACGTCCGAACATGGATAGCCTCTCAGCGTCTCGACATGAAGCCTTTCACTAAGCTCGAGGACTATCTCCCTGACTTGGATGGATGGAACGACATGTTGGAGTGATTGTCGATATATGACAATGTGTCCATTTAGTCCATACTTTCTGTATGACAAAACTTTGAGTTATGCACGGTGAAACTTTATTTTTGATGTAATTAAACCGTCCTCCTCCTCGACTAGCGAAAATCACTCTAGTTAGGGCATTTTGGGGTACGATGAACTTTGTTATTTATGCTTATGATATGTTGTTTCTATTTTTGCCAAGTCTGTCTCTTTCTGTTGCTCAACTATATATGTTGCATATCATCGACTCATGTGACGATGCATGTGCATAGATCATAGATGGCGAAGAAGTGCTACGCCAGGAGTATATATACGACAAGTGGCCGGAGTGTCAGGCCCAGGTGTACCGGTTTCCGGTTTCCGAGCGACAGGCAGTAGTTAGTTTAGGTTCACGCTAATGCGAGAGAGGGATACGAACTCATGTACTCCAAGTGATAGCTCTTCTCGCGTATATCATTGTTTAGATGGATGACGATGTATTTGCAAGTAATCGAGACTTGTATCACTATTTTCGAGATGATGACGAGAGACCACTTTGTGTTGGATGATGATTATGATGATGACATGATTGGATGAGACTAATTGTATGTATGTGCTATGATTACATTTGTATGTGTATGATATGCTAAAGATTATTGTATAAATCCTATTCAAATACAAAACAAATATGCAGGGAAAAACACTAATAAAACAAGTAGTAGCAAGGGGGGAAAATTTAGCAGTAGCGCCGCCTTACTAGTAGCGCTTCCCAGTAAACAGCGCTGCAGATAATATCAGCAGCGCCCTTTTCTAAAGAGCGCTACAGCTATTCATGTATAGCAGTAGCATGGGATAACATGCGCTACTGCTATACATTAGTTGTAGTGCCTTATTAGTAGCGCCGGTCCCTGCGCTACTGAGAGGCCCAAAACCCGCGCTGCTGCTAGGCTTTTCCCTAGTAGTGCTAAGTTGGTTTTCATCATACCCCTTGAGGGAGTCCGGGATTAGGGGGTCTCCGGACAGCCGGACTCTATCCTTTGGCCGGACTATCGGACTATGAAGATATAAGATTGAAGACTTCGTCTCGTGTACGGATGGGACTCTACTTGGCGTGGAAGGCAAGCTAGACAGTACGGATATGGATATCTCCTCCTTTGTAACCGACCTTGTGTAACCCTAGCCCCTCCCGGTGTTTATATAAACCGGAGGCTAGCTTCTAGGGTTTAGCCTCTCTGATCTTGTGGTAGATCTACTCTTGTACTACCCATATAATCAATATTAATTAAGCAGGAGTAGGGTTTTACCTCCATCGAGAGGGCCCGAAGCTGGGTAAAAACATCGTGTCCCTTGTCTCCTGTTACCATCCGCCTTGACACACAGTTCGGGACCCCCTACCCGAGATCCGCCGGTTTTGACATCGACATTGGTGCTTTCATTGAGAGTTCCTTTGTGTCGTCATCATCAGGCTTGATGGCTCCTTCGATCATCATTAGTGATGCAGTCCAGGGTGAGACTTTTTTCCCTGGACATATTTTTGTATTCGGCGGCTTTGCACTGCGGGTCAATTCGCTTGGCCATCTGGAGTAGATCGAAAGCTACGCCCTTGGCCATCAGGTCAGGTTCGAAAGCTTAAACTACACGACCGATATCCGCAGAGACCTGATCTTCGACGGATTTGAGCCCCTACCGAGTGCACCGCACTGTCACGATGGGCATGATTTAGCTCTGCCGCCGAACAGTGTCCTGGAGGCCGCACCCGCATCTGCTCCGACCTTTAATTCGGAGCCAACTATGCCGACCGAGGGAGGGTGGCTAGACCCCGCCGCGGAGGATGCAGCCTCAATGGCGATCGAGCCGAACACCAACCTTATCCTTCGAGAGGGTCGTGACTCCACATTTTCGGACTTTCCTCCGGACTCTGAACTATCCGCGCCCCTGCCAATCGAATGCGATTGGGCGCCGATCATGGAGTTCACCGCCGAAGATATTTTTCAGCACTCGCCATTCGGCGACATACTGAACTCACTAAGGTTTCTCTCCTTGTCGGGAGAGTCCTGGCCGGATTATGACCGGTAGGATTGGGATGCGCACGACGAAGAAATTCGATGCCCAGCCACCACCCACTTCATAGCCACTGTCGATGATCTAGCCGACATGCTCGACTTCGACTCCGAAGACGTCGACGATATGGGCGACGATATAGGAGACGAACAGGAACCAGCGCCTACAGGGCACTGGCCAGCCACCTCGTCCTACGATGTATACATGGTGGACACACCCAAAGGAAACGACGAGGAACGGGAGGACACAACGAAGGGTCGTTCCTTCGAAAAGCAGTCAAAGCAGTGGCGTAAGCGCCGCTCCAAACCCCACCTCGACAGAAATAGCGGTCATACAGACCCAGCCACAGAGCAGGGTGAGCCGGCGGACGATGAACATGGCATCGAGCAACCGTCCGAACAAGGTAACTTCGATAACCAAACCAAACAACCTGTCCCCGACGAAGATAATAGTCCGGATGACCTCACGCCGGACAAGTTCCTGGAGCAGAAGAACCTCCATAAAAGGCTCGTCGCCACTGCGCGTAGCCTGAAAAAGCAGAAGCGGAAGCTCAAGACTGCGGAAGATGCACTCAGAATCAGATGGAGCAAGGTACTCAACACCGCAGACAAATATGGCGGCAGTCGCCACACAAAGAGCTACCCGAAGCGAAAGCTACTGCTCGAATTTGATGAGGATGTCTTAGAGCCCCCGCAATCAAAAAACAAAGCAGCCATCCGGTTGGATAGACGACCTCATGGACAACATAGAGCGGCAAACGGCGCCGCACACAAGCCAACACGCGATCCACACAAGGACTCGCATCAAAAAGATGGCCCAACCAGATCTATCTACGGGCCAAGAAAGCACGCTCTAGCAAGCAATGCAACACAGCAAATATCCGAACAACACGGCACACCGAAATACAGGGGTGCCGCACACCCCCTATGTTTCACTGATGAGGTGCTGGACCATGAATTTCCAGCGGGAATCAAGCCCGTAAACATAGAGGCATATGACGGAACGACAGACCTGGGGATTATATCCTCCATATCCACATGGCTAGAGGAGATGACCTCCATGCCATCAAATACTTACCCCTCAAGCTCAAAGGGCCATCACGGCATTGGCTTAAAGGCCTTCCCGAAAACACCATTGGAAGTTGGGAAGAGCTCGAGGACACTTTTCGGGCAAATTTTCAAGGGACCTATGTCCGACCACCGGATGCAGACGATTTAAGTCATATAACTCAACAACCCGGAGAGTCAGCCCAGAAGCTCTGGAACAGATTTCTTACTAAAAAGAACCAAATAGTCGACTGTCCGGACGCCGAATCCTTAGCAGCTTTCAAACATAGCGTTCGAGACGAATGGCTCGCCAGACACCTCGGCCAGGAAAAGCCAAGAACAATGGCCGCATTAACAAGCCTCATGATCCGCTTTTGCGCGGGCGAGGACAGCTGGTTGGCAAGATGCAACACCAGCGACCCAAGTACATCCGAAGTCAGGGATGGAAACGGGAAGCCACGACGCAGCAAAGACCAGCACCGGAATAAGGGAAATAGCCCGAAGAGCACGGCAGTTAACGCCGGATTCAAAAGCTCTCAGCAGGGTCAGCAAAAGCTGCCCCTCAAAGATAACAGGGACGAACTGTCTAACCTAAACAAAATCCTGGACAAGATATGTCAAATCCACAGCACCCCTGGGAAGCCCGCAAATCATACCCACAGAGAATGTTGGGTCTTCAAGCAATCCGGCAAACTCAACACCGAACACAAGGGGCTGGATACACCAAGCGAAGACGAGGATGAGCCTCACACGCAAAACACTGGGGAACAGAAGAAATTTCCACCAAAAGTCAAAACAGTAAACATGTTACACACGATAAAGGGGAGAAGCAAAGTGGCACTCCCAGATAAACATGCCCAAGGGCCTATCACCGCGGAGTTCTGCCACTGGCCGTCTCAACCAATCACCTTCGACCATCAGGATTACTCAGCAAGTATCCAGAGCGCAGGATGGGCTGCCTTGGTATTAGAATCAATAATTGACGGATACCACTTCACACGAGTCCTGATGGACGGCGGCAGCAGCTTAAACCTGATATATCAGGACACAATCTACAAAATGGGGATAGACCCAATGAAAATTTGCCGTAGCAATACTACCTTTAGAGGAGTAACGTCAGGCCCAGGGGCTCATTGCATGGGCTCCCTGCTACTAGAGGGTGTATTCGGCTTCCCCGACAACTTCCGTAGCGAAAATTTAACCTTCCACATTGCTCCGTTCCAAAGTGGCTATCAAGCACTACTCGGACGCGAAGCTTTCGCCCGCTTTAACGCAATACCGCATTACGCTTCCCTTAGGCTTAAGATGCCCGGTCCATGTGGCATCATTACAGTAAAAGGAAATATTGAGTGATCCCTGCGCGCCGAAAAGAATGCGGCTGCTGTGCCAGCCGCACACTAAAGCATCCTCACCAACTAAAATATTCGATAGGTCGACAAGACCACGGACACGGTTAGACGAGTCCGGCGCAGCTATATGTAATTCATACAGGTTTGATGACCACACCCCTATTACAAATACAAGGGGCTCAACGCGCGCAGACAAGTGGCAATTTTTACTCATCTTGATCTATACATGGTTTCTTTAAAACCTACCTTTTTGCACGACAACTTTTCACCTAAGTTCCTCTCTTTTACAGATGACCATCGTGCTATACCCGTCCATGATACGGCACAATGGAGACACAGGCGCAGACGTGCAGCAGGGACCCGTTCAAAGGATTCTTTTTAGATTAAGACCCTGCGTCAACCTTTTTTACTGTCTCTTGTTGATACACATCCCTCGGATTCTCAGTACCATTGAGAAGGATGCTGACATCTTGGCATGTGGCCATGTCAGAATAATGCATGTACCTGGACACCAGCGGCTTCTTACAAAGGGCACTGTTTAGGCCCGGTTTACACCATAAAGACCGAATACCTAAGGGAGTGTTCGGCGTCGCGAGTTTGGCCTTATATGCATCAGCTCCGAATCATGTCTTTGGTCAAATGTTGGGTTTGCCCGGCTCCTGTGTTTTGCTGCCTTACGTTCCGCTCTATCGGCTAAGGCGGCACTGAGAGAACTACTGCGATTATGCCCTGGTTCATCCGGACGAGCACCTCAGTAGAGAAAGCAGAAAACTGACTGTCATGATATAGCACGAGACTGGTCAACCACTCGATGACCCATCGGAATCTTAGAATTCCTCCGCCTTAACGAAGGGTCGTTTCCCGGCTGGGAAAGTACGCACCCCGAATTCAGATGAGTGCGGAGCCACCAGGGGCTATATAGTAGCCCCACTGTCAAACTCCTATGGCTAAGTGAAAGTGTTAAAGCATTATAGTCCGGTTGCCTAGTTCACTGTGCTATCACCTCCTTATTAGGACCAAGACGTTGGATTAAGTGTGAATACGCGTCTTCTACAAACACCCCCGCATTATATGCATGGGGGCTGAAGCCGACGACTGCAATCTTTCAGGTTATACACATGTATACATAAACGGCCGCACAGGAGGCATCACAATACTTTCGGGCACAAGTATAAATACAGCCTTGATAAATTCAATAAAAACATTGTTTTTACAATGGGAATACATGTCATTCAAACATAATATTCTTCGAGCACTGGGCCTCTATGAAGCGAGCACCCTCAAGAACTTCTTCAAAATAGTGCTCGGCAGCCACTCGGCCTATGGCCGAACCCTGCACCGCAACAGTAGTAGCATCCATCTCCGCCCAGTATGCTTTGACACGGGCAAGGGCCATCCGCGAGCATTCTATGCACGCCGACCTCTTCATTGCATTGATGCGCGGCACCGCACCAAGGAACTGCTGCACTAAGCTGAAATAGCTGTTCGGCTTCGGCTTTTCCAGCCACAGATGATCTACGACGGACCTCATGGCAAGTCCGGACAACCTATTGAGTTCGGCCCATTCAGCTAGCTGATCGGTCAATGGAAGCGGACGCTCTGGCACGTTGAACTGTGACCAGAACAGCTTGTCCACTTCCCAATCTGTTTGATCTCGAAAGTATTCGGCCGCATCGATAGCGCTCGCCGCCAAGTCCAGATATGCGTCCGCCGAACTCCACAGCCGATCCAGAGGGGCATACCGCGGATCTCCGAACTTCCACCGCAGCAAAAAGGGCTTCCCAGCCACAATATCACAGGCTTCAAGCAGTTCCTCCTTCTTCACTCTCATGGCAGAACGGGTGTCTTTTGTCGCCATCGTGGCCTTTTCAAGGTCCGTCGCGTTGGCTCGGTTTTCTTCTTCAAGGAACTGGCAACGGGTCGGCAGTGTCTTTTAACTTTGCAGCCATCTTGGCCAGTTTCTCTTTGCTCTCACAATGCGCGGCCTTCTCGGCTTTCAACTCTTCGGCCGCCTTCAAAGCAGCTGCATTACTACTCCTTGCTTGTTCTTTGGCTCGGGCAAGTTCCGCCCGAAGGGTCTCTACGGTGGCAGCTCCATCTGCAGTCACAAAATATTAAAGATACTGGCATCATGCTGCTCTTACTATGTGACATTCACCAGAAAATATCACTTACCCTATGCCTCGTCAAGCCTCTTGTTAACAAGCTCGATGTCGGCATCCGCCGCATCCAGTTGCCACTTTAGTTCGGCAAACTCATGAGTCCGGCTAGCCACCGGAGCTTCCACTACCTGCACATTAAAGCGGTATGGTTATTACCTGGGACTACGACCCTCTGCTTGCCACCGTTCTCGGTGAAAACCAGAGTCTCAGGGGCTACTATCTACACAGGGCACACCTAAAAATGTGCGGTACTATTACAAAGGTATATCATTTTACGTACCTCAAAGCCTGTTAGTAGACACATAAAGGCATCATGCAACCCGCTTTCGGCGGACGAAATCTTTTCCATCACTATAGTCATTAACGTACGGTGTTCTTTCAAGATGGTCGCTCGCTTAAACAGATCCCTCAGTGCGTCCGACCGCATACCAGACGGCACCGGACTCTCTTGTTTGCTCTCTTCAAGAGCCAGATGCTGGGGACTTCAGGCTACTACGGGATTATCTTCTGGCCTCACCGGATCCGGAGAGGCCCTCCGCGACGACACTTCAAGGTCGCCCACTTCTTGATCGGGGGAGTCCGGGGGAGGCGTTTCGCTCTCCATCATCTCTGGAAGAAGGTCCCCTGAAGACGAGCTCAGTTGAGAAGGGCTAAGATCCGAACTGCAAGATAAACGCTTTGGTTATCTTCCTCGGAAATTAGGTAAAATATTTTTACTATTAAGTTTTTTTATCACTTACGGCTCGTTTGAGGGATGATCCCCGCGTGGACTTTGTGCGGCAAGAGCACCCCGCAAGGCAGGACCCTCTGTTGGAGACTTCTTCTCCCGTTTGGAAGCCTTGGTTTCTGGATCCTCAGAGGCTGTCCTCTTCCTTCCCCGGAGTGAGAGAAGGTCGGAATCTTCCCCTTGGTTATCTTCCTTCATGGAGGCGCTCATTCCCTCGGTTGGAATTGGTAGCGATGGGGGCCCGCTTTCTCCCTCATTATTCCCCCCTTTATCTTCCTTTGAGAGCTCCAGGCAAGGTGCTAGCTCGAGCATCTTTGCCAGTACTGGATAGTCCAAACCCTCAAGAAGGGGGGCCGAACACCGAATCATCTTCGCCTTTGTTAGCCAATCCTGGTCGAAGGGCGATTTCTTAGAATGATGTCATGATAAGTGAAAGACGGTGTGTTCGGCTAGAGGATTACTTACTTGGTCGGCGGTGCAGTTGCTGCTCAGGCCCATGTCCTCGGTAGTATCTGGACACTCCATTTGAGGTCCGAAGAATGATTTATACATCTCCTCGTGCGTCAGGCCGAGGAAATTCTGAATAGCACGCGGTCCTTCTGGGTTGAATTCCCACAAGTGGAGGGGCCGGCGTTTGCAAGGCTAGACTCGACGAACCAGCATGACTTGCATTACCATAACCAAACTAAAATCTCCCTCTAAGAGATCCCGGATGCGGCTCTGCAATATGGGCACATCCTTGGCTGGACCCCAGCTCAGCCCCTGCTGATCCATGACATCAGTTGTGGTGGAGGGCCCGAGCGAAAGGCGGGGGAAGCTACCCACTTGGCACTTCTGGGAGCGGTGATGTAGAACCACTCCCGTTGCCATAATCCGGACACCTCTGGAAAGGAACCTTTTGGCCACGGAGCTCCTGCAATCTTGCTTATTAATGCGCCTCCGCATGCTGCATACTGCCCTTCGACCGTCTTCGGCTTCACATCAGAGGTCTTGAGCCACAGGCTGAAGTGAGGGGTAATGCATAGGAAGGCCTCACATACGGCAATAAATGCCGAGATGTGGAGAAAGGAATCCGGGGCTAGATCATGGAAATCAACCCGTAATAGAACATCAAACCCCTTACGAAGGATCCAGAGTGAGGCATAGTCCTCGGAGGAAGTGGGCGATGAACATGACATCTTCATTGGGTTCAGGAGTAGGGACGACCTGCCCTCGGGCGGGCAGCCGATGTGAGACTTTGGCGGTTAGGTATCTTGCCTCCCTCAACTTCTTGATATCCTCTTCCGTGACGGAGGAGGGCATCCAACGGCCCTGGAGGCTGGATCCGGACATGATTGAAGAGCTGAAACACCTGACCTAGGCTTTGAGTGTTAGAACTCGAGGCGGGGGAGGGATTCGATTGAGCACGGGAGGAAAAAAAGTAAAGGCCTTGACCCTTATAAAGGGGGTGAATATCAAGCGTCCTCCTCGTGGCCGTTTGGGACTTACCTAAAATCTAAGAGTCCTAGGCGTGGTTGGGTTACCCACGCCCGTATTGATGAGAATCCCGTAATACGGGGAACATGATCTCTGCTTTGACAAGACGTGTCAAGAAACTGCCTCGCATTATGTGTGGGGCTAGTTAAGGAAAAATGGTTCGAATAATCACCGAGCCATGGCATAATGTCATGTTGCCAAAACGTGTCAGCAGATTAGATTTGTGGAAATATTATTCTCACTCTACGGTGGTATGTGGAACTTATTTTGCAGGGTCGGACACTATCCTTTTATTTGAACTCTTCTGTGGTATATCCGGAGGAGGAACCCGCCTTGCAATGCCGAAGACAACACTGCATGCCGGACTCATCATCATGGAAGCCTGGTTTAGGGGCTACTGAGGGAGTCCGGGATTAGGGGGTCTCCGGACAGCCGGACTCTATCCTTGGCCGGACTGTCGGACTATGAAGATACAAGATTGAAGACTTCGTCTCGTGTCCGGATGGGACTCTACTTGGCATGGAAGGCAAGCTAAGCAGTACGGATATGGATATCTCCTCCTTTGTAACCGACCTTGTGTAACCCTAGCCCCTCCCGGTGTCTATATAAACCGGAGGGTTTTAGTCCATAGGACAACAGACAATCATACCATAGGCTAGCTTCTAGGGTTTAGCCTCTCTGATCTCGTGGTAGATCTACTCTTGTACTACCCATATCATCAATGTTAATCAAGCAGGAGTAGGGTTTTACCTCCATCGAGAGGGCCCAAACCTGGGTAAAAACATTGTGTCCATTGTCTCCTGTTACCATCCGCCTTGACGCACAGTTCGGGACCCCCTACCCGAGATCCGCCGATTTTGACACCGACACCCCTTTTGATTTCCCGCAACAATCCAAGAGTAATGTTGATTAACATCATTGAAGACTTCTTGGATTATATCTAGAACTGGGGCTTCCTTTTTAAGATTCTCTTCAAAGATTTTATTGTTGCCAAGCAAATGTCTTAAAGCATAATCACTATTGTAAAGAATTTCATCTATCATAGGTTTTTCACGATTCATACCACAAAAGTCAAAGATTTCCCTAGCTCCCCGTATTATGTAGTCAAAATCATTCATAAGAACGAGAGTGGCTAACTTTTTAGTTCTAGGATTCTTTATAACGGGGAGCTAAAAAACAATCTTCGCAAGGTAGGATGGGTACGAATAAATTTACTTTCAAGTTTCAGAACTAGTGCTGAATTAGCATCCACATAAGATCTAGTAGTTTTAAGTATGGGAGCATCATCAAGACTAAGCTTCCCAACACAATTGAAAAATTCTTGGATACGTTCTTTTCCCATAACATTCCCTTGCCCCAAGATAAAAGTTTGAGCATCCAGATTGCCTGTACGTCCAATCTTAGGAGTCAGGCCATCATCTATTGGTGCCATACCAAAATCACTCATGATTGGAAGCAAAGAACAGATCTTATGAGAAAGTGGCGAATGGAAAAGGAGAGGCGAATAAAATGGCAAATTTTTGTGAAGTGGGGGAGCGGAAAACGAGGGGCAAATGGCAAATAATGTAAATTGCAAGGAGATGAGAATTGTGATTAGGAACCTGGTTATGATGAAGATCCTCCCCGGCAACGGCGCCATAAATTCCTTTTGATGTCGCTTGAAGCTACGTCGGTTTTTCCCCAAAGAGGAAGGGATGATGCAGCACAACGGCGGTAGGTATTTCCCTCAGATATGAAACCAAGGTTATCAAACCAGTAGGAGAACCAAGCAACACAATGTAAACAGCCCCTGCACACAAATAACAACCACTCGCAACCTGGCGTGTTAAAGGGCTTGTCAATCCCTTTCGGGCAACGGCGCCAAAAATGGCGTGTTGACGGGAGAGAGTTGTGAATATTGATAGATCGAACACCAAATAAAATAAATTACAGCAAGGTATTTTTGAATTTTTGGTTTAATAGATCCGTTTATCTATGGCGGTAGATATAGATCCCATCTTTTTATCCTTAGTAGCAATGATACATACGTGTCGGTTCCCTTTCTGTCACTGGGATCAAGCACCGTAAGATCGAACCCACTACCAGGCACCTCTTCCCATTGCAAGATAAATAGATCAAGTTGGCAAAACAAACCCCAAATATCGGAGAAGAAATACAAGGCTATAAGAGATCATGCATAAAAGAGATCAAAGAAACTCGAATACTTTCATGGATATAAAAAGATAGATCTGATCATAAACTCAAAGTTCACCGATCCCAACAAACACACCGCAAAAGAGTTACATCATATGGATCTCCAAGAGACCATTGTATTGAGAATCAAGAGACAGAGATGAAGCCATCTAGCTACTAACTACGGATCCGAAGGTCTACAAAGAACTACTCACGCATCATCGGAGAGGCACCAATGGCAGTGGTGAACCCCTCTGTGATGGTGTCTAGATTGGATCTGGTGGTTCTGGACTCTACGGCGTCTGGATGAATATTTCGTCGACTCCCCTAGGGTTTTCAGAATATTGGGGTATTTATAGAGCAAAGAGGCGGTCCGGGGGTCACCCGAGGAGGGCACAACCCACCATGGCGCGCCTGGGCCTCCTGGTGCGCCCTGGTGGGTTGTCCCCTCCTCGGCACTCCCTCCAGGTGCAACCAGGGCCCAATATCTTCCATCTAGTCCATAAAAAATCTCCGTAAAGTTTCGTGGCATTTGGACTCCGTTTGATATTGATTTTCTGCAATGTAAAAAACATGGAAAAAACAACAACTGGTACTTGGCACTATGTCAATAGGTTAGTACCAAAAATGATATAAAATGATTATAAAACATCCAAGATTGGTAAAAAAACAGCATGGAACAATCAAAAATTATAGATACGTTGGAGACGTATAACCTACGGGTTCGAGAACTATGTAGACATGACCAAGACACATCTCCGGTCAATAACCAATAGCAGAACCTGGTTGCTCATATTGGTTCCTACATATTCTACGAAGATCTTTATCGGTCAAACCGCAATAACAACACACGTTATTCCCTTTGTCATCGTTATGTTACTTGCCTGAGATTCGATCGTCGGTATCATCATACCTAGTTCAATCTCATTATCGGCAAGTCTCTTTACTCGTTTCGTAATACCTCATCCCATAACTAACTCATTAGTCGCATTGCTTGCAAGGCTTATAGTGATGTGCATTACCGAGAGGGCCCAGAGATACCTCTCGGATACACGGAGTGACAAATCCTAATCTTGATCTATGCCAACCCAACAAACACCTTCGGAGACACCTGTAGAGCATATTTATAATCACCCAGTTACGTTGTGATGTTTGATAGAACACAAGGTGTTCCTCTGGTATTCGGGAGTTGCATAATCTCATAGTCAGAGGAATATGTATGAGTCATGAAGAAAGCAGTAGCAATAAAACTTAACGATCATTATGCTAAGCTAATGGATGGGTGTTGTCCATCAAATCATTCTCTAATGATGTGATCCCGTTCATCAAATGACAACACATGTCTATGGTCAGGAAACTTAACCATCTTTGATTAACGAGCTAGTCAAGTAGAGGCATACTAGGGACACTCTGTTTGTCTATGTATTCACACATGTACTAAGTTTACAGTTAATACAATTCTAGCATGAATAATAAACATTTATCATGATATAAGGGAATATAAATAAAAAATTATTATTGCCTCTAGGGCATATTTCCTTTAGTCTCCCACTTGCAGTAGAGTCAATAATCTAGATTACATAGTAATGATTCTAACACCCATAGAGTCTTGGTGTTGATCATGTTTTCCTCGTGGAAGAGGCTTAGTCAATGGGTCTGCAACATTCAGATTCGTATGTATCTTGCAAATCTCTATGTCTCCCTCCTTGACTTGATCACAGATGGAATTGAAGCGTCTCTTGATGTGTTTGGTTCTCTTGTGAAATCTGGATTCCTTCACCAAGGCAATTGCTCCAGTATTGTCACAAAAGATTTTCATTAGAACCGATGCACTAGGTATTACACCTAGATCGGATATGAACTCCTTCATCCAGACTCCTTCATTTGCTGCTTCCGAAGTAGCTATGTACTCCGCTTCACACGTAGATCCTGCCATGACGCTTTGCTTGGAACTGCACCAACTTACAGCTCCACCATTCAATATAAATACATATCCAATTTGCGACTTTGAGTCATACGGATCAGTGTCAAAGCTTTCATCGACGTAACCATTTACGACAAGCTCTTTGTCACCTCCATAAACGAGAAACATATCCTTAGTCCTTTTCAGGTATTTCAGGATGTTCTTGACCGCTGTCAAGTGATCCACTCCTGGATTACTTTGGTACCTCCTCGCTAAACTTAATTATAGCAAGGCACACATCAGGTCTGTTACACAACATTGCATACATGATAGAACCTATGGCTGAGGCATAAACAGGGAATGACTTTCATTTTCTCTCTATCTTCTGGAGTGGTCGGGCATTGAGTCTGACTCAACTTCACACCTTGAAATACATGCAAGAACCCTTTCTTTGACTGATCCATTTTCAACTTTTTCAAAACATTATCAAGGTATGTGCTTTGTGAAAGTCCCATTAAGCGTCTTGATCTATCTCTATAGATCTTGATGCCCAATATATAAGCAGCTTCACCGAGGTCTTCCATTGAAAAATTCTTATTCAAGTATCCTTTTATGCTATCTAGAAATTTTGTATTATTTCCAATCAATAATATGTTATCCACATATAATAGTAGAAATGCTATAGAGCTCCCACTCACTTTCTTGTAAATACAGGCTTCTCCAAAAGTCTGTATAAAACCATATGCTTTGATCACACTATCAAAGCGTATATTCCAACTCTGAGAGGCTTGCACCACTCCATAAATAGATCGCTGGAGCTTGCACACTTTGTTAGCATCTTTAGGATCGACAAAACCTTCTGGTTGCATCATATACAACTCTTCTTTAAGAAATCCATTAAGGAATGCAGTTTTGACATCCATTTGCCAAATTTCATAATCATAAAATGCGGCAATTGCTAACATGATTCGGACAGACTTAAGCATCACTACAGGTGAGAAGGTATCATCGTAGTCAACTCCTTGAACTTGTCGAAAACCTTTCACAACAAGTCAAGTTTTGTAGACAATAACATTACCGTCAGCGTCAGTCTTCTTCTTGAAGATCCATTTATTCTCTATGGCTTGCCGATCATTGGGCAAGTCAACCAAAGTCCACACTTTGTTCTCATACATGGATCCCATCTTAGATTTCGTGGCCTCAAGCCATTTTGCAGAATCTGGGCTCATTATCGCTTCCTCATAGTTCGTAGGTTCGTCATGGTCAAGTAACATGACTTCCAGAAGAGGATTACCATACCACTTTTGTGCGGAACGTACTCTGGTTGACCTACGAGGTTTGGTAGTAACTTGATCTGAAGTTTCAGGATCATTATCATTAACTTCCTCACTAATTGGTGTAGGCATCATTGGAACTAATTTCTATGATGAACCACTTTCCAATTCGGGAGAAGGTACAACTACCTCATCAAGTTCTACTTTCCTCCCACTCACTTCTTTCGATAGAAACTCCTTCTCTAGAAAGGATCCGTTCTTAGCAACGGATATCTTGCCTCTGGATCTGTGATAGAAGGTGTACCCAACAGTTTCCTTTGGGTATCCTATGAAGATGCATTTCTCCGATTTGGGTTCGAGCTTATCAGGTTGAAGCGTTTACACAAAAGCATCACAACCCCAAACTTTAAGAAACGACAGCTTAGGTTTCTTGCTAGACCATAGTTCATATTGTGTCATCTCAACGGATTTAGATGGTGCCCTATTTGTTGGGGAACACAGTATTTCAAAAAATTTACCTATGATCGCGCAAGATCTATCTAGGAGATGCATAGCAACGAGTAGAGAGAGTGTGTCCACGTACCCTCATAGACCGAAAGCGAAAGCGTTTAGTAACGCGGTTGGTGTAGTCGAACGTCTTCGCGATCCAACTGATCCAAGCACCGAACGTACAGCACCTCTATGTTCAGCACACGTTTAGCTCGATGAAGTTCCTCGAACTCTTGATCTAGTTGAGGTCGAGGAAGAGTTCCGTCAGCACGACGGCATGGCGACGGTGATGATGAAGTTACTGGCGCAGGGCTTCGCCTCAACACTATGACGATATGACCGAGGTGTGTAACTGTGGAGGGGGGCACCGCACACTGCTAAGAGAAGACTTGGTGTGCTTTTGGGGTGCTCCCCTCCCACGTATTCAAAGGGGGGAGGAGAGGTGGCCGGCCCAAGGGGGCGCGCCATGGGGGGGAGTCCTACGTGGACTCCCGGTCCAAGTAGGATTTGCCCCCCTTTCCTATTCCCACTAGAAGGAGGGAAGGAGGAGGAGAAGAGAAGGAAAGGGGGGCGGCCCCCCAACCCTAGTCCAATTTGGATTGGGCTTGGGTGTGCCACCACCTGGCCGACGCCTTCTCTCTCCACTAGGGCCCATGAAGGCCCATTAACTCCCCATGGGGGGGTGTCCGGTAACCCCCGGTACTCCAGAAAATGCTCGAACCTTTTCGAAACCATTCCGGTGTCCAAACACAACCTTCAAATATATCAATCTTTATGTCTCGACCATTTTGAGACAGATCGTCATGTCCGTGATCTCATCCAGGACTACTAACAAACTTCGGTTCATCAAATCACATAACTCATAATACAAATCGTCATCGAACGTTAAGCGTGCAGACCCTACGGGTTCGAGAACTATGTAGACATGACCGAGACACATCTCCGGTCAATAACCATTAGCAGAACCTGGATGCTCATATTGGCTCCTACATATTTACGAAGATCTTTATCGGTCAAACCGCATAACAACATACGTTGTTCCCTTTTGTCATCGGTATGTTACTTGCCCGAGATTCTATCGTCGGTATCATCATACCTAGTTCGATATCCTTACCGGCAAGTCTCTTTACTCGTTCCGTAATGCATCATCCCGTGGCTAACTCATTAGACACATTGCTTGCAAGGCTCATAGTGATGTGCATTACCGAGAGGGCCCAGAGATACCTCTCTGATACACAGAGTGACAAATCCTAATCTTGATCTGTGCCAACTCAACAAACACCATCGAGACACCTGTAGAGCATCTTTATAATAACCCATTTACGTTGTGACGTTTCATAGCACACAAGGTGTTCCTCCGGTATTCGGGAGTTGCATAATTTCATAGTCAGAGGAACATGTATAAGTTATGAAGAAAGCAATAGCAATAAAACTAAACGATCATTATGCTAAGCTAACGGATGGGTCTTGTCCATCACATCATTCTCTAATGATGTCATCCCGTTCATCAAATGACAACACATGTCTATGGCTAGGAAACATAACCATCTTTGATAAACGAGCTAGTCAAGTAGAGGCATACTAGGGACACTTTGTTTGTCTATGTATTCACACGTGTACTAAGTTACTGGTTAATACAATTCTAGCAAGAATAATAAACATTTATCATGATATAAGGAAATATAAATAACAACTTTATTATTGCCTCTATCATCCACAAATTTAAACCATGAGTAGGGCAATTACATATCATTAATTTCATTCTCTCCCAAGCTTGTGCAACATGTTCATGATCAAGTTGTTTAAAGTTCATAACATCGTTCTAAGAGAGATGATCTTAGCAGGAGGAAAATACTTAGACATAAAAGCATCTTTGCACTTATTCCATGAATCAATACTATTTTTAGGCAAAGACGAAAACCAAGCTTTAGCACAATCTCTAAGCGAAAAAGGAAATAGCTTCAATTTAACAATATCATTATCCACATCTTTCTTCTTTTGCATGTCACACAAATCAACGAAGCTATTTAGATGGGTAGCGGCATCTTCACTAGGAAGGCCGGAAAACGGATCTTTCATGACAAGATTCAGCAAAGCAGTATTAATTTCACAAGATTCAGCATCGGTAAGAGGAGCAATCGAAGTGCTAATAAAATCATTGTTGTTGGTATTGGTGAAGTCACATAATTTAGTATTATCTTGAGCCATCGCGAGAAACAAGCGAACTAACACACAAGCAAACAAAAAGGCAAGCGGACAAAAAGGGGCAAATAGAGAAAGAGAGGGAGGATAGAGAGAGAGAGGGCGAATAAAATGGCAAGGGTGAATTGGGGGGGAGAGGAAAACGAGAGGCAAATGGCAAATAATGTAATGCGGGAGATAAGGGTATGTGATGGGTACTTGGTATGTTGACTTTTGCGTAGACCTCCCCGGCAACGGCGCCAAAAATCCTTCTTGCTACCTCTTTTTAGCACTGCGTTGGTTTTCCCCGAAGAGGAAGGGATGATGCAGCAAAGTAGCGTAAGTATTTCCCTCAGTTTTTGAGAACCAAGGTATCAATCCAGTAGGAGGCTATGCGCGAGTCCCTCGTACCTGCACAAAACGAATAAATCCTCGCAACCAACGCAAATAGGGGTTGTCAATCCCTATAGGGCCACTTACGAGAGTGAGATTTGATAGATATGATAAGATAATATTTTTGGTATTTTTATGATAAAGATGCAAAGTAAAATAAAGGCAAAGTAAATAGCAAAGTAAATAACTAAGTAGTAAGAGATTAATATGATAAAGATAGACCCGGGGGCCATAGGTTTCACTAGTGGCTTCTCTTGAGAGCACAAGTATTCTATGGTGGGTGAACAAATTACTGTTGAGCAATTGACAGAATTGAGCATAGTTATGAGAATATCTAGGTATGATCATGTATATAGGCATCACGTCCGAGGCAAGTAGATCGACTCCTGCCTGCATCTACTACTATTACTCCACTCATCGATCGCTATCCAGCATGCATCTAGAGTATTAAGTTAAAAACAGGGTAACGCCTTAAGCAAGATGACATGATGTAGAGGGATAGACTCATGCAATATGAAGAAAACCCCATCTTGTTATCCTCGATGGCAACAATACAATACGTGCCTTGCTGCCCTTACTGTCACCGGGAAAGGATACCGCAAGATTGAACCCAAAGCTAAGCACTTCTCCCATTGCAAGAACGATCAATCTAGTAGGCCAAACCAAACTGATAATTCGAAGAGACTTGCAAAGATAACCAATCATACATAAAGAATTCAAAGAAGATTCAAATATTATTCATAGATAAACTTGATCATAAACCCACAATTCATCGATCTCAACAAACAAACCGCAAAAAGAAGATTACATCGAATAGATCTCCACAAGAGAGGGGGAGAACATTGAATTGAGATCCAAAAAGAGAGAAGAAGCCATCTAACTACTAACTACAGACCCGTAGGTCTGAAGTAAACTAATCACACTTCATCGGAGAGGCTATGGTGTTGATGTAGAAGCCCTCCATGATCGATGCCCCCTCCGGCGGAGCTCCGGAACATGCCCCAAGATGGGATCTCGTGGATACAGAAAGTTACAGCGGTGGAATTAGGGTTTTGGCTCCTGTTCTGATCGTTTGGGGGTACGTGGATATATATATAGGAGGAAGAACTATGTCGGTGGAGCCACAAGGGCCCCACGAGGGTGGAGGGCGCGCCTGGGGGGTAGGCGCGCCCCCTACCTCGTGGCCTCCTGTTACGTGGCTTGACGTTGGGTCCAAGTCTCCTGAGTTGTATTCGGTGAGAAAATCACGTTCCCGAAGGTTTCATTCCGTTTGGACTCCGTTTGATATTCCTTTTCTTCGAAACCCTAAAACAGGCAAAAAAACAACAATTCTGGGCTGGGCCTTCGGTTAATAGGTTAGTCCCAAAAAATAATATAAAATTGGATAATAAAGCCCAATAATGTCCAAAACAGTAGATAATATAGCATGGAGCAATCAAAAATTATATATACATTGGAGATGTATCAAGGCGCCGTGGACGGCGTCGGAGGGGGCATCCCAGGCGCCGACGAGCGGGGTGCCGATGGTGGTAGGGCCACAGGCCGCCTCGGCCACCGAACTGGCGATGGTGCCGGAAGGTGCGCCGCAGAGGGCGCCGGCCACGGGGGAGGCGGCCAGCGAAGAGCGAGCCCTAGTCCTCAGGCGAGGGGGTGCTGGACCGTTGGGTCGCAGCCGACGCGGGACGGGCCCAGTGAGGCCTTTCAGGCCTCTAACCCAGGAGGAAGCAGCGATGGCCGCCGTGACCCGGCGCCTACAAGGGCGGGCAGACCGGATCCAGGCCTTCGCCCAGGCCGAGGTGGAGCAGGCGCGGGAGCTGGAGCACGCCTTGACTGTCAGTTTTTTCCTTGCCTTCTGCATTTTCTTTTCCCGTTGCTTCTTCTTTGTGGGGGCACGGCGCACCCACTGGGTGTAGCCCCCGAGATCCGAGCCAACTGGGTAGCAGTTGGGTTGAATCTTAAGTTGTTATCCTTGTGTTGGCCGTCGCTTCTTGCAGCAACTGGATTCCTACCGGGTCAGTGTCTTCAACCGTCTCCTCGAGAAGCACCGGCAGCTCAAGGAGTAGCTTGCCGCCAAGGAGGAGGAGCACCACGCCGCAGCAGGTATTCTTTTGCATGCTCTTCTTTAGTGGGGGCGCGCTAGCGCACCCACTGGGTGTAGCCACCGAGATTTGGGTCAAGTGTGTAGCAGTTGGGTCGAATCTTATATTGTTGTCTTCGTTTTTGACTCTTTCTTCTGCAGCTGAGGTACTGTCTTGGAGGACCCAGCTGTTTCAGGCCGGCCTTCATTAGGACCATCTTGTCACCGACACCGGCCGGCTTGGGGCCGAGGTGGCGAGGGCGAGGGCAGAGGCGACGGGAGCCCGACAGTGATAACCCACAAGTATAGGGGATCAATTGTAGCCTCTTCTGATAGTAAGAGTGTCGAACCCAATAAGGAGCTAAAGGTATAACAAATAATCCCTCAAGTTCTATCGACCACCGATACAACTCTACGCACGCTTAACGTTCGCTTTACCTAGAACAAGTATGAAACTAGAAGTACTTTGTTGGTGTTGTTGGATAGGTTTACAAGATAATAAAGAGCACATAAAAAAAAGTAGGGGCTGTTTAGATGAAGACACAACTAAGTTAGTTTTAGTAGAGAGCTTGTTGTCACACAAGAAAGTTATTTGTCCCTAGGCAACCGATAACTAGACCGGTAATCATTATTACAATTTTATTTGAGGGAGAGGCATAAGGTAACACACTTTCTCTTCTTGGATCATATGCACTTATGATTGGAACTCTAGCAAGCATCCACAACTACTAAAGAACATTAAGGTAAAACCCAACCATTGCATTAAAGTATCAAGTCCTCTTTATTCCCATACGCAAACAACCTACTTACTCGGGTCTGTGCTTTTGTCACTCACGCCACCCACCATAAGCAAATCATTAACATATTGCAAACCCTACAACGGGGCTCCCTCATGCTTGCGCGACATGGAGAGCACCATAGGACACCAGCAATAATAAAACATGCAACTCAGACCAATCACGATCATCAATTAACCTATAGGACAAAACGGATCTACTCAAACATCATAGGACAGCCATACATCATTGGGAAATAATATATAGCGTTGAGCACCATGTTTAAGTAGAGATTACAACGGGTAAAAGAGGGGTTACACCACTGCATAGAGGGGGGAAGAGTTGGTGATGACGGCGGTGAAGTTGTGGGTGTAAATCGTTGTTGCGGTGATGGCCCCGACGACGTTCTGGTGCCACCGGGAGAGAGGGGCAGAGAGAGCCCCCCTTGTTCTTTTTCTTCTTCTTATTCCTTGACCTTCTCCCTAGATGGGAGAAGGGTTTCCCCTCTGGTCCTTGGTCTCCATGGCATGGGAGGGGCGAGAGCCCCTCCAAGATTGGATTTGTCTCTCTGTCTCTCTCTGTTTCTGCGTTCCAGATTCTGCCCTTTCACTGTTTCTTATATTCCCGGAGATCCGTAAATCCGATTGGGCTGAAATTTGGACAAGATTTTTACCCGTATATTAGCTTTCTTGCGGCGGAAGAAGGGCAACAACCGCCTTATAGGGTGTCCACGAGGGTCAGGGGCGTGCCCCCTGCCCCGTGCCCCCCTCGTGCATCGTCTCGCGTTGATTCCACTTCCCAAAATTCACATATATGCCAAAAAAAATCTCCGTCGGTTTTTATCCCGTTTGACTCCATTTGATATGGATTTTCCGTGAAACAAAAAACATGCAACAAATAGGAACTGGCACTGGGCACTGGATCAATATGTTAGTCCCAAAAATAGTATAAAAAGTTGCCAAAAGTATATGAAAGTTGTAGAATATTGGCATGGAACAATCAAAAATTATAGATACGACGGAGACGTATCAGCATCCCCAAGCTTAATTCCTACTCGTCCTCGAGTAGGTAAATGATAAAATAGATAATTTTTGATGTGGAATGCTACCTAGCATAATCTTGATCATGTAATCTAATCATGGCATGAATTTTAAGACACGAGTGATTCAAAGCAATAGTCTATCATTTGACATTAAGACAATAATACTTGAAGCATACTAATAACGCAATCATGTCTTTTCAAAATAACATGGCCAAAGAAAGTTATGCCTACAAAATCATATGGTCTGGCTATGCTCCATCTTCACCACATAAAATATTCAAATCATGCACAACCCCGATGACAAGCCAAGCAATTTTTTCATACTTTTGATGCTCTCAAACCTTTTCAACTTTCACGCAATACATGAGCATGAGCCATGGATACAACACTATAGGTGGAATAGAATATGATGATGGAGGTTGTGTGGAGAAGACAAAAAGGAAGAAAGTCTCACATCGACGCGGCTAATCAATGGGCTATGGAGATGCCCATCAATTGACGTCAATGCGAGGAGTAGGGATTGCCATGCAACGGATGCACTAAGAGCTATAAGTGTATGAAACCTCAAACTGAAAACTAAGTGGGTGCGCATCCAACTTGCTTGCTCATGAAGACCTAGGGCATTTGAGGAAGCCCATCATTGGAATATACAAGCCAAGTTCTATAATGAAAATTCCCACTAGTATATGAAAGTGATAACTCAAGAGACTCTCTATATGAAGAACATGGTGCTACTCTGAAGCTCAAGTGTGGTAAAAGGATAGTAACATTGCCCCTTCTCTCTTTTTTTTGTTTTGGTGGGCTTCTTTGGCCTCTTTTTTTTATTTGGGCTTCTTTGGCCTCTTTTATTTTTTTAAGTCTGGAGTCTCATCCCGACTTGTGGGGGAATCATAGTCTCCATCATCCTTTCCTCACTGGGGAAATGCTCTAATAATGATGATCATCACACTTTTATTTACTTACAACTCAATATTACAACTCGATGTATAGAACAAAGTATGACTCTATATGAATGCCTCTAGCAGTGTACCAGGATGTGCGATGATCTAGCATAGCAAAGATATCAAAAAATGGACAAGCCATGAAAATATCATGCTAGCTATCTTACGATCATGCAAAGCAATATGGCAATGAATTCTCAAGTCATGTATATGATGATGATGGAAGTTGCATGGCAATATATCTCGGATTGGCTATGGAAATGCCATAATATGTAGGTATGGTGGCTGTTTTGAGGAAGATATAAGGAGGCTTATGTGTGATAGAGCATATCATATCACGGGGTTCGAATGCACCGGCAAAGTTTGCACCAACTCTCGAGCTGAGAAAGGGCAATGCACGATACCAAAGAGGCCAGCAATGATGGAAGGGTGAGAGTGCGTATAATCCATGGACTCAACATTAGTCATAAATAACTCACATACTTATTCCAAAAGTCTATTAGCTATCAAAACAAAGTACTACACGCATGCTCCTAGGGGGATAGATTGGTAGGAAAAGACCATCGCTTGTCCCCGACCGCCAGTCATAACACTACAAAAAAATACACTTCCGTGATGATACATGTTTGTCACAGTAGGTCGCTTTTTTGTCATGCATGTACATCCATGACAAATTTATGACAGAATCAAGATAGTCATACATGTGCTGTCGTAGAAGTGTTCCATGACATTACCAAAATTATCATCACGGAAGTGTCCACTTCCATGACGATAAATCGCGCGTCACAGAAGTGCTTTCGTCAAGGGTGACCGGCACGTGGCATCCATCGTAACGGAATGCCGGTAAGCTATCGGGTCGGGTTTTGGATCCGACAACCCGTTAACAGCCCCGACCAATGGGGATTTTCCATGTGTAAAATCATCATTGGCTAGAGGAAACACGTGCCAGCTCGTCAGTGGGTCAGATAGGCGCCTATGATATGTCGACACGTGGCACGGCCCAACAGTGGCCCATTTAGCTTACAAAGCCGGCCCGTTTGACTTGGTCAAAAGTTAACGGGCTGGCCCATGAAAAGCCTATTAACGGTCTCTTCGCAAATAGCCCATTTTACGGCCCGTTAACTCACGGCCCGTTAGGCCCTAAAGGAAATCGGCCCAACGACGTCATGTGGGCCGTCGAATATAATACCATCCCATTTCACTTTCGGCCCATGTATGGCCCACGACGTCTTTCGGCCCATATGAGGCCTTCGTATCTTTCGGCCCATTACAGGACCACGGTGACTCTAGCCCATAATGAACAGTAATTTTCTTTATACCCGTTAATGGCCCGTGATTTACATGGGCCGTTTCCAGCCCGTGTTAGCTTTCGGCCTATTGACGGCCCATACGTTCTTGGGCTCCTTTTTGGCCCTCGATTACTTCCGGCCCTTTACTGGCCTGTTCCCCTAATGGGCCAAATTCGGCCCATGGCAAGAGTCGGCCCGTTACTGGCCTGTTCTACTAATGGGACAAATTCGGCCCATGGCAAGAGTCGGCCCGTTACTGGCCTGTTACCCTAATGGGCCAAATTTGGCCCATGGCAAGAGTCGGCTCGTTTCTGGCCTGTTAACCCATTGCACCGTTTCTGGCCCGTCCTATATTCTGGCCCATTAACGACCCGTTATGCCTGTGACAGAATTAAGCCTTTGCTATCCTACGGCCTGTTAACGGCCTGTCACCGTGCTGGGCCAATACCAATTATGCCCGTTTATGGCCCATGTAGACCCATTTATCCGACGGCCCGAGGCCCATCGATTACAGGCCCATTTATCGATAGCCCATAGGAGACCCATGGATCCTACGGCCCGTATATGGCCCATGGTAGTTGCGGCCACTAGCAAACCAGGGAAAAAGAAGACTAGGAAATAAATAAGGCCGAAACTAACGCTAGGCTATTAAGGCAATTGCACAGATTACATCCACTCGGCATCAAAGATCGCCACCAGTGCAAATATAGGGAACACCCTACACTCTACAAAAATGGTTTGCTTTTTTCTTCAGGCGGTGGCTACACGTTAAGAATAAATTTTGTATCGCACCAAAAGAAATTACAACTATATAACAAAAGGAAGGTTGGCATAAAACTTAACAGTCTAGCAAATAAATGCACCACCAGAAGTTCAGAAGCTCAGTTCATTTGACATGACTGTTACGTTTTCATGCTGTATTGTCCGATGGAGCACCATAACCCTCGCCTTCATTTCCCCTAGGCTCCTGAACAACATAGCAAATGTTTGATAGTCTGGTTTCAAAACCATGCATATCTTGACGACATTGAGCAATGTTTCTCCTTGTTTCACAAAGGGTCTCTGTTAGGGAATGGACTTGTGTCTGGAGCGCAGATACAGCATTGCTTTGAGCTTGCATATCTTGATCATGAGGTAGTTTGGACGATATTGCCTTAACAACCAACCCAGTATTACACAGGAACGTGCTTTTGGCACTGTTAGTGGACAGGTACTGACCCACTGCAGCAAGAGCTGACATTGCGGTTATAGTTGCCTCGCCACCTTCAGAAGGTGGCGGTTCCACCATTTTTTCCATAGCTCGCTGAAAAGTTGAGGTTTTACATTACTAGTACCAGAACAGAAGATATTAAGGAGGCAGCAAAACCAAACAAAATAGCTTTGGTCTATATACAGAACTTATTCTGGGGAACCCATGTAAAATATTAGTTGTATTTTATTGGAAAGTACATAATAAAACCAGGTTCCAAACATATGACCATGTACCATCGCTAATGTATTGTCTATTTCTTCATATTGTATTGAGGGCTAAGGATAAAGAGACGAAGTTTATAATACGGTAAGCATAGTATGACGTCATTCATATCACAAAACAACTGAGAACAGACAAACAGGCAATTGTAACGTTGTGTAGGCAAGTCCAGCACGGAACTAGATTACGGGTCAAGATCAAAGGAACATCACTCCTCTCTTTTAAACCTTGTAAGGTGCAATGATACGCTAAGACAATTGTGTATAAAATTGAAAAGAGTAATAGACATTGGCTGCAAACACTAGTAGAAAAGGGGCCTTTAGTCCCGGTTCTGGAACCGGTACTAAAGGGTCGGTACTAAAGCCTCCCCCTTTAGTCCCGGTTCTAACTGGAACCGGGACTAAAGGCCCTCCACGTGGCCGTTGCATGGAGGTCCACCTTTAGTCCCGGTTGGTAACACCAACCGGTACTAAAGGATATTTTATGATTTTTTTGAAAAAAAAAATTTGAAATTTTTTTTTGAATTTTTTTTGAATTTCAAATTTCTGAATAATCACCCCTCATCACTGCTCAATTTAACCTTTAATCTGTAATCACCCCTCATCATTCCAAATCATCTAACTTCCCGAACGGTCACCCATCCTCTCACTACTCCAGCCTGAGCACGCTTAACTTTCGGGTTCTATTCTCCCTCGTTTCCAAGTCTGCACTTGTTGTTTTCCTGACAATAGTAAGATGACAATCCTATTAACCCTCAGGAATTTACCTTGAGCATGAAGTCACACATTTCACTGTTTGAGTTTGAAACTATTTTTCTAAAAATCAATAATTATTTAGTAACACTAATATTTCTTGAATAAGTAGTTTGACCATAGTTTGACCACAGTTTGACCATAGTTGACCAAAATTTTAAAAAACTGAAATAATTATTTAGTAACACTAATATTCTTGAATAATTATTTAGTAACACTAATACTTCTTGAATAAGTAGTTTGACCATAGTTTGACCAGATTTAACAAAAATTCAAAAAAAACTGAAATTTGAGCATAACTTTTTTTCCTTTTAGAATCTGAGGATTCTAAAAATTTGCAAACAGGCCGTAGGCGGTCTCCATTGAATGCAGATTTTCGTTCCGAACATTTTGATGTATTATACGTTTTATTCCGACAACGTATGCAAAAGTTATAGCCGTTTTACATTTTAACTACATTTTTTGCAAAACATGTCCAAATTTAAGTTTTTCAATTTTCCTAACTAGTAGATGTAGTAACATAACTACCTCTCGAAGGATTTTAAATTTTGAAATTTCTATCATTTTCTTTTGCTTTTTACAAAACTGAAAAGGCGATGCACTGGGGGGTAGGATTTGAAAATTGCACCATTAGTACCGGTTCGTGGCACGAACCGGTACTAAAGGTCTCAACCCCATTAGTACCGGTTCATGCCACGAACCGGTACTAATGGGCATCGCACCCTTTAGTACCGGTTCGTGCCACGAACCGGGACTAAAGGTCCCATTTGAACCGGGAGTAATGCCTGTATGGTGCCCTCGCCGCTTGAACCGGGACTAATGCTCACATTAGTCCCGGTTCGTAATGCAACCGGGATTAATGCTCTTTTCTGGCTGGACCAAAGCACCTTTTTCTACTAGTGAAACCATACAGTTCAAGGCACAAGTCAGAGTAAGTAGTAGTTAAAAGGCATGAGGATTAAGGACTTACAACAACGGCTTTGACTGGTGTAGTCATGCCCTTCTTCTTGCTGGTGTGACAGTCCTTGAAGATTTCCACAGCATTTGGTTCACGTACTTTTTGGTCCTTGCGGGCTTTCCTCTGCATTTGGAACAAGTCAATATATATCTGATAATATGGTACAGCGAAAAGAGTGAAACAACAGCTAACTACAAGAGCCTCGCACTGTGCAATATAGCTACGAGATCCTGTCGTCTGTTGGAATTTCACTTTCGTACGGTTGGCCTTGTTCTTTGAACAATTCACCTACAAGAAGATAGATTTGTGTGGCACATGCGTAAATAGGACTTCAACATGTGATCTGATGACATATATATAATGTACCTGATACTTCGGATCAGACCAGTGTTTAATGAGGCCTCTCCAATCTTCATCAGATATATTTTCCACTGGAGATGTTTGGGCAAGTTCAATTTTAGCCTTGCCTTCAAAGTGAGTTTTCCTCAAGTTATACCGATACTGTCGCAAAGCAGACTTGAAAACATGGGTGCAAGCTTGTATGGTTGCATCATCTTGGCTATCGAACTTGAACCTCATCTGTTGAAAATTATGGGAGTCTCATTATCAGCAACCTAGAAAGTATTGGACAGAGCAAGACGATATTACTAGTTTCCATACATAACCATACTTACAGATAAATGGTCGAGGAAGATTGTGAACTGGGTTTCATCTTTGTCATTCCTGTACTGAATCCATGTTGGGAGGATACGTACATGACACCTAACAGCAACCGCTGCCTCTGATACTAACTTGGCTGACTCTGTAGCATCACATGGCCTTTTTAAACCTGCCTCAAAACGGATCTCCATTCTTCCTCCTCTAGATTTAGTTAACCTATCGAGCATTATCCCTGATGTTTGTTTCCTCTTGCGCCTAGGTGCTAGTCCAACAACAAACATAGGAAGTGTTAGTGTACATCAAACTGTGAGACTACATATAAAGAAGCATGCAACTGTAACTTGACTCCAGCAACTACCTTCTTGCTGTTGAAGCTCACAAGGTTCATCTGATATTGCCAACTCGTGTTGTGTCAAGAGTGCTTGGGAAGTAGTGTCAGGTGGCAAGGGAGCTTGGGAACGTGTTGCTAGCTCAGTTGATGCACGAGTATGTCGTGCAGCTGGTAGTACTGTGGTAGGTGTTGCAAGAACTAGGGTTGTCGCTGCTTGTTTGGTGGCAGCTATTTGTTTCTGTTTGTCTTTTTTTGCAATTCGTGTAGCATGGGATGCCGTGTTTGTTGAATTTTCTGCTGGACTTTGACCTTCTATTGCACCATCAGTACCAGCAGAATTTGCAGGATTCATCCGCTTCTCATTCCCTACCATTTTGTGTTTCTTCCTCTTTCTCTGTGCCATGTTAAGTCAAGCCGACAAGAAAAACGAATAACAATTTAGTTCTTCAGAACAATTTGATGCGTGATGCAGACGAACTGAACTTTGATGTTAGACAACCACATGATAGGAGGATGTAATATGTATGAAAAACAGGACGGAAGAGATAACCAGAACTATGATGTGTAAACTAAGAAGAAGACATTTCACCAAATTAGAAGCGATGCAATGGAAGGTAGACACCATATGAAAGATGCTACAAATATCGCTCTGCCAAGTTAACAGTGTCTCATCATAAATGGCGTTTAAACAAATGTGAAGCAGTACAAGAAATAAATCATATGCAAGATGCAAACAACATCACACTACCATGTTAGAGGTCTCTCGTCATTAGTGCCATTGCATATTCACATCATTGCATATTCATAGCTTATTGTGTGTAAACTAAGGAGAAGGCATTTCAACAAATTAGAAGCAATGAAAGCTAGACACCATATGAAAGATGCAACGAATATCACTCTACCAAGTTAAAACTGTCTTGTCATAAGTGCCATTTCAACAAATTAGTAATACAAGCTAGAAAAGAATGTGAGATGTAACCTATATCACACTCCGAAGTCAAACGTGTCTTATGATAAGTGATTGTTGCAGGTTACACAACAGTAGTAATTTGATGTCAGAACATGGTGTGATAGACAGATATTGTATGTTCTAGAAACAGGAACATGTGTCTTATTCAAGTATAATGTGTAAAGTAAGCAGATGGAATTCAACAAAATTAGAAGCAATACAAGCTAGACATCACACATAAGATGCAACCACATATAACAGTGCCAAGTTAGAGGGAGCACCGGTGATGCTGCACTAGGGGAGACGTGCTCATCATAAACACAGCTTTGCTGAGTGTCTATGCATGTGTTGCCTTGGAAATCATCTTGGGGGTGTGGAGGAGTAGAAACTGTAGAGGCCCTCCGTTCGGAAGGAGCACCTTTATCCGCTGCCTTGCTAACTTCCTTCCGCTTTATTGATTTTGAATTGTCAAGTAAAACCGACAAGAAAAAGAAATAAAATTCTCTCTTCAGAACTCATTCATGCATGATACTAACAATCACTACTTTGATGTAAGGCAAACACATGATACCTGGATGGAATATGTACGAAAAACAGGATGGCATGGCATGTTCACAACTGTTTGTGTAAACTAAGCAGAAACCATTCCAGCAAATAAGAAGAAATGCAAGCTAGACACCACATGAAAGATGCAACCAATATGACTCTGCCAAGTTAAAAGTGTCCCATCATAAATGGAATTTCAACAAATTAGAAGCAGCGCATGCTATAAATCATATGAAAGATGCAACTAATATCGCACTGCATATACTAAAGGTGTATCGTCATGTTGATTGATGCAGGATACAAAAAAAAATAGTTTTATATAAGGACATTCTTAATAGACAGATGTACTATGTACTAAATACAGGAAGGCATGTCACATTAACAGGTATAATGTATAAGCTAAGCAGACTAGCACATGCAGTTTAACCAGATTGGAAGAATTACAATCTAGACACCATATGCAACATGCAACCACATATCATGCTGCCAAGTTAGAGCAAGCACCTGCGATGCTAGTGTAGGGGAAATGCTGTAATCAACTACAGAGCTACGTTCACTATCTTCATCTAGAATTTCTGTTTCTTGAGAATCATGTCGGGAGGTTGACGCTGCATTCTTTAAATGAGAAGTAGTCCCCTTGCATGCCTGCCTCGTCATAAGTGATTGATGAGGGATACACAAGAACATTAGTTTGATGTAAGAACATGGTTAATACACAGATGTACTAGTATGTACCAAAAACAGAAAGGCATGTCATATTCAAAGGTATAATGTGTAAGCTAAGCAGATGTAATTTAACCAAATTGGAAGCAATACAAGCTAGACATCCGGCTGGAGTGGTGAGCATGATCATCTAGGACCTGAGAGCCTGGTGGGAGGCAGCTGCTTCGCCACTATCGCAACTTTTTAGTTGGCTCCCAGGTGATGCCTATCTTTGCTGGGCTTGTCACTGGCTCGGCCAGTGACCTGACTAGCTATTTGTCTTCTGGTGCTCACGGGATGGTGGTTCATGTAAAAAAATATCTTTCCTTATCTTACCGACTTCGGCCTTTCGAATACAATCTAGGCACCATATGGAACATGCAACCACATATGACACCGCGAAGTTAAAGCAAGCACCTGGGATGGTGGTTCATTGTGAGCGAGGTCATCAACTCCAGAGCTACGTTCCCCATCTCCATCTGCTGACACTACACCCTTTAAAGCGTTGAAACGTGTCTTGCCTAGCCGCACACCAAACTGGAGCGACTTCTCTCTTTTCTTTTTGGCTTCTCTCATGGCAGCAGAGTCTGAAATACCCTTGCATAAAAACACAACAGTGAGAGTAAGGGTGAAGTGTGTGCAGAACTAGAGCACTGTAAAAGTAGCAGATAGCAGGTGGCTGAAAAATAAATGATAGGATACATATGATAGCTCTACAACATTACATGGCAAACAAAATTAGATTCTACTCTGTATGATTTTGTAATATATGAGCACAAGAAATGCAGGTACTCCTCCAGCACACCACCACATGTGGTCATATCTAAGATAATAGTCGACTGAGAATAAATAGGTCAGTCGATTTTTTTAATGAACCATCCGATCTATAAGGAACGGGCAGATGGCCTTCGTTACCTCCTGCCAGTCACTATTGACGATCTTTCTCGAACCACCGACGACCATCGGCCCAGACCCCTGCCTCTGCCGCCCCGCCCTCCCATCGACCTCACACCACCGTCGTGCTTGGCAGTGCCCCCAGGCCATCCCTTTAATTCCGGCCGACCTCCAGATCGGGCGCCAGTAGCTATAGGCCGCACACGGCCCTAAGATAAATACCAAGGCGCTGCTTCCCCGGTGTAAGAGGCGTACTAGCGCTTGTTATGCCGGGGAATGCTTCCGTTAATTGGGAATCAAGTGGCCAGAAATTGAAATTCAGGGGGGTGACAGACCTCTAGCTAAGGTGAAATAGTATATGAGGAGAAACCTTATGCATCGCGAGTTACTAGGAACATCTAGTATCAAGAAGAAGCGGTCAACTAATGTCTTCTGTGGGATGAATACCGTGCAAGCAGAGACGTAAGATTTGCACGAATAAGGGAAGAGAAGTAACTTTTTCGGCTGCCGGTGTGGTCACCTCCACAAGTCGCACCGATTTTCTTCTTTTTACCGGGGAAACCGATGTTCTGGAGGGTGCAGGCCTGGACGAACCCATGGCCAAATTGTTGACTGTGTTGCCGTGGCCGTATGTCAGCGGAGGGGAAGCAGATCTGAGGCGGCGAAGGACGGCGTAGCAGGAACAACTTCGGTGAAGTGGAGGGTGGCGAAGTTGGAGCGGCAGCGGTGAGGCGTAGGATGGCGTGGTTGAACTGGCTCGGGTACGGACGGCTCGGCCTCGGCTTCAACCACTAGCCGTGGAGGGCGTTGTGGTTGAGGTTGCGTTGGACGACGACGTCGGGGTATCGGCCCCGGCGTGATGGAGGAGGGCGGCGGTTGATGGGTGGGATGGGGTGGCGGACGGAGGATGCCGGGGTTTTGTGGCTGGTGGAGAGGTAGTTTTGGCGCCCACGGAGTACGAATGGGGAATCGGACGGGTGGGGGGAACCATGTTTCGGTCTGGGACGCGCTTGTTTTTGGCTTTTTTGAACAGAAGATGGGACGCGCTTGTTTGAAATTTGGGGAAAGTACAAACTTTGCCCCCCTCTTAAATTTTGGACCTACTGCGGGTCGGGGGTAGGATGGTAATCCCAGGTGTCCCAAATAGTGGGCGGGAGCGATTTCGGCCGCGCGCATGTGTGCTTTGGCGGCCATTGTGTATGAATGTTTTTCGGATGCGGTTGTGTGGCGTCTAGATGAAGCTACAAACCTACCCCGGTTTAGACCTTTGGGCGTCGGGCTAGTAGGTTTCACGGGTCGGAGTTATTAGAAAAGTAATTTCCTTGTACTACCAAACATTGGTCTCACGCGGTTTCGGGTGAATAGAGGCCCTTTTGAAATTTTGAAACACAAGCATTCACGTTTAGAGTACTCTTGAACTATGAGGCGCTTCGTTCGAAATTTTGAAACACAAGCATTCACGTTTAGAGTACTCTTGAACTATGAGGATTGACCTAAATATACAACGTTATATTTGACCTTGTATGTTTGAAAACCTCATTAAATTATCTGCTTCTTTTTGAAATTTTGACACTTGAAAATCCTGTAAGTACGATTATTTTGGAATGGAGGAGCTAAATTTGAATCTATTTTGTACACAACTACATATGCTATTATGTAGAAAATCAGAGCAAAGATTGGCGCCCCCATAATTTAGGTATGGTTTACAAATGCCATGATATCAAATTCAAATAATTGAATGGACTTCATGTTGAATTCGATTTTTTTAAACCACCTTAAGTTGAATTCAAATGTATGCTAGTTCATAGGTAGTAGCTATTTATAATGTCCATTGTGTAACTTTCGTATGTATAATGTGCTTTACACACACAACATGAACTATACTCACGTTTATATTCGATTGCTAAAGCGATGCATTGTCTGGAGTTCAAAATACTAACTATGTGGATCAATTGTGTCGAATAACAACATAGACATGCTCAAATTCGATTGAATCTAGATGTCTGATGGATCAATGACCGCTCCTTACGCGAATTGCAAATATCATGATCCCATCCTAATATTTGGATACAATTTATATCTTTAATCAATGTGTAGAGCAGTCTTTTACGTGTAGTTTCACTCTCCATCGGTGGTCTCTCACACATGCTCACACACTCTCTCCCGAGGTGTCTTTCTCGCACACATGCTCATGATATAACCCTCCCTCCCTCTCGTAACCATTTACAACTGTTTTCACTAACCTTTATCACAAGCACTCTTCCTCTCGCAAACATACACGCGCACAATCCTCATCGACCCTTTCTATATACATGGACCTGCCTACGTGTCTCTTGTACGCACATTATCTTTGCGCCTGTCTCTCACGCATTGTCTCACACCTCTCTTCCTAATCGACGAGTATGATTCTAGCAGAGCATTCTATAGGATGCCCCTTAAAGTTAGGTTGGATGAATAGTAATATCAGAGATAAAGGGGTTACCTTAGTCCGAGAACCTAGGGTTACAAATCCTAACCAGCTTTGTCAGTGGACACAGAGTCCTTCACAATTCTGCTATCTTTGTCTTGTACGACTAGTCATCCATGGGTCTTCCTAAATGAGTCACGAGCCGACCAATGTGGCGCAGGACGGAACAGAATGAAGGGCCTCACCTCGACCCACCGGACCTCACGCGGTGACACACTCTCTGCCCCCCACGTCTCATTATGTTCTCACACCCACACATACCAACACAAACACCACACACACAGAAAATTTCTCCTGGTGCCTCTATTCCCTCCCCCCTTGCATATACACACTCAAGGGAATGGAATCTCTTGTCGTGACATCATATTCGTCTCTCTCACTCTAGACCACTCTCATTTCTCATGCTCTGTCTCCCACGCCCCCCCCCCCGTCGGCCCCTCTATCCATGCCTCTCTCGAATACGTAATACACACACATACCTCTCTAGGCCCCGCCAAATGCATCAACTACACATTCACACATGTTACATCATGTACCCCATTGATCTAAAAAGCCCTCTCTTCACATTTATTCCGCATACAACATTCCTTTGAATAAAGTGTGGCCAAAAAATTATTTTAGAGTTTATACATATATACAACATTACAAAGTTATATGGAGGAGTACGAACGCTAATTTGCATTGCATGGCGCCCACAATGATATTTATTCCGCACTATGAATTTGTATATTTTTATACTATATACAAAGTTAGTCATAATAAAGAGAAACAAAGAGCATCTCTCTCTCCATCGCATACCCCCCCTGTACGCCCCTTTCACGCATGCACACAAAACTATCTCCAGGCCCTCTAAAAGTAAGCCCCTAGAAAATTCATGCATGTTTCATCTTTCTCTCGCGATATATGCAATGACGATCATTGTATTTGAAGCGAAAGCACGATACGTACATTGGACTTCAGAATCCACTCATTACGGTCACCATTTATGTTTAGTGGTTATTATGCAGTCACGGGCTCACCGTACAACTCTGTATTTGCTCATGACATGACTAGTTGACCAGTTAAACGCTCCACGTGGCACCTCTAGTGTTGCATCACATTATCTCACTACCATCGTGCCCACCTGTCGACTTGTATCTACTCTACATCTACACTCTTATAAAATACATAAAATACACTTTTATAAAAAACAGAGTTGGTGATGATGGTGTGCCTGCCATCCTGCAATATAGGCCGTCCGATTTATATCTGACGGATAGGAAAGAAACTATGGCAATTTTGCAAAAAGGTACCCGCACACCTCTCCACATTTGCAAATAAGGCCTTCCCTCGTTCATCCTTTTCTCTCACAAGATAAACAAGTCATACAAATGCATCTTGATGTTACATGCAATGCACAGGCATCTTGCTAGTAAGAATGAAAACAAACGACAAAAAAATATTTGGACGGTGGTTCAAAGTCATGACCGCGGGCACAGCGGACAAGGTGGCCATGTATTGGCATGCTGAGCCGTCTGTTTTAACACACAGGAGCTGGTGTGGTGATTATACATGCACGCACGCATGCACACGAACTGCATCCACGCAACACTCACACAAACACATGCACCCATGCACGCACGCAACACTCACACGTACACACGCAGCCACGCACGCACGCAACACTCACACGCATGCACGCAACACTCACACGCACACACGCACGCATGCATGCACACACCAGTACACCACACGACCAACACACACTCTCACGCTCAAGTGCTCAACCTACACGTGCATGCGCACACATCAGGTCCTGACAGACACATACACAACCAGGTGATTCCCGCGCACGGGTTGGAGCCTTGTCGCGCCTGCGTAAATTTGTGTTTATCTGACCTTTTGCCTATGCGAACTGACAGGTGGGACCCACAACGAATGTGGTCAATTTAACTAGTCAACATGGCGCCACGCAGACTATTTGGCCGGTCAAGAGAGTGCAATCCGATGCTGAGCTATGAGCAAGTGACCTTATAATCACCGCAAAATGTATATAGTGACTGTAATCAGCTTATTATAAAGTTCGGTGACCGTATTACGCTTTTCTCTCTGTAGGCCCTCCAAAACTACATCTCTGCACGTTCTCGCATGTTACATCAAACAACTATGCAATACAACACTACTACTACACTCTAACACAATAAATTATATGTGTTTTTAGTTTTACTAGATATCATATTGTTACTTATAATTATTCAGTTTGCATACATTAAAATTGCCTTTGTAATGTATGGCCAGTATCATCTACCGCGCGGGAAAAATCCCGCCCTTTCCTATATCAAGCTACCGGGTCCACGTGCCATACCAGAATACAGTGCAGAGCAGCCGGGGTGAAGCACCCCAGTCATGGCGCCGGCGTAGTAATGAGCAATGAGGCGTCAAATCACAAAGCTGCACCTTTCCCGCAGTTAAGTTGGAGGGACGAAGCAACCATCATTTTACTCATTGCTGAATCCGCTTCTCCCTCATCTTCTTCAACTTAACCACGTGTTGCTTCTGCCGTTGTTCTACCTCATGTGGGACACGGATCGGCTTCGTAAAGCACTAACACGTGGGACCACATGTTAGCAAACTGCCAGGACAACGTCCTTCGAAAATAAGAAGCCTAATCCTAGACTTACAAAGGGCTACGTAGCTACTATGTATACTTTCCATCTAATCTATATATGCCCCCCTAATTTTCAAGTGGGGAGAGCCTAATCCTCTCCTTTAATCCAATCAAATAGTCCGACATCACATCAGTTCGTAACTTTACGCAAACCATTACGTGGATGTACCATTGCTAAAATAAGAAACCTCCCCCGCCATCCACACGGCAAAATCACCTCCTTTTTACTAATCTCGATCCTATAATTTTTTAGATCAATATAATTGAGATTTGTATAGATAGCACACAGGAGCAAAACCAAGTGGTACGGTTAAGGGCATCCACAATGTGTAGCCAAATGTGAAAATAGATTTTGGCATCGTGGGAACCATTGTGGACGGTGTTGCCAAAGCCAAAAAGATGGAACCGAAGCTCCCTGATTGATTGATTGATTGATTGATTGATTGATTGATTGAAGGAATAGAAAAATGCAACGTCTCTCCTCTTTCTCCCATGCTTGGACGCATGTAGTACAGTATAGAGCACAGAGTCTACTCCCCTGTCCCTTCTATCACAAATCACAAAGCAGTGAGGCATCAAATCACAAAAGCACAGACGAAGCAACCATCATTTCACTCTTCGGTGACTCTGCTTCTCCATCGTCTTCTTTGAGAAGCCATCTCACCGCATTAGTTACTCCTAGTAGTACTAGTAAAGGACTTCCTGGATGCAAATAAGGTGGTTGTCTCGGCTTGCAAGCGGCACTTGCAAACGACTTACCATGGTCTCCCTCAATGGTGTTCTCCGTCGAATGCACTTCGCCAAACCACCAAAAAAATTGTCGACGTCACCGCAATGGGGAAGGAAGTCAAATATAGTTACTACCTCCATTTTTTTGTACACAAGGCCATTATATCAAAATTAGAATTTGCAAACGGCCACTAACACTAATTGAGGCAAAATTGATGGGGTTAGCAACCAAGGACACTAATATCCCCTGCATGCATGCGGAAGTGAGAAGGTTGGTTTGCATGGCGCTGCATTAATCAAGCGATGAGGAGTGAGATGGTTAGCTCTTTGGTCTTTGGAGAAAAAAAATACACATTAATTCACACGTGAGACGAGGATTTGTATCGATTAAATCCCGCGAAGGAAAACCCAGCCTTTCTTTTTTAACACTAGTACTCCTAGTATGTACGTACTTATCCTGTTTGGATCTAGGCCTTGCATTGCCAAACTTCGCCACACATTTTTGCCAAGCTTGCCTAAAGTTTTCAAAATGAGAAGGAGGTCCACTTGCGCACGGCTATCGCGGTCGCACGGCACCCTCACACGGTCGCTCCTGCACGCCACGGTCGCACCGCACCCTCACACAGTCGCTCCTGCACGCCGCAAACCCAACCAAGGGAATGCACCCTCACTGACACGAGCTGTCGCATGTGAACACACCAAACTCAGCCATCCTATCGTTGACACATAATTTTCGTTTCATAGAGTATGTTTATCCAACCGCATGTTGGGGAGTATCTGTACGGCCCGTGCGGTGGTCTGTTGGGGAAGAAGAAGAGGTGAGAAAGAAGGAAAGAAGGGTTAGGAGACGTAGGATATTCATCCAACCACCTGAAATGGTAGACTGACCCAAGTCAGGCGACTTGCATAACAAATATATGTTTTTACACAGCAAAAGATCCATAAAAACAACAACATAAAGAAAAACTATCACTGCTCGCGGAAAGAGATGACCTCGTCGTCTTTGGCTACCGGCGCGAACCAGCCGTCGCTCCGACGTATGTCTCCGCACCGTGGTTGTCCTCGGCCTCCAGCTACTCGTTCAAGCGGAGCGTCCGGGCGCTCTGCATGGACGAAAGCACAGCCCGGTTCAAGTTGAGGACGTCCGGTTCCGCCTGAAGGAGGGCCTCGATGGCAGCGGCATCCGCGCGCTCCGCGTCGAGTCGAGCCTCCGCCGCCCGGTTCAAGTCCAGGACGTCCAGTACCGCCTGCAGGAGGGCGTCGATGAGAGCGGCATCCGCGCGCTCTGCGTCGAGTCGAGCCTCTGCCGCCCGGTTCAAATCCAGGACGTTCGGTTTCGTCTGCAGGAGGGCCTCGATGGCAGCGGCATCCACGCGCTCCGCCTCAAGTTGAGCCTCCTCCGCCTGGTTCACATCCACGACATCCGGTTCCGCCTGCAGAAGAGCCTCGATGGCAGCGGCATGCGCGCGCTCCGTGTCGAGTTGAGCCTCTGCCTGCCGGTCCTCCTTTAGTATCGCCATGTTGAACCGCCGGTCCACCTGCACCATGGGGGACTCGGATGCCGGCACGAAGTCGACGTCCATCGTCTCATACCCATCGGGGGCCTTCTATGCCGCGACCTCCGCCATGAACATTGGATCGGCTTCCTCCTCCTCGTAGCTTGGCTCCAGAGAACTCGGGGATTGGCCCGCCGCAAAGCGAGCTTGGGAACGGAGGTCTGTGGCGCCGACGGCCGCCGCGATTTCTGCGCGGCGCTCCAGCGTCAGCATCTTGTAGTAAGTGATCTTGCGGCGCACCATGGCTTTCCGGCGAACTAGGGGACGCTTGATGCGGGCTATGGGATTGAAAGGTGGGGGAATGGGCTGGATATTTGGTGTGGTTTGTGGCTGGCGTAGGCCGAGCAGCGAAGGTTCTAGTGTGAATAGTGGTTCCGATGACGACCGGTCAATCGGTTTTGACTGTGCATCGCTCTTGTCATGTTCGCCTTGCAGCCCCGACACGCTAGACCCTCCACGTCGCTCACCGAATGGAACGCGCTTCGTCTTGCATTTTCGCTCGCTTGTGGGACTGCAGTTGAGAGCAAACCGACGTCCCTCCCCCTCCCCCGCCCGCGTCATTTATTATACCACCACTCCCTCCATTTTATGTGGAGTAAATAAAAACAAAGGGAGTATACTACAGATGAGGATCGCCTGACGTGGCCGAACCCATTGAGTAACTGACATGCGGGGCCTAGCAAGCATGGGGTCCGCCAGTAAGTCACCGAAAGGGAGGGTAAGGCAGGGATACCTACGTCAGAGGATCCACTTCCACTATACTACTTTGACCAAATGTTAGAGTAATAATATATGACATGCAACTTACACAAATGTTAGAGTAATAATATATGACATGCAACTTACACAAAGCATACAGGGTCTAATGCGTTTTTCGAGGCTAACTTTGACCAAATGTTAGAGTAATAATATATGACATGCAACTTACACAAAGCATACGGTCAAATTTGTATGTGGAAGGAGTTTCCAATGATACAATTTTCACATTATACATCTCATGTACTATTAATCTTGTCAATAGTCAAATTGGAAACCATCTCGAGTACAAATCTAGGAGTACGTACGAATCTAACAATATTGATTGGGCGTTGTTGAATGTTGATACCTTTTTGATCAAAGTAGATATACTTTGACTACACATAAAACTTATATGTAAACTAGAAAGGATAGGAGGGAGTATATTGTACGTTCAAAAACGAAACGAACATTGAATACCCTTTATATATGATTTGCGGATGCTATGATCACCGGTTCAAAATTCCGAATCCGCCTTAGGTATGACGTGCCCCCACTCGTTCCCTCTCGATTTCTTCTCGGGGTCCGGAGATCTATTGAAAGAGGACTAGGGTGGCTACATGCGAATGATACTCAGCAGAATGTTCAAATGAGGCATGCGGGAGGATGGACTCGACTGGAGGGCGACATGATCGATGGAGAAGAGGGTTGGAGAGGAATAAGAAATAAGCAAATGCCACATGATTATACTTGAACGGCTCAAATAAACAATAAATTGTCTCGCTTGGCCTACATAGTGAAAGACCTAATGCGCAACGCGGAGCACTGACGCTCGAATATGGCCGGGAAAACAGGGAAACAGACATGTGGGGCACACCCGCCTGGACGACGTAGCGCAGACTAGTCTAATGGAGGAGCTGGCCCACGACCTCCTCGCCACCGACAACTGTTCATGTGGGTCGTTGGGGCCAACAACGGGGCGCAGCTCCAGCACCGCCTTTGGACACGGCGACCGCGGTGAGCGACACACTCATATCGTCGCTAGACACGGTCGGTTTCAGTTTGCCAAGGGTGGCGTTAGTGCTGTAGCACGACCAACGGTATGTTTGGTTTGTGCCCAAGGTTGCCCCATGATTTGGCCGACATTGGCAAGAAAAATGAACTTGAGTTGGCTAGAGTTCATTGGCATCTCAAAGAAATGGCAACCATCCAAACAAAGACCAATCTTTGGGTCATGACCAAAATTTTGGTTGAGGTATTGGTTGCCCATGATTTGGCCAACATTGGCAAGAAAAATGAACTAGAGTTGGCTAGAGTTCATTGGCATGCCAAAAAATGGCAACCATCCAAACAAAGACCAATCTTTTGGTCATGACCAAAATTTTGGCAAGGTGCACTTTGGCCACAATCCAAACACATCCCAACACCCGGCTCGTCGAGGATGCACGGGGCGCCGTGACGCGTCCGTGGAGTGGTGTAGCGTGGCCAACTGCATCCTTTGGACCTGAGACAATGCCGGGTCGTCTTGCTTTTTCAATGACATGCGGGGATCGCATGTGAGCAAAGGGCATCTCCAACGTTGCCACGACCGCAGCTGACTACCCTGGCACACCAAAACCCTCGTCCCTCGCGCCGTCGCGCGGTGCGTTCGCAGCCGGCGCCAACTGCCCGCATTCATGTCGTCCGTTCGTATGTCGTCATTAAGAGGTCCGGTGCCCGCGGAACCAACTCCGGCGACTTAATGACGCACCCAGACGCTTGCCCTCACCGGAATGCGCTACTTAAAGCGGCAACGCCCAGCTAACCTCCACACCATAGCGCATCCTCCTCCTATCTGGAACCACATCCGCCATGACCGCAAGCGCAAACGCTCTGCGGGAGAGCTTGTCTTCGGGGATGGAGCTCGAGGTCGCCGCCCTTGCTCAAGTCGCCGCACAAGCGATGGCCACGCTGGCGGCCGACGATGGGAGCACCGTCAGCCACGCGTCCTACTTACCGCCGTCCAACGTCCGGCACCGCCGAGGTCGGGGACTCCTCCGAGGATGAGTAGGGCATGGGAGGCGGCAGGGCATGGTGTGCCAACTGGCCGGTCCGTCTCTCGTGTTCTACTTTTCCTCGCCGGAGACCGCATCTTCACTTCACGGGTCTTGAACCCCGCCCTCGTACATGGAGATCACAGACGGAGGACGTCGGTCGCCGCCGTAGAATAGGTTTAGGGTCGGGTTTCTTTTATTTTTTTGTCCTATAAAAGTTCGAAATGTAATGAAAATCTGCCGTGTTTGCATCAATCTCGGCCGGTGTATATGAACTTTCACAATAATATACATATTGTAGGAGTACTAGCAAGATGCACGTGCGTTGCATGGAAGATCAAGATCTTGTGGGAGAAAAGGATGAACGAGGGAAAGCCTTATCTGCAAATGTGGAGAGGAGTGCGGGTAAATTGTCATAGTTTCCTTCCTATCCATTAGATATAGATCGGACAGCCTGTATTTGCAGGATCGGACACATCTTTCTACATCTACGGGAACCTACGAAAGGGTTAACATAAATTGCCTCTCTCTCTCCTCCCCTGATTTTCATGGTGGTGGGCCCCTCCCCCCCAAATCTACAATCAACAGCTCACACGTTTCACATTATGTTAATTACGTAACTGGGATTACATAGGTGTAGCATTACTCGTCCTAAAAACCCAACTAAGCCAACCTCCCAGCATAACGCGCGGGAAAAGACCCGGCCACGCCGTTTTAGTCGGGATTACCGGATTACTAGTAGTAGTATCGATGGATCGCGCAAAGCAACATATTTTTTTTGAGGGGGCGAAGCACCTAGTTTAAATGGAAAAAATGTGGTACACTCACAGCATTCCTGTCGCGGTCGCATTGCACCCCACACACGTTCGGTCCTGCACACGGCTCACGCAAACGGAACGCGCCTCGGCTTGCCTCTTCACTGACACGTGGGACTGCACTTGGAGAAACCGACCATGCGCAAACTCCCCACGCCCACCGCGCGAAAATCCTCCCCCCACACCCAAAAATTCCCCTCAAATCCGATTCAACCACCAATCGGCCAACTAGCCAATAATATTCCCCAAACCCCCTCCCCCCTGTCCCCCTCCACTCCATTCGCTCTGCCAAAGCCGCCCTCCCTGCCGCGCCAATAAGTCGGCACCGCGGTTCGGCGATCCTCTCACTCCCACAGTACGCTCTCATAGACTGCCGTCCTCTAGCCACGCCGCCACCTCTGGCTACGTTCTTGTGGAGGCGCACGGTGGTCAGCGCCGCCACCGCTGGCGATGTTCGTGTGGAGACGCACTGCGGTCAGTGTAACACCCCGGATGTAACTTTCCCAATTTGTACTCCAACTCTTGCCGTTTCCGGCGTTAAGTTATATTTATTTCCTCGGGTTCGGGTTTTGTCTCCGTGTGTTGTTGTCGTTGTCATGAATCTCATATCATGTCATCATGTGCATTGCATTTGCATACGTGTTCGTCTCATGCATTCGAGCATTTTCCCCGTTGTCCGTTTTGCATTCCGGCGCTTCGTTCTCCTCCGGTGGTCATTTCTAGCTTTCTTTCGTGCGTGGGGATTAAACATTTCCGGATTGGACCGAGACTTGCCAAGCGGCCTTGGTTTACTACCGGTAGGCCGCGTGTCAAGTTTCGTATCATTTGGACTTCGTTTGATACTCCAACGGTTAACCGAGGGACCGAAAAGGCCTCGTGTGTGTTGTAGCCCAACACCCCTCCAATTTGGCCCAAAACCCACCAAACTCTGCTCCATCATCTAGAGCGTTCGATCACGATCGTGTGGCCGAAAACCGCACCTCATTTGGACTCTCCTAGCTCCCTCTATGCCTATTTAAACACCCCCCCGATTTTCGGATCCCCTTCCTCCCCGAAACCCTAGAAATCGTCCCCGCGCCGCGCCGGGCGAAAACCTGCCGACGGACATTGTCCGGCCCACCTCTCCGCCACCACGTGGCGCCCTGGGATTCGTCCGCCCGGGCGCCCACATCGCCCGCCGCCGCCACTCCCGCTCCGGCCTGGGAGGCCCGCAGCCGGCCCCCGCGGGCCCAGCCGCGCGCGCTGCCGCCGCCGCCTCCTTCGCTCCCCGCCGCCACCGCCGCCAAGCCGCCTCCGCGCCGGCTGCCGCAGTCCGCCTCGACGCCGGCCCGGCCCCGCGCCGCCGAGCCGCGCCCGGCCGGACCTCCCCGCCTCTCCTTCGGCTCCGGGAGCCTACTCCGGCGAGCCCCGAGCACCGCTCCGGCGAGAGCACCACCGCCTCGGGCCGCGTGCCACGATCCCGATCCAGATCCGTGAACAGTAAACCCTAATCCGGAGGTTGAATTTTCTCCAAGTCCCAGAATTCCAGATCCAAGTGCCCCTGTTCGTAGCTCCGTAACTTTGTATCCGTAGCTCCGATTCATGCATATAGCATATCAAAATGTTCATCTCAGAGAGTACATCATTTCATTCCATTGCATCATTTTCATTTGAGCTCATCTTGATGCCCGAAATGCTGTTAGAAGAGGGCTACTTGAGTTAATTGCCAGATCTGTTACTCCGTTTAGCACTTTTGTCATTTTTGCCATGATTAATGTGTGCATGCTATGCCCGTGAGTTCTACATGTGTTTTGTTAAGGGTTTTGTCATCTTTCCATAGGTGAAACCCATGTATTTTGATGTGTGTGGTGACTTGTGCAAGCTTGCAAAGTGGTGCACTTGCTAAGTCTGTTTTCAGGGACTTAGTAATTTCACTAAGTCCTGCAGCTGTTTATCTCATCTTGTCATATGTTCTTGTTGTTTCCTAGTGATCCGTGCCTCTTTTGAGGATGATCAGTAAGGGAGTTTTGTTAATCTTGTAGTGCTATATCCATCCATGTCTTTTTTTGCAATTATGGAGCACCCTAGCTTGAGTCAATCGAGCTCTACTTTTGCTACTTTGTGAATCTGGGCAGATTGTCAACTTGTTTGCAATTTTGCTGGTGATGTTGTAGTTGATCCGTGCATGCTATGCTTTTGTTATTGCCATGTCTAGCTTGTATTTTGTGCCTTCTAGATGGATGTTTGCTTGTCTTGCCATGACTTGCAACGTAGTGAGTGCATCGAGCTCGTAAACATGCCTACTTGAGTTATATTTCAGCATGTGTCAGTTTTCACTAAGTATAAAAACTGATTATGTTTTTGCTATGTTCACATGCTTGCAATTGTATTTTCTGATCCCTTTTGGCTCAAGGTCACTAAGGGACTTCTGTTAAGCTCTTTGAGAGCTCCCAGCCATGCTTTACTTTGCCATGTTCAGGTCCTGTAGCATGTAGTTTTGTTGCTCCGAAGAGGGCTACCTGATCTGAAATTCCAGACAAGTGTTAATTTCACTAAGTCTGAGATCTGTTTGTCATATGCATTTTTGCCATGCTTGTTTGAACCTGTTAATGGATGAATTGGCCGTATCTCAGTGCTAGACTTTTGTTAAGCATCTTGTGTGCATCCCTGCCATGTATTTTTTTGTCATGTTTGGGTGCTGTAGCATGTTCATTTCGTTGCATTTAGATGCCTACTTGCTGTAAATTGCAGACCGGTGTCATATTTGAATCGCTTTCCATTTCCAAACCGTAACTCCGATTCCGGCGTTCTTTATATCGTTTTCAAGCGATTTCATCTCATATTTCCTGTGGCACACTTGGTTTTCCAAGTTGAGGCCAGGTTCATGCATTTCCTGTCATATTTTGCATTTTGCATCCCGCATCGCATCCCGCATAGCATATCATCATTGCATCATATTGCTTGATCCTTGCACGTGGTTGATTGTATCCTTGTTGCTTGTTTGTCTTGTTTGGGTAGAGCCGGGAGACGAGTTCGCTAACGAGGAGCCCGTTGAGTTTGCTTTCGAGGATCCAGTCAACTTTGACAACTGTGCAGGCAAGATGATCATACCCTTGAAATCACTACTATCTTTGCTATGCTAGTCTGCTCGCTCTTTTGCTATGCCATTGCTACGATGCCTACCATTTGCTTGCAAGCCTCCCAAATTGCTATGTCAAACCTTTAACCCACCTTTGTCCTAGCAAACTGTTGATTGGCTATGTTACCGCTTTGCTCAGCCCCTCTTATAGCGTTGCTAGTTGAAGGTGAAGAGTGGAGGCCGTTCCTTGTTGGGACCTTTATTTACTTGTTGGGATATCACTATATTGTTATGTTATCTTAATGCATCTATATACTTGGTAAAGGGTGGAAGGCTGGGCCTCTCGCCTAGTGTTTTGTTCCACTCTTGCCGCCCTAGTTTCTGTCATATCGGTGTTATGTTCCCGGATTTTGCGTTCCTTACGCGGTTGGGTTATAATGGGAACCCCTTGATATTTCGCCTTGTTTAAAGCTTTTCCAGCAATGCCCAACATTGGTTTTACCATTTGCCACCTAGCCTTTTCTTTCCCTTGGGTTCTGCAGACTCAAGGGTCATCTTATTTTAACCCCCCCCCGGGCCAGTGCTCCTCTGAGTGTTGGTCCAAACTGTCAGCCACCGGTGGCTACTAGGGGCAACTCTGGGCTGGCCTACCGGAAGTTTGGACAATCTGAGTGTGCCCTGAGAAAGAGATATGTGCAGCTCCTATCGGGATTTGTCGGCACATTCGGGCGGTGTGGCTGGTCTTGTTTTAACCTGTCGAAGTGTCTTGAAGAACCGAGATACCGAGTCTGATCGGAACATCTTGGGAGGAGGTCTATTCCTTCGTTGACCATGAGAGCTTGTCATGGGCTAAGTTGGGACTCCCCTGCAGGGATTTGAACTTTCGAAAGCCGTGCCCGCGGTTATGGGCAGATGGGAATTTGTTAATGTCCGGTTGTAGATAACTTGAACCTTAATTAATTAAAATGAATCAACTGAGTGTGTTACCGTGATGGCCTCTTTTCGGCGGAGTCCGGGAAGTGGACACGGTGTTGGAGTAATGTTTGCGCTGGTCGTTCTCTAGTTTCTCGTTCGCGCTTTGCCTCCTCTTCTCGCTCTCTTTTGCGAATAAGTTAGCCACCATACTTGCTAGTCGCTTGCTGCAGCTCCACTCATATTTACCTTGCCATACCTTTAAGCTTAAATAGTCTTGATCGCGAGGGTGCGAGATTGCTGAGTCCCTGTGGCTCACAGATTACTATTACACCAGATGCAGGGCCTGATGATTCCGCTCCAGGAGACGCATATGAGCTCAAGTGGGAGTTCGACGAAGACTCTCAACGTTACTATGTTTCCTTTCCCGATGATCAGTAGTGGTGCCCAGTTGGGGGTGATTGGGACCGTGTCGCTTGTTGGGTTCTCTTTTATTTTGGCGCCGTAGTCGGGCCATGAGTGTTTGGATGAAGTAATGTTATTTATGTACTTGATTGACATGGCGAGTGTAAGCCAACTATGTTATCTCCCCTTTATGATTTATATTACATGTGATGTTGTGAAGATTGCCTAACTTGCGACATATGCCTTCAATGCGATTATGCCTCTAAGTCGTTCCTCGACACGTGGGAGATATAGTCGCATCGAGGGTGTGACAAGTTGGTAATCAGAGCCTTCCCCGACCTTAGAAGCCCCATTGCTTGATCGTTATTAGTGGCCGAGTTGTGTCTAGAAAAATGTTTTGAGTCTTTTAGGAATTATATATCGGAGAGATTAGGAATTCTTTTTACTTCCCAGTCTCCTCATCGCTCTGGTAAGGCATCCTGACGTAGAGTTTTGACTCTTCTCTTCTCAAATTTCACTAAAAAAAAATTTAGGATCACGCGGGTATCTTGGAATCGTTCCGATGGTTTTATGATGAGAACATTGTCTTGGTGCCTCCTGTCAGGGGTTTAGTGGAAGTGTCCCGGGGAGTTGAGCTCTGAGGTGTTGTCATCATAATTTTATCGTTGCAGTTCTGGAATACCTGACTCTAGTACGCCGACATCGAAAGTCTCTTTTATGTAGTTCGTTGGTGAGATAACCTCGACGCCACCCAGTACTGGGGCGGGAGTTCGGGAGTATCGCCATAACTTGTATAACAGATGCTTTTCGAAGGTTGAGGTAGATGGTTTCCGAAGGTTTCTTGGTTATGTGTTGAAGGATGGATACAACTGGATGTAGAATTTGCTAGTTTGGGTGAGATATTATGCTTCCCCTCTATCCCCAACACCTGATTGCATAACCGGAAAGGTTCGGGAGTTTCATAGGTGGGAATTCTTGTAGCTCTAGTTCTTCTTCCACGGATATCGGTTTGAGATTGGGATTTCTTACCGATTATTCGTTCTTGTTCCGTACCTTGTTGATTTATTTCTCTACCTTAATTCTACGTGGCTTCTCAATTTATGGATATGTGACCATTTCAAGAGGAATGCATTAGTTCATTTTGTTTGGATGTGAAGACTATATGTTGCAATTTTCATTCCGTTGGATTCAGCTTCAATATTTATCTATCAATGTGCTAATGGTGGTCAACCTCTTCAGGATGGCTCCTCCAATGCGCACGACTCCGAATCCTGATCCGCCACCACCTCCACCTCCTCCAGAGGCATGGCAAGCTGTGATGGACGCAACCAATGCAAACACACAGTTGATCATGCAAATTCTTCAAGAGCGCAACCAAGGGAATCAAGGTAGCAATCAGAATCACTTTGCTACACTCAACCAGTTCCTTGCTAACGGGCCAAAGACTTTCAGCAATTGTGTTGAGGCAACCGATGCTGACGATTGGCTTGTGGATCTGTGCAAGCATTTCGAGTGCAGTAACGTCAGGCCTGAGGACTTTGTTAAGTTCGCTTCCTTCCAACTCAAAAATCAAGCTGCAAAATGGTTCCAGCAGTACAAGGACTCCAAAGGTGGACGTGTTATCACTTGGGATGATTTCCGTCGAGATTTCCGAGCTCATCATATTCCCCAGAGCGTGGTTGAAAGCAAGCGTGAGGAATTCCGCAACCTGAAGCAAGGCTCTTTGTCTGTCTATGACTATAACAAGTTGTTCCAGAAGCTCGCCCGCTTTGCCAAGCAGGACGTCCCTGATGAGAAGAGCATGATATACCAGTTCAGGGGTGGTCTCAGAGAAGAAATTCAGCTAGCTCTTGTTCTCTTTGAGCCCTTGAGATACGATGAGTTCTACAACATGGCGCTGAAACAAGAGGCTGCTCAGTTGAGGTGTGATGCTTCCAAGAAGCGAGTCAAAGATGTTACTCCTTCTTCCTCTACTCAAGTGGCCAAGCAGCAGAAGTATTGGCTTCCTCCTCCTCCGTTCCGTCAGTCGTATCAGCAGAAGAGCAAAGGTGGCAGTGGTTCTTCCCACCCACCCAACCCTGGCTTTCAGAACAAAACTTCGTCTCAAGCTCCAAGATCGAGTGCTTCGTATCACCGTCCGCTTTCAGAGGTCACGTGCAACAAGTGCCAACAGAAGGGTCACTATGCCAACAAGTGTTTCAACCAGAGGCGTCTTCCTCCTCCTCCTCCTATTAGATCGGCAAGTACAGCAGTGGTAAAGCATAACCCCAAGCACGCCAAGGTCAATTTGATGAATGCGGCTCAGGCAGAGTACTCGTCAGATGTGATCATGGGTAACCTTCCTGTTAACGATGTTCCTGCAAAAGTTCTTTTTGACACGGGTGCATCGCATTGCTTCATCTCGAAACCTTTTGCATCTAAGCATGAGTTGACTTCCCAAGTTATGCATAAACCGTTAGCAGTTGTCTCTCCGGGTAAATGTTTGCTTGCTAATCACGAGATTCCGGATATTTCTATCATGATGGGTGATTTCAAGTTTCTGTCTTCTCCAATGGTTCTTGGTAACTCGGATATTGATCTTATTCTCGGGATGGATTGGCTTTCTAAGCACAAGGCTCAGCTTGATTGTGCAGCCAAGTAGATTCAATTGACTCATTCGTTTGAGGACGTAATTGTCTTTGCCCCACGGGATAATACCATCCGTCTGTTTTCTCTCAATGAAAGGGGTGAGCTCAATGCCATCTCGCAAATTCCAGTCGTTTGCGAATATCAAGACGTCTTTCTAGAAGAGCTTCCAGGAATGCCTCCGCACCGGCCAATTGAATTCGTTATTGATCTTGAGCCTGGTACGGAACCTGTTTATAAACGTCCTTACAAGCTCGGACCTGAAGAGTTGAAGGAGCTGAAGAAGCAACTCGATATTCAAGAGAAAATGGGTCTCATCCGGCCTAGTTCTTCTCCGTGGGGTTGTGGTGTTCTTTTTGTGAAGAAGAAGGATGGAACGGACCGACTTTGTGTTGATTACCGTCTAGTGAATAAGAAGACCATCAAGAACAAATACCCACTTCCCAACATCAATGAGCTGTTCGAACAACTCAAAGGTGCCCAAGTATTCTCCAAGCTTGATCTCCGTATGGGTTATCATCAGATTCGTATCCGTGAGCAAGATATTCCCAAGACGGCTTTCAGGACAAGCTTTGGTTCATATGAATACACTGTCATGTCTTTTGGCCTCGTCAACGCTCCTCGGACGTTCTCTCGCATGATGAATTTCATCTTCAATGCCTACACCAATGACTTCGTTTTGGTCTATCTCGATGACATTCTGGTTTTCTCCAAGAACAAGGAAGATCATGCCAAGCATTTGCGTTTGGTTCTTGATAAGCTCAGGGAACATCAGTTCTACGCCAAGTTCTCCAAGTGTGAATTTTGGCTCGATGAGGTTCTTTATCTTGGTCATATCATCTCTGCCAAGGGCATTGCCGTGAATCCCGAGAAGGTGTCTGCAATTGTGAATTGGGAACCTCCTCAGAACGTGAAGCAACTCCGCAGTTTTCTCGGTCTCGCAAGCTATTGCCGAAGATTCGTTGAAAACTTTTCTAAGATCGCGAAGCCTCTCTCAAATCTTCTTCAGAAGCACGTCAAGTACGTTTGGTCTCCGGAGTGTGACATTGCTTTCAACACTTTGAAAGAGAAATTGATCACTGCTCCAGTTCTGACTCCGCCTGATGAATCCAAGCCGTACGAGGTCTTTTGTGATGCCTCTCTCCAAGGTCTTGGTGCGGTATTGATGCAAGAGAAGAAATTTGTTGCTTATACCTCTCGCCAGTTGAAGCCTAATGAGACGAACTACCCCACTCATGATCTCAAGTTGGCGGCAGTTGTGCATGCTCTTTTGACTTGGAGACATCTTCTATTGGGAAGAAAAGTGGACATTTTCACTGGTCACAAGAGTCTCAAGTACATCTTCACTCAGCCTAATCTCAACCTCAGGCAAACTCGATGGGTCGAAATGATTCAGGAGTATAATCCGAGTATCGAGTATACTCCAGGCAAGGCCAATGTGATTGCTGACGCATTGAGCAGAAAGGCTTACTGCAACAGTCTGATTCTCAAGCCTTATCAACCCGAGATTTGTGAAGCTTTCAGCAAACTAAATCTGCAAGTTGTTCCCCAAGGTTTCCTCACCAACATTCTAGTCTCTCCTACCTTGGAAGATCAGATTCGCCAAGCCCAGCTTCTTGATGCTATGGCGAAAGAGGTGAAGATTGGGATTGCCAAGAGTCAACCCAAGTACAAGTGCTACCGCCTTGATGACAAGGACACTCTCTTCTTCGAGGATCGTATTGTTGTACCCAAAGGTGACCTCCATAAAGTGATCATGAATGAGGCTCACAATTCTCTCCTCTCCATCCACCCTGGGAGCACGAAGATGTATCAGGACCTCAAGCAAGCTTATTGGTGGAATCGAATGAAGCGCGAGATTGCTCAATTCGTGAATGAATGTGATGTCTGCAGAAGAGTGAAGGCAGAACACCAAAGGCCAGCTGGTCTCCTCCAACCTCTTGCCATTCCAGAATGGAAGTTTGACCACATTGAAATGAACTTCGTGACTGGGTTTCCAAAGTCCAAGAGTGGCGATGATGCTATATTCATTGTCATCGACAAACTCACCAAAGTGGCTCACTTTCTGCCTATCAAAGAGTCGATCACTGCAGCTCAATTGGCGGAACTCTATACCTCTCGTATTGTCTCTGCACGGTATTCCACAAGTGATCTCTTCAGATCGTGGAAGCATCTTTACCTCGAAGTTTTGGGATTCTTTTCAGAAGGCCATGGGTACGAACATCCACTTCAGCACAGCTTTCCATCCTCAAACTAGCGGTCAAGTCGAGCATGTCAACCAGATTCTTGAAGATATGCTCAGGGCTTGTGTGATCTCCTTCGGCATGAAGTGGGAGGATTGTCTTCCTTATGCTAAGTTCTCCTACAACAACAGTTTTCAAGCAAGTTCGGGCAACGCCCCATTTGAAATTCTGTATGGCAGGAAGTGCCGTACCCCTCTCAACTGGTCTGAAACCGGTGAACGTCAGCTTTTGGGTAATGACTTAATCACAGAGGCAGAGGAAATGTGCAAAGTCATTCGTGATAACCTCAAAGCAGCCCAATCCCGTCAGAAGAGCTACTATGATAGTAAGCATCGTGGTTTGGCTTTCGAGATCGAAGATCATGTTTACCTCCGTGTCTCTCCTATGAAAGGTACTTGTCGCTTCGGTATCAAAGGGAAGCTTGCCCCTAGATACGTGGGACCTTTCAAGATTGTCAGCAAGAGAGGCGACCTCGCCTATCAACTCGAGCTTCCTTCAAACTTCGCAAATGTTCATGATGTGTTCCATGTCTCTCAGCTCCGAAAGTGCTTCAAGACTCCTGACCGCACCGTCAACTTCGAGGACATTGAGCTCCAAGAAGATCTCTCTTATCGTGAGCACCCAGTTGCTATTCTTGAAGAGACTGAACGCAAGACTCGCAACAAGTCAATCAAATTTCTCAAAGTCAAGTGGTCACACCATTCTGACCGTGAAGCTACCTGGGAACGCGAGGATCACCTCCATTCTGAGTACCCGGCGTTCTTTCAGTCCTAGATCTCGCGATGAGATCTTTTCGTAGTGGTGGAGTGTTGTAACACCCCGGATGTAACTTTCCCAATTTGTACTCCAACTCTTGATGTTTCCGGCGTTAAGTTATATTTATTTCCTCGGGTTCGGGTTTTGTCTCCATGTGTTGTTGTCGTTGTCATGCATCTCATATCATGTCATCATGTGCATTGCATTTGCATACGTGTTCGTCTCATGCATTCGAGCATTTTCCCCGTTGTCCGTTTTGCATTCCGGCGCTTCGTTCTCCTCCGGTGGTCATTTCTAGCTTTCTTTCGTGTGTGGGGATTAAACATTTCTGGATTGGACCAAGACTTTCCAAGCGGCCTTGGTTTACTACCGGTAGGCCGCCGGTCAAGTTTCGTATCATTTGGACTTCGTTTGATACTCCAGGGACCGAAAAGGCCTCGTGTGTGTTGCAGCCCAACACCCCTCCAATTTGGCCCAAAACCCACCAAACTCTGCTCCATCATCTAGAGCGTTCGATCACGATCGCGTGGCCGAAAACCGCACCTCATTTGGACTCTCCAAGCTCCCTCTATGCCTATTTAAACCCCCCCCCCCCCGATTTTCGGATCTCCTTCCGCCCCGAAACCCTAGAAATCGTCCCCGCGCCACGCCAGACGAAAACCTGCCGACGGACATTGTTTGGCCCGCCTCTCCGCCGCCACGTGGCGCCCCGGGATTCGTCCGCCCGGGCGCCCACATCGCCCGCCGCCGCCACTCCCGCTCCGGCCCGGGAGGCCACCAGCCGGCCTCCGCGGGCCCAGCAGCGTGCGCCGCTGCCGCCAAGCCGCCGCCGCCTCCTTCGCTCCCCGCCGCCACCTCCGCCAAGCCGCCGTCGCCGCCAAGCCGCCTCTGTGCCGGCCGCCGCGGTCCGCCTCGACGCCGGCCCGGCCCCGCGCCGCCGAGCCGCGCCCGGCCGGACCTCTCCGCCTCTCCTTCGGCTCCGGGAGCCTACTCCAGCGAGCCCTGAGCACCGCTCCGGCGAGAGCACCGCCGCCTCGGGCCACGTGCCGTGATCCCGATCCAGATCCATGAACAGTAAACCCTAATCCGGAGGTTGAATTTTCTCTAAGTCCCAGAATTCCAGATCCAAGTGCCCCTGTTCATAGCTCCGTAACTTTGCATCTGTAGCCCTGATTCATGCATATAGCATATCAAAATGTTCATCTCAGAGAGTACATCATTTCATTCCATTGCATCATTTTCATTTGAGCTCATCTTGATGCCTGAAATGCTCTTAGAAGAGGGCTACTTGAGTTAATTGCCAGATCTGTTACTCCGTTTAGCACTTTTGTCATTTTTGCCATGATTAATGTGTGCATACTATGCCCGTGAGTTCTACATGTGTTTTGTTAAGGGTTTTGTCATCTTTCCAGAGGTGAGACCCATGTATTTTTGTGATGTGTGTGGTGACTTGTGCAAGCTTGCAAAGTGGTGCACTTGCTAAGTCTGTTTTCAGGGACTTAGTAATTTCACTAAGTCCTGCAGCTGTTTATCTCATCTTGTCATATGTTCTTGTTGTTTCCTAGTGATCCGTGCCTCTTTTGAGGATGATCAGTAAGGGAGTTTTGTTAATCTTGTAGTGCTATATCCATCCATGTCTTTTTTTGCAATTATGGAGCACCCTAGCTTGAGTCAATCGAGCTCTACTTTTGCTACTTTGTGAATCTGGGCAGATTGTCAACTTGTTTGCAATTTTGCTGGTGATGTTGTAGTTGATCCGTGCATGCTATGCTTTTGTTATTGCCATGTCTAGCTTGTATTTTGTGCCTTCTAGATGGATGTTTGCTTGTCTTGCCATGACTTGCAACGTAGTGAGTGCATCGAGCTCGTAAACATGCCTACTTGAGTTATATTTCAGCATGTGTCAGTTTTCACTAAGTATAAAAACTGATTATGTTTTTGCTATGTTCACATGCTTGCAATTGTATTTTCTGATCCCTTTTGGCTCAAGGTCACTAAGGGACTTCTGTTAAGCTCTTTGAGAGCTCCCAGCCATGCTTTACTTTGCCATGTTCAGGTCCTGTAGCATGTAGTTTTGTTGCTCCGAAGAGGGCTACCTGATCTGAAATTCCAGACAAGTGTTAATTTCACTAAGTCTGAGATCTGTTTGTCATATGCATTTTTGCCATGCTTGTTTGAACCTGTAATGGATGAATTGGCCGTATCTCAGTGCTAGACTTTTGTTAAGCATCTTGTGTGCATCCCTGCCATGTATTTTTTTGTCATGTTTGGGTGCTGTAGCATGTTCATTTCGTTGCATTTAGATGCCTACTTGCTGTAAATTGCAGACCGGTGTCATATTTGAATCGCTTTCCATTTCCAAACCGTAACTCCGATTCCGGCGTTCTTTATATCGTTTTCAAGCGATTTCATCTCATATTTCCTGTGGCACACTTGGTTTTCCAAGTTGAGGCCAGGTTCATGCATTTCCTGTCATATCTTGCATTTTGCATCCCGCATCGCATCCCGCATAGCATATCATTATTGCATCATATTGCTTGATCCTTGCACGTGGTTGATTTTATCCTTGTTGCTTGTTTGTCTTGTTTGGGTAGAGCCGGGAGACGAGTTCACTAACGAGGAGCCCGTTGAGTTTGCTTTCGAGGATCCAGTCAACTCTGACAACTGTGCAGGCAAGATGATCATACCCTCGAAATCACTACTATCTTTGCTATGCTAGTCTGCTCGCTCTTTTGCTATGCCATTGCTACGATGCCTACTATTTGCTTGCAAGCCTCCCAAATTTCCATGTCAAACCTCTAACCCACCATTGTCCTAGCAAACCGTTGATTGGGTATGTTATAGCTTTGCTCAGCCCCTTTTATAGCGTTGCTAGTTGCAGGTGAAGAGTGGAGGCCGTTCCTTGTTGGGACCTTTATTTACTTGTTGGGATATCACTATATTGTTATGTTATCTTAATGCATCTATATACTTGGTAAAGGGTGGAAGGCTCGGCCTCTCGCCTAGTGTTTTGTTCCACTCTTGCCGCCCTAGTTTCCGTCATATCGGTGTTATGTTCCCGGATTTTGCGTTCCTTACGCGGTTGGGTTATAATGGGAACCCCTTGATATTTCGCCTTGTTTAAAGCTTTTCCAGCAATTCCCAACATTGATTTTACCATTTGCCACCTAGCCTTTTCTTTCCCTTGGGTTCTGCAGACTCAAGGGTCATCTTATTTTAACCCCCCGGGCCAGTGCTCCTCTGAGTGTTGGTCCAAACTGTTAGCCGCCGGTGGCTACCTGGGGCAACTCTGGGCTGGCCTACCGGAAGTTTGGACAATCTGAGTGTGCCCTGAGAAAGAGATATATGCAGCTCCTATCGGGATTTGTCGGCACATTCGGGCGGTGTTGCTGGTCTTGTTTTAACCTGTCGAAGTGTCTTGAAGAACCGAGATACCGAGTCTGATCGGAACGTCTTGGGAGGAGGTCTATTCCTTCGTTGACCGTGAGAGCTTGTCATGGGCTAAGTTGGGACTCCCCTGCAGGGATTTGAACTTTCGAAAGTCGTGCCCGCGGTTATGGGCAGATGGGAATTTTTTAATGTCCAGTTGTAGATAACTTGAACCTTAATTAATTAGAATGAATCAACTAAGTGTGTTACCATGATGGCCTGTTTTCGGCGGAGTCCGGGAAGTGGACACGGTGTTGGAGTAATGTTTGCGCAGGTCGTTCTCTAGTTTCTCGCTCGCGCTTTGCCTCCTCTTCTCGCTCTCTTTTGCGAATAAGTTAGCCACCATACTTGCTAGTCGCTTGCTGCAGCTCCACTCATATTTACCTTGCCATACCTTTAATCTTAAATAGTCTTGATCGCGAGGGTGCGAGATTGCTGAGTCCCTGTGGCTCATAGATTACTATTACACCAGATGCAGGGCCTAATGATTCCGCTCCAGGAGACACGTATGAGCTCAAGTGGGAGTTCGATGAAGACTCTCAACGTTACTATGTTTCCTTTCCCGATGATCAGTAGTGGTGCCTAGTTGGGGGTGATTGGGACCGTGTCGCTTGTTGGGTTCTCTTTTATTTTGGCGCCGTAGTCGGGCCATGAGTGTTTGGATGATGTAATGTTATTTATGTACTTGATTGACGTGGCGAGTGTAAGCCAACTATGTTATCTCCCCTTTATGATTTATATTACATGGGATGTTGTGAAGATTGCCTAACTTGCGACATATGCCTTCAATGCGATTATGCCTCTAAGTCGTGCCTCGACACGTGGGAGATATAGTCGCATCGAGGGTGTGACAGTCAGCTTCTCCCACGGTACGCGCATTCTAGACTGAGGCCCCGTTCATGTCGGTGTAGCGCTGAATGTTAGCTGATAGATGCTGTTAATCTCACTATTTGCGAAGGAGTTTACTGTCAATATGCTCTGCTTAAGAAGCTTCATTGCCCTATTCTGCACTCAATATGCTTAGCTGAGATGGCATGCCAAGGCCGATTAGTTGCTAAAATATCCTGCCTTATATTTATTGTGACGTAGATTGCCATGGTCTAGTAGCCAATCTATTAGCTGAAATAGCTCTACACCGTTTTATACTCGATCTTTGTTGTTGCGATGGCCTTCGATAGTTCGATGGCTGTGTGCTTGGCCTCATTGACTGCTGAAATAGCCTGCCATAATTTGGCACTCAAATCTGTTTGCTGAATTAGCTTTACATATATTTCGTTACTTAGATCTGCTCGTCCAAATATCTTGCCATAGCTTTAGACATCGACCTAGGTATTTTTTCTGGACTTCATAAAAAAGCATATATGTTTTTCTGGTAATATCTAGTAGAAGAACTAATTTGTATGTCTAACAGATGGACAGGACTTGGATAACTTCTGCTCGAAGATTCTCCACTACATATGTCGAGAGGGTTGAAAACTTCATGAACTTTATCAGAGCTGAGTACGGTGGTTCGAAATCAGATGTGCTCTGCCCGTGTAGCAGTTGTATGAATTCAGTTACAAGACCCCAGTCAACTGTGCAAAATCATCTACACTTGTATGGGATGTCGGTCACATATACTAGGTGGGTTCATCATGGTGAAGCTGTGAACGTCATTGTTATTGACTACGTGGAAGCAGCAGATCACCATCTTGATCTCCCTGATGCTCAGGTGGAAGAGGAGGAGGAGGTGGTGGTGGCGGAGCCAGTGAGTTTGACCAACATTGAAACAATGCTACGAAATGCTAGTGCATTCCTGAACTTTCACCTGTAGAAGAAAAACGGTGGGCCCGCATGTTGGAACAATGCAAAGTTGCTGTCACCCCAGGAAATAAGTTATCCGTATTCTTAGCTATGGTCACCTTTCTTCAGGTGAAGACATATGAGCGGATGAACAACAAATCATTCGATGCGATGTTGGCTGCTTTCCGCGAATCTTTCCCAGATGCGTCTGAGCTGCCACACACCTACAGTACAATGAAGAATTTCCTTCGTGCAGTTGGAATTGGATATGATATGATCCATGTTTGTAAGAATAATTGTGTTCTGTTCCGAAAGGATTATGCCAACTTAAGTGAATGCCCGAAATGAAAATCATCAAGATGGAAAGATGGCGATGCTGTGAAGAGGATTCCTCATAATATTCTGAGACATTTTCCAATTACTCCAAGATTGCAGAGGTTGTTTCATGATGCTGAAACAAAAGAGGATGTACTGTGGCATTCTAGGAACCAGCAGTATAGAGATTAGAATGTAATGAGCCATCCATCTCAAGGTAGTGAGTGGAAAAGCTTCAATGATAAACACAAAGACTTTGCTGCTGACTCGAGAAACATTAGACTTGGCTTAGCTTCAGATGGATTTAACCCATTTGGCCACCAGAGCACCACATATAGCATGTGGCCAGTGCTTGTTATCCCTTACAACATGCCTCCAAATGTCTACACCAAAGAATCAAACTACATGATGGCCTTGCTCATCCCAGGTCCAAAAAGTCCTAGAAAGGATTTTGATTTGTTCATGGAGCCTCTTGTGGAGGAACTTCAACAGCTATGGAAGGGTGTTCTCACTCGAGACCTATATAGCAGCCCACCAGCTGATTTCTTTCTGCGTGTTGTTATAATTTGGTGCATCCATGATTATCCGGCTTTGGGCACTATGTCTGGGCGAACGACACATGGTTACAATGCATGTGTTCGCTGTGACAAGAATCCTCTGTCATACGCAATACTTAGCAAGATCTGTTACATTGGACACCGCCATTTCCTTGCCAAGGACAAGCCACATCCTAGAAAATACCGAAGACATGTGTTCAATGCAAAGCATGAAAACCGTGATGTGCCAAACAGGCTCGCCGCCGATGAGTTGCAAGTGGAATTAGAGAAGGTCAGGCATATTACACCAGGAAACCATCATGGTAATGGTAGCGGGAAAAGAAAGCGTGGCAGGGTAGAAGAGAGATTATTGTTTACCCGCAGGTCCACTTTGTGGGACTTGGAGTATTGGAAAGATTTGGATCTGCGGCATAATCTTGATGTGATGCCCATCGAGAAAAATATATGTGACAGCATTATCGGCACACTTCTTAATATTGAAGGCAAGACGAAAGATACCTTAAAAATCTAGGATTGATTTGACACACCTAGGTATCAGAAAGGATTTGCAGGTGCAAGATGAAGGTAAACCTCGGGATATGGCACCAGCTGTGTACGTCTTGGACAAGGTAAAAAGAAAAGAATTTTGCGAGGTCCTATCACGTGTGAGATTCCCACATGGATTTGCTCCCAACCCTGAAAGGAGAGTCAGTGCAAATGGAAACAAGGTACAAGGGTTGAAAACTCATGACTGACACATCCTACTTCAAAGGGTTTTACCTGTTATCCTTAGAGGATTGGGCCGCCCTGACTTATACAGAGCAGTTGCTGAGTTGGGACAATTCTTCAGGGAACTATGCAGTAGGAATATCAGGATAGATGCTTTGGAGCATCTTAGAGACAAGATACCAACTGTCCTATGCGACCTTGAGAAGATATATCCTCCAGCCTTCTTTGATGTGATGGTGCATTTGGTTGTTCATCTACCTGATGAGGCACTACTTAGAGGTCCAATATAGTATGGCTGGATGTACCCTATTGAAAGGCGACTAGGCACTTTCAAGGTCTATGTTAGGAACAGAGCTAGACCCAAGGGTTCCATTGCAGAGGCCTACATTTCTACAGAAGCGTTGACATTCTGCTCAAAATACATTGAAACAGCTGATCAGCTTAGCAAAGAGGTGGGTGAAGACAATCCCAGGCTCAATGTTTTCGATTATTCTGTTCGAGTTATAGGGAAGAGTCGACAAGACGACAAACCTAAATATTTGGACAAAATGGTTTGGTATGTGTTGAATAACTGTCCTGAGATACTACCTTATATCAAGTAAGTGCAGTACTGCAGCTTATACATCGTAATCTACTAAACTTGCAGCACATTCTTATATATTTAGATGTTTGACGTGATCACTATGTTGTGCAGCATCTACAAAGAGGAGTTACTGCCGCAAAATCCAAGAAACATTGACAAACTGGTTATGGCAGGATTTGCGAAATGGTTCAAGAACCATGTAAGCTTTTGAAGTGCACTGTCAATTTTTTTAATATATTGAGTACATAAGATGATCAGCTTGTCTATTTTCTAACCATAGGTTAAGAAGATGCGGGAGGATGGGCAGGCAGTTGATGATGCCCTTTACTCACTAGCAATGGGTCCTGATACTCGGGTAAGACATTATGAATCTTGCGTTGTTGGAGATGTGCGTTACAACACCGTCGCATGAGACGAAGGCAGGAAGACACAAAACAGTGCCATCATGAGCACGGATACATATGACAAAGAGACAACTGAAATGTGTGCTAACATAACAGACATTATTCAGTTGCAGTATATCTCCAGTTTTGAGGATCATCGGTGTGTGGTTCTGTTGTGCTGTCGTTGGTATAACCTGTTTTCCAGGATCGCAAAACCCAAAACTGATGATTATTTCAAATCCATCAATGTCAAGGTGGCGTACCTGACCAACGAGCCTTTTATTTTGGCAAATCAAGGAACACAGATATTTTTCTTGGAAGACACATTTGCACGTAGCGATGACTAGAGAGTATTGCAAAGGTTTGAGCAGACGAATTCGTTTAATGAAGTTGCACAACAAGATGATGCTTACACTGCTCCTGATGTACAAGATAACACAGATATTCCTAATATCTTTGAGAACCATCACATCAATGATGCCGGCGAAAAGATTGTCTGTCGTGTTGTGGACATACAAGAGTTGATCAAGAAGAAGCCAACATTCGAGGACGTTGAGGACGAAGAAGAAGATGACACCGTGGGGAATTACGATTCAGACTGATACACATGGGGAAGATGTTGATGCTGCTGATGCGGATGATGATTACATTGCTTTTGTTGTATTTGCCTGTCAGAAGACGTTTTTTATCTACTATGTGAAATTGTGTTTGCTATGACAACTGAAACCTGATGAACATGTTGTTTAGTATTTTGCTGTGAGAACATCACTTGTTATGTATGCTGATTTGTGTTTGCTGATTGTATGACAACTAAAACATGATGACATTGTTGTTTAGTTGTACTTATATTTGGCTGTGAAACTTAAATTTGATGACATAGTTTGTTGTTGGACTGCCATTTGCTCGACGTCTTCGAATGAGAACAAAGCTGACCCGACAAGGCCTCTGCTATTTATTTATTTATATGAGCAAAAGGGGATACCCCCTGATTTCCGTTAATAGAAATCATTAGATGTTCAAAACACTACGCCCAGCCTTCTACACAGGTTTCATTCATTACTAGTTTCAGCAAAGTGCTCATGTCGTAGCCATTGAATACATCACGAGTGCTACATACACTACAAATAAGGAGACAATCATCCTACAGAGCACATCGATTTTGCCCATTATCTTCACAAGATCTTTCATCTCCTCATTGCTGTCAAGGCCGTTCAGCAGCTATTGCTTGGCCATGATCAGAGGAACTACATCTTTAACCTTCTGCTCTGCATCTTCCTCTTCTGTCGTTCCTTCAGTTACTTGTCCAACACCCCAACCTGCTGGTATTGGGATTCCTCGGCTAACCAAATAATCAGCATAGTTGCATTCCCCCACATCAGCAACTTCCCAGAAATACAAATCACACGAATCTTCCCTTTTCTGCACGAATCAAATTGGTAGATCATCAACCAAACTATTAAAAAATCAGCAACTGAAAGCAGCAAAACAACACTTAAACATACTATTACCCCATGATTCGGGCATTTGTAGAAGACTCAGCCAGGGTTGCGGATTGTGGTTGAGACGCGACAGATGTCTCTGCGTGATTTGCAGCAGTGGCACCATACCAACGGCCGCGGGTTGCGATGAGCAATTGGCTGCGGTGCGCGTGCGGGCGAGGGTGTGATGAGACCCACACGCGATGGTACGGGTTGCGACTTGGCACATATCTGGTTGTTGCCTGCTGAAGAGCAGGTGGACGAGCAGCCAGCGAATATGGTTGCTGCGGCCTGAGCTTCTGATTCTAGGCAGAGTAATTAGAGAAGAGGAGAAGCGAACGTTGGATATGTCAGTTTCATTACTTGCAGAGTAGCATAGCACCATATATAGTCATAGTCTAGGTTTGGATTCGAACCAGCTACAGGAGCACATCTTTCTTTTTTCTAAAACTCAGCAATGTCTCATTACTGGTACACTAGCTTGTTCTGTACGCATTCCCAAGTCTTTGATTTTCTTTCCCTTTTTGCGAGGAAGGAAGGAGGACAAAATTGAGAGTTCCTGGGACTCGAACCCAAGACCTCTCGGTTGAAAACCAAGGGTGCTGGTCACTTATGTGGCGAATGTTCCCTGTGAGGAGGACGATAGACGAACGCATTTTCCTCGCAGTTTTCTTCGTATATATAAAAAAGTATGCTACTTGGTGTCCGCTTAGTCAACAAACGATTGTGCCAACCTTGACCGTTGGATTGACATTCAATGTCTGTCGCGTTTCTTCAGTCTCTTCTTCCTCGAGCCGCCAAAGCCAAACTAGCGCCCGCGGGACCGCCTACTCCCGCCTCCCACGGCTGGCTGTGATCTGCCCCAGCTCCTATTTGTTCCCGTCCGAGGCCTCACCATCGTCCTCCGCCTTGGTTCGCTCGCCGCGGCTCCGCCCTCCGGTGTTGTCAACATGGTCAACAACCGAGAGGAATAAGGAGATGACTGTACATGGTGAGGATGATAGTAGGGACCCAGCAGCGCGCGCAGTAATTTTGTTTTTTCGGGACGGAGAAGGGTATCAACTGGGTTGTGCAGGACCCATGGCCCGTCTAGCACAGGCTTTTATTTCATATGTTTAGCACATGACCAGGCCAGTTTGTTTTTTTCCTTTCTGAAAATTGCTAGCCAGCTATTTTGTTTTTTTGCAGAATAACCAACGTAGGCCTACTTGCTTTTCTACGCCCTGCTGGGCCGGAAATCTTTCAAGACGAGGAGGGATGTATTTTGCCCAGAAAATGGGCTATAAGAAATAACAAATGGTCTATAAGTAATAATAAATGGGCTGTAAAATGAAAAAATATAGCAAATAGACAATTAGTTCCAAAATACTGTTTTCTTTCGGATTTTGATATTTTAAATTTCATTGTTTTTGTGCGAGTAAAATTTCATTGAATTTAAATTAAGGTATATTTGGATTTAAAATGAATTTGAATCTGGCTAGAAATTTCGGGTTGTATGCTGTTTGGGAGAGATTTGGAGGCTGACTTGTGGGTCTACTAGGTTGACGTGTACTTTGGCTTTGTCAACTTAGTCCACAAACGATTCTAGCAGTAGTGACCGTTGGATGTTAATCCAACGGCCGTGCTGCTTCTTCAATATCTGATCTTCTTGCTCCAGCCGCCCAAACCAGCTCCGGTGGGACTGCCTGCTCCCGCCTCCCGTGGCCAGCTGTGCTGCCGCACCGCCCCACCCTACTTCATTGCTGGCCAGGCCATTCCTCTACTCACCCACACCTCCTGTTATTTTCCGGCGATGGCAGCCGGACCAGTAAACCCTCGTACTCCCTAACGCATGGGCAACCAATGCCAAGTCTTCCCCGGCTCCGTGTCGTTCCCTTCCCAGGCCTCACTGTCGTCCACCGCCATGGTGCTCTCGGCGCGGCCTGGTCAACTTGGTCAACGAACGACATCCATCAGCCATGGACTATACGCGCAAAATAATGATTCCTCCACCTGACAGCTGGGACCTACCAGAAGGGCCGCTGTATTTCACAAAAAAAAACGTTCCCCCCGCTGACATGTCGGACCCACCAGCTATATCTTCGCACGCAAGGAAGTGCCTCCTTATTACGCACAAAAAAATGAATACCCCCTGCTAGCTGGGACCCACCATAGTAGGAGGATGACTTGTGGGCCAACAAAGTTGACGGGGACGGAGGGCTTTGTCAACTTAGTCAATATGAACGATTCTAGCTCCAGTGACCGTAGGATGTCCATCCAACGGCCGTAGTGCTTCTTCCACCTCTGGTCTTCTTGCTCCAGCCGCCCAAAGCAGCGCCGGTCGTGCCGCATGCTCCTGCCTCCTGTGGCTGGCTGTGCCGCTGCGGTGGCCTCACCGCCCCCTACTATTCCCACCGCTGGCCAGGCCCTGCGGCGATGGCAGCCTCACACCGCAGCCGAACCAGTGAACCCTCGTACTCCTCTCTGCGCGGGCTTCCACTGCCGCGTCTTCCCCGGCTCCGTGTTGTCCCCTTCCTAGGCCTCGCTGTCGTCCACCGTCGTGGTGCTCTCCGCGCGGCGTGGTCAATGTGGTCAAGGAACGACTTCCATCGGAAGAGTACTGTACGTGGAGAGGCTGACAGCTGGGTCCATGGCCACAGCCCAGTTTTTTGTGATTTGCCAAGTAAGTCGCTGTTAGGCCTGTTGGGCTGCAAATCTTTCAAGACGAGGAGAGCTTTCATTCGGCTGGCCGAGAAAATGGCCCATCAGTATTGAGAAATGGGATGTACATTTTTAAAACACATCAAACCGGCAATTAGTTTCAAATATCTTTTTTTTCATTTCAAGATTTTAAATTACATTAATTTTTATGTGTGGAGAATTTGTTGGATTTTATATTGATATACATTTATTTTTAAAATCAGTTTGAATGTGAGTCGAAATTTTGGGATTAAAAACAGTTCGGACCGCACCGAAATATGCAAAATTTCGTATAATTTTTTAACCGTGGCCACAATTTGGGTTGTAATGCTAACAAAAAGAATATGGGCTCCAAAAGAACCTTAAGAATTAGAAAATGGGCTGAAAATTATTAGAAATAATGGCAGATGGGTTGTATGCTGTTTTCCACAAATTTGAAGCTTTCCTAAAAAAAGGTTGACACACAAGTAGTGACTGTTGGATGTCCATCCAACGGCCGTCGTGCTTCTTCAATCTCTGCTCTTCCTGCTCCAGCCGCTCAAACAAGCGCCGACGGGATTGCCTGCTCCCTCCTCCCCGCAGCCGGCTGTGCTGCCGCGCAGGCCTCACCGCCCCACCGTACTCCCATCGCTGGCCTAGCCATCCCTCTACTCACCCACACCTGCTGTTATTCTCCGGCGATGGCAGACGAACCAGTAAACCCTCATACAGTCGTACTCCCCTCCGCGTGGGAAACAACTACCGAGTCTTCCCTGCCTCCGTGTCGTTCCCTTCCTAGGCCTCGTCGTCGTCCACCGCCCTGGTGCTCTCGGCGTGGCCTGGTCAACGTGGTCAATGACTGGCATGCATCTGAAGTGGACTGTACGTGGAGAGGCCGATAGCTGGGTCCACGGCCGCACGCAAGGAAAAGCCTCCTTATTACGCGCAAAAATAATGATTCCTCCACCTGACATCAGGGACCCACCAAAAGGGCCTTTGTATTTCGCGAAAAAAACGTTACCACCGCTGACAGCTCGGACCCACCAGCTATATCTTCGCACGCAAGGAAGTGCCTCCTTATTACGCACAAAAAAAAAATGAATACTCCCCCTGTTAGCTGGGACCCAGTATAGTGGCAGGCTGACTTGTGGGCCTACTAAGTTGACGGGGACGGAGGGCTTTGTCAACTTAGTCAATATGCACGATTCTAGCTCCAGTGACCGTACGATGTCCATCCAACGGCCGTAGTGTTTCTTCCACCTCTGGTCTTCTTGCTCCACCCCGCCAAACCAGTGCCGATCATGCCTCGTGCTCCTGCATCCCATGGCCGGCTGCGATGCGGTGGAGGCCTCACCGCCCCCTACTACTCCCACCACTGTCCAGGCCATCCCTCAACTCAGCCACACCCCCTGTTACTCTGTGGCGACGGCAGCCTCACACCGCAGCGAACCAGTGCCCTCGTACTCCTCTACGCGTGGGCATCCACTGCCCCGTCTTCCTGGGCTCCGCGGCGTCCCCTTCCTAGGCCTCGCCGTCGTCCACCGCCCTGGTGCTCTCGGCGCGGCGTGGTCAACGTGGTCAAGGAACGGCTTCCATCGGATGTGGACTGTACGTAGAGAGGCTGACAGCTGGGTCCACGGCCGCAGCAAGGAAGTGCCTCCTTATTACGTGCAAAATAATTATTCCTCCACCTGACATCGGGGACCCACCGGATGGGCCAACGTATTTTGCCCCCCTGACTGCTGGGACCCAGCAGCTACATCTTCGCACGCAAGGATGTGCCTGACAGTCGAGACCCACCTGGTCGAAGCGTACGTAGCGTTGTCATTCTGGTCTCGAACATGTACGTACATATATACTGGTGGATGTAGAGGTGCGCACGTGTCGTAGTAGAGGCGGCCAGGGTGCAAGAAAGAAAATACGGCCACGTATGTGTACATACGGGCGGGGTCTCGAACGCCTACTCGCGCATACGTACGGTGAGGGATCGTTGACATGGCTGGGTTGGAACAGAGAAACAGCATCGTCGTCGTGTTCATGGGGAGGTAATGGAATGCGTCGTGTTCATGGGGAGGCAACGGAATGTGTCGTGTTCATGGGGAGGCAAAAGAATGCGTCGTGTTCATCGGGGGGCAATGAAACGCGTGGGAGCCAACCGGCTGGGTCGGAACGGAATGCGTGGCCGTGTTCATCGGGAGGGCTTGGACGGAACAGGCGATGGAAACGAGGCCTGACGTACCGCAAAACGGAGGAAATGGCCTTGTGTTCGACCGGCCACGTTCGAAACGGGATCCAGTTCATCGGGAGGGGTCTGGCGTACCACAAAACGGAGGAAACGGACCTCCTACGGTCGAAATAGGGGTCCCGTTGATCAAGAGGGGTGTGTCGTACCGCAAAACGGTCGAAACGGACTTGTCTTGGAGCGCTACGGTCGAAACGGGGGTCATGTTCATCGGGAGGGGTGTGGCGTACCACAAAACGGGACTCCACGGGATACTGTTCATCTCCACCGTCGACCCCTCCGGCCTCCATGTTCTACTGTTCATCCACCGTCGACCTCCTCCAGCCTCCACCTGCGACTGTTCATCCACGGGCTCCTGTTCATCTAGCCTCCACCGCGCGCTATTCCATCGGCTACTATTCAACCAGCCCTCTCCATGGGCTCCTGTTCAACCACCCCTCCACAGGCTACTGTTCATCCTGCCCTCCACTGTCTACTGTTCATCCTGCCCTCCATGGGGTGGTCCTGTTCATCCAGCCCTCCACGGGGTCCTATTCATCCAGCCCCAACTGGCTCGATCGATCGGGGTCCTGATCATCCAGAGGCAACACCACGGGGTCCTGTTCATCCACCCCCACAGGGAACTATTCATCCAACCCCCCTCCCCCCCGTGCAACGCTCACTGTTCATCCAGACGCAGCATCGATCAGCTTTAGTTAGCAGCAGTAGCGAAGGAATCGCTCGATCGGGTTCAGTTAACAGTCATCGATCGATCGCTCGGGTTCAATAACGCGTAGCCTGCAGTGCAATCGCTCGGGTTCAGTAAGAGCCCAACGCCTCGCTCGGGTTCAGTTAGAGCCAACGCCTCGCACACACGTGTGTACGTGTACGAGAGAAACGCGCATCGCTCGGCCCCCGACCTCCCACCGTAACCGGGAACTCCCCAAAATTTTCCTCCCCCTCGCTTCTACCACAGTTTTTTCCGTCATGGACGGCCCAAAGAATGTCATGCAGCTGCGTCTTCGGCCCGCCCAGGACGAAAAGCCCATTTTCTGTCATGATTTTTTGTCATAGAAGTAGGAGCCCACCACATCTATGATGATACCGGGTTTTGTCACAATTATCGTCATAGAAGTGTCATATGTATGACAGAAAAAAAAATCGTTCGTCCCAAAATGTCATGGATGTGTCTTTTTTTTGTAGTGTATGTTGCTATTGCTTTCTTCATGACTTATACATGTTCCTATGACTATGAGATTATGCAACTCCTGTTTACCGTAGGAACACTTTGTGTGTTACCAAACGTCATAACATAACTGGGTGATTATAAAGGTGCTCTACAGGTGTCTTCAAAGGTACTTGTTGAGTTGGCGTATTTCGAGATTAGGATTTGTCACTCCGATTGTCGGAGAGGTATCTCTGGGCCCTCTCGGTAATTCACATCACTTTAAGTATGGCCAAATTTTTCAGATTTGTAGAGAGTAGTATCACACTCTTCAATAAAAGAAGCAATTTCACAAGTACCCCTAAAAGCAACAAATTCTTCAATTTGTTGAACATCATAGTAATTATAAACACCCTTAGTACACGAAGATATAATTCCATTATCACTAAACTCACATTGGTAAGGAAGGTGTTTCTTAGGGTCTTTAGAACAACAAGTACAATCATATACTTCACATAAATTCCAAGCATAGCACTGCAAACGATGAATTTGATCCAGTAAAAGTTTCCCTTTTTCAGATATGCGGTGTCGCACATAACAAGCATACTCATCTAAAGATTTTTTCCCTCAACTAAGCTAGTGGGGTTTCAGCCCAAGCACATAGGGATCGAAGATGATCCAAGTAAAAAGCTTCAGTAGTGTGATAGATTTTGAGTGGTTCTCCAACCATTGGTGTAGTAGGTACAACTAATTTTTTTTTGGTATTTTGCATTTCCGACCCATAAGTAAAGATAGAAAAGAAGAGCACAAAGTAAAAACTACTTAGTGATAAAGCAAACAAGCACACACGAGAATATTCACGCCACGCTATAACTCCCCGGCAATGGCGCCAGAAAAAGGTCTTGATAACCCACAAGTATAGGGGATCAATTGTAGCCTCTTTCAATAAGTAAGAGTGTCGAACGCAACAAGGAGCTAAAGGTAGAACAAATATTCCCTCAAGTTCTACCAACCACTGATACAACTCTATGCACGCTTAACGTTCGCTTTACCTAGAACAAGTATGAAACTAGAAGTACTTTGTAGGTGTTGTTGGATAGGTTTGCAAGATAATAAAGAACGCGTAAATAAAAAGTAGGGGCTGTTTAGATGAAGACACAACTAAGTTAGTTTTAGTAGAGAGCTTGTCGTCACACAAGGAAGTTATTTGTCCCTAAGCAACCAATAACTAGACCGGTAATCATTATTGCAATTTTATTTGAGGGAGAGGCATAAGCTAACAAACTTTCTCTTCTTGGATCATATGCATTTATGATTGGAACTCTAGCAAGCATCCGCAACTACTAAAGATCATTAAGGTAAAACCCAACCATAGCATTAAAGTATCAAGTCCTGTTTATTCCCATACGTAAACAACCTACTTACTCGGGTCTGTGCTTCTATCACTCACGCCACCCACCATAAGAAAATCATGAACATATTGCAAACCCTACAGCGGGGATCCCTCATGCTTGCGCGACACGGAGAGCACCATAGGACAGCACCAATAATAAAACATGCAACTCAAACCAATCACAGTTATCAATTAACCCATAGGACAAAACGGATCACCTCAAACATCATAGAATAGCCATACATCATTGGGAAATAATATATAGCGTTGAGCACCATGTTTAAGTAGAGATTACAGCAGGTAAAAGAGGGGTTACACCACTGCATAGAGGGGGGAGTTGGTGATGACGGCGGTGAAGTTGTTGGTGTAGATCGTTGTCGCGATGATGGCCCCGGCGGCGTTCCGGCGCCACCGGGAGAGAGGGGGAGAGAGCCCCCATCTTCTTCTTATTCTTCCTTGACCTTCTCCCTAGATGGGAGAAGGGTTTCCCCTCTGGTCCTTGGTCTCCTTGGCATGGGAGGGGAGAGAGCCCCTCCGAGATTGGATCCGTCTCTCTGTGTCTCTTTGTTTCTGCGTTCCAGATTCTGCCCTTTCACCGCTTCTTATATTCCAGGAGATCCGTAACTCCGATTGGGCTGAAATTTGGACACGATTTTTATCCGGATATTAGATTTCTTGCGGTGAAAGAAGGGCAACAACCGCCTTACGGGGTGTCCACGAGGGTCAAGGGCGCGCCCCCTGCCTCGTGGCCCCCTCAGGCATCGTCTCGTGTTGATTCCACTTCCCAAAATTCACATTCATTCCATGAAAATATCCGTCAGTTTTTATCCCGTTTGGAATCTGTATGATATGGATTTTCTGTGAAACAAAAAACATGCAACAAACAGGAACTGGAACTGGGCACTGGATCAATATGTTAGTCCCAAAAATAGTATAAAAAGTTTCCAAAAGTACATGAAAGTTGTAGAATATTGGCATGGAACAATCAAAAATTATAGATACGATGGAGACGTATCAGAAAGGCGCTCGACGAAGCCAGCCAGCTGTGGGAGCGGTAGGAGGGCGACAAGGGCCGCCTCGAGGTCGAGGTGGAGCTCCTGAAGGCGGAAGCCCCAAGGTTGTGGAGGCGCAGCGGGCCCTTGCCGAGGCGGACCAGCAACGCGGCAAACTGGCCGACGACAAGGGCCAGCTCCTGGCCGAGGTGGAGCGCCTGAAGGCGCTAGTGGCCGCGGCGGAGGAGACCCGGCAGGGGAAACGGAGGCCGAGAAGACGACCGAGGCCAAGGACGCCAAGCTAAAGGCGGCTCTTGAGAAGGTTGCCGAGCTGGAGAAGTCGCTGCAGGAGCACGACCGCACCCTTGCCCTGGAGCGGTGTGGTACGTTGCTTGAAGCGCCACACCTGGACGAGTCCTTCTCCAGTAAGTGCTTTTCTTGGATTTTGCCGGGCTGGAACCGCGGTTTCTTATCCTTGGTAATTTTTCTGACTTGCTCTTTTTCTTGGCACGGGCTGGGACCCCGGCCTTCCCAAAGACGCGTGACCCGCAAGGGGTTGTCGGCTCCGGGACCGATCCGCAGGTGGCCTGGACCTTCCCGGAGATAGTGATCGCCGCCGAGGCTCATCTATGAGTCTTGGGCGACCAAATGGGGCTGCTCTCTCAAGTCGGCACAGGGATGACGGCGGCCCTCTGGCCGGGTTCCGTCACGCTGAACAACTTTACACGGCTGGCGGGGTGGCTGGAGGCAGGGCCGGATCGTCTTCATGACTGGCGTGTTTCCACCGCTTGTGCTGGCGCCGAGATGGCGCTCAGGTTCGTGATGTCTTGGCATCCGGACCTGTCACTAGACGCGTTGATGGGCCAGCGGGCCGGCTCAGAGGGCCAGCTGCAGGCTGAGGCCGGCCGGATTGCTGCGCGGGCCAGCTACATCACCGGGTTCGCCTTCCATGACGAGTTCTGGCCGGGGCGGGCGGAAGATGGCAGAGTCGTGCCTGCTGACGACTATGACCTTCTTCTAGACAACACGGAGGGCAGCTCCGAGGAGACGGGCGTCTACGGCAATGTGCGCACCGAGGAGGGAGACACCGGCACCTCAGCGGACCCGGAGGCCACTGGAGGAGATGCCTGAAGCCGCCTGCTTTTTACCTTAGCAAAAAAAAATTGTTAGGTAGTAGATCCACCCACCCACTGGGGGTTTCTGGGTGTAATGAATTCTGGCCTTTGGGCCTGCTTAAATTTGAACTTGTGATGTATAAATTTCATGGATGTTCGCGTTCTTGCTTTTTGTCCTTCGAGCCGTTTGTCTGCGATTTTCCCCTCACGGCTCCCCCCCACGCGAGTCTGACGGCCAAGGCTCTGGTCCGTTACAAGGAGTTCGGCCTTTGAGAGGAGCGTGCAGTATTTTAGCTGTCGGGACGTTGAGCACGAGCGAAACACCCACTAAGCCGGCTGGCGGCAACCCAGCGAAGCTGGATGGCGAGCAGTCGGTCGTGCGGTAACTTAAAGCGGCATGGCCGGGTTGGTTAACCCGGCGGTCCTTAACTTAGTGTTCGTGGCGTGCTGGTGCTCTGGCCTTGCGCGCTTGCCGGCCAACAGCCGGCGCCGATTCTGTGGCTTAGGGCGAAGTGGAAGACCGTGGCGATCCCAATGTGTCGGGAACCACTAAGTAAGGCGGCAGGTAGTGACCAAGCCGGCCAGCCCCTGAGCCCCCGGGTCAAGCGAGTCGGACCTGTGGCCGGGTTTAATGGAGAGGTAAATAATGCACAAATGTAGGAGACACAATAGCTTGGTCGGAAAGGGCAGCCCCCGAGCGTCGTTCGAGGACTCCATAGTTTTCACATGATTAGAAAAGGCAGCGATACATACGTGCAAACGGCTAACTGTAAAACGGGCGGAGGAGTTCCGCGTTCCACGGCCGGGTTGTTTCCTCGTTGGCAGTGTCTCTCTTGCGCTTGTTTGATTTGCGGGCGTTCATGAGGTAGTAAGCATTGCAATCGCACAAGGCCTTGCTAATGATGAAGGGGCCCTCCCACGGGGAGGACAGCTTGTGCTGGCCAGCTTGCTCCTGGACGAGTCGGAGGACGAGGTCTCCCTACCGAAACATTAGGGGTTTGATCTTCTTGCTGTGGTAGTGCCTCAGGCCTTGCTGATAAATGGCTGAGCGGCTGGGCGCTAGGAGACGTGCTTCTTCGAGCAGGTGGACACCGTCTTCGCGGGCTTCTTTGGCTTCGGCTTCGGTGTACATCACAATGCACGACGAGTCGAACTCGACGTCGGTCGGGATGACGGCTTTCGCTCCGTAGACGAGGAAGAACAGGGTGAACCCGGTCGACTGGTTTGGCGTTGTTCACAGACTCCACAGGGCGGCCGGCAGCTCGTCAAGCCAGCTATCGGGGTGAACGGATGAGCGGCTCAACGAGCCGTGGCTTGATGCCCGATAGGATGAGGCCGTTGTCCTGCTCTACCTGGTTGTTAGACTGCGGGTGTGCGACGGAATCCAGGTCAAGGCGGACGCCGGAGATGGAGCAGTACTGCACGAGCGCGCCCTTGGCGAAGTTGGTGCCGTTGTCCGTGATGATGCTGTTCGGCATGCCATAGCGCACTGTGATGTCCTTGACGAATCGGACGGTGGTTGGCCCGCCCAGCTTCTTGATTGGCCTTGCTTCGATCCATTTGGTGAACTTGTCCACCACCACCAGCAAATGCATCATGCCGCCTCGAGCGGTCTTGAAAGATCCCACCATGTCAAGTCCCCAAACCGCGAAGGGCCAGGCGATCCGGATGGTCTGGAATGCTGACGCCGGCTGGTGGCTGCGCTTGCTGAAGCGTTGGCATCCCTCGCATTTGAGGACGAGTGACTCGGTGTCTTGGAGGGACGTGGGCTAATAGAAACCATGGCAGAAGGCCTTGCCCACCGGGGACCGCGAGGCAGCGTGGTGCCCGCACTCGCCCTGGTGTATGTCGAGGAGGATCTCAATGCCCTTGTCTTGCTCGATGCAGCGCTGGAACATGCCGGTGGAGCTGCGTTTGACGAGCTCGCTGTTGATGATGTTGCACGCGGACGCCCGGCACTGCACCTGCTGGGCCTCGGTCTCGTCCATGGGGAGAACTCCGTTCTCCAGAAACTCTGAGATGGGCAGGGCCCATGATGGCGCCGTCACCACGGCGAGGATGGCCACTATGGAGGGTTTCGGGACGTCAGCCCTAGAGCCGGGTTCAGCGCCCCCCGGGTTGGGAACGGCGGCGGCCGAGTCGACAGCAGCAATCCCCGGGTCGGGGACGGTGGCGGCCGGGTCGACGGCAGCAGCCCCCGGGCCAGGTTGAGATGCGTCCGGGGCATCCGGGACGTAGATGGACTCGTAGTCCGGAGACGGCTTGACAGACGGCTTGCGCATGTGCTCGAGGGAGACACCGAACGGGATTGATTGCCAGGACGAGGCGATCTTGGCGAGCGTGTCGGCCGCCTCGTTTTCTACGCACGGGACGTGGAGGAAATCGCAGCCCATGAAGAACCGGGACAGCTTCTGGACGAGGAAGCGGTATCTCGCCATGTTGGGGTCGCGGGCGTCCCATTCGCCGGAGCATTGCTTCACCACCAGATCCGAGTCTCCATAGCATAGGATGCGCTGGATGCCGAGTTCCTTGGCGAGCCGGAGGCCATGCACAAGTGCTTCGTACTCGGCAACGTTGTTGGAAGCGGTGAAGTGGATCTGGAGCGCGTATTTGAGGCGGTCGCCCTTTGGGGAGGATGGCACGATGCCGGCCCCTAGGCTGTGACGCATCTTCGAGCCGTCAAAATGCATGCGCCAGTGCATTGAGTCCGGCGGCGGCGGCAGGTACTGGGTCTCGGTCCACTCGACGAGGAAGTCGGCCAGTGCTTGGGACTTGATTGTGGTGCGGGGCTCGTTGAGGATGGTGTGAGCGGCTAGCTCGAGCGCCCACTTGGCGACCCGGCCAGAGGCATCCCGGCACCTAATGATCATGCCGAGGGGGGTCGTGCTGAGCACGGTGACGACATGCTCTTAAAAGTACTGCTTCAACTTCTTGGCGGTGAAGTAGATGCCATAACACATCTTCTGGTAGTGCGGGTAGTTCTGCTTGGATGCGGAGAGCATCTCGCTCAGGTAGTATACGGGACGCTGGACGGCTTGGATCTTGCCCTTCTCTGGTCGCTCGACCACCATCACCATGCTGACCGACCGTGAGGTTGCAGCAATGTAGAGCAACAGTGGCTCCTTCTCGGTTGGTGCGGCCAGGACGGGTGTGGTGGAGAGCATGCGCTTGAGGTCCCGGAAAGCCTCGTCCGCCTGGTCGCTCCATTCGAACAGCGTCGTCTTCTTCATCAGCTGGTACAAGGGCAAGGCCCTCTCGCCTAGTCGGCTACGAAACCGGCTGACCCAGGCGAAGCAGCCGGTGAACTTCTGGACATCGTGCAGCCGAGCCGGCTTGCGCATGCACTCGATGGCCTTGATCTTCTCTGGGTTTGCCTCAATGCCGCGCTCAGACGAGGAAGTCGAGTAGCTTTCCGGCCGAGATGCCGAAAACGCATTTTCTGGGTTGAGATTGACCTTGTACTCGCGCAGGTTGGCGAAGGTTGTCGAGGAGCATGAGGTGTTGCTTGGTCTTCACCATGATGCCATCCACATAGACGTGGATGTTGCGGCCGAGTTGTGGCAACAAGCATTTCTACATGTAGCGCTGGAAGGTGGCGCCGGCATTCTTCATGCCGAATGACATGGTGATGTAGCAATAAGCCCCAAAGGGCGTGATGAAGGATGTCTTCAGGGCGTCGGCTGGGTCCAGCTTGATCTGATGATAGCCGGAGTAAGCATCCAGGAAGGACAGGAGCTCGCACCCAGCAGTGGAGTCGATGACTTGGTCGATTTGCGGGAGGGCGAATGGGTCTTTGGGGCATGCCTTGTTCAGGCTGGTGTAGTCAATACACGTGCGCCAGGTCTTGTTCTTCTTCAGGACGAGGACTGGGGTGGCCAGCCACTCGGGGTAAAACACTTCCATGATGAAGCCGACTGCCAAAAGCTTGGCAACCTCTTCACCGATGGTCCTTCTCTTCTCTTCGGAAAAACATCGCAGGGGTTGGCGGACAGGCTTGGCATCCTTGTAGACATGGAGTTTGTGCTCGGCGAACTTCCTCGGGATACCCGGTATGTCCTTTGGGGCCCATGCAAAAATATCCCGATTCTCACGAAGGAAGTCGACGAGCTCGCCTTCCTATTTGTTGTCGAGGCGGGTGCCCACGACAACGTACTTGCCGCAGCTAGGGTCTTCCGGGTTTAGCTTCACTTTCTTGGTCTCCTTGGAGGGATTGAATGAGGCCTCGTCGCCGGCTCCTCGGTCGGGATCGGTGCGACCGATGCTTCATTGGCCACGATGATGATCCGGTCGAGTTGGCACCGCTCCTCGGCTATGACCAGCGACTCGGCCAATTTGGTGCTGTCTCGGGCGCACTCTATGGACTTGCGGTAGTCGCCGATGATGGTGATGAGGCCCTTCCGACCTGGCAGCTTCATCTTCAGGTAGGCATAGTGAGGAACCACCATGAACTTGCCGAGCGCGGGTCGGCCCAGCAGCGCATGGTACGTGCTGGTTAGATCCACCACTTTGAACCAGAGCGGCTCGCGTCGAAAATGGTCACTGTTGCCGAACAGGACGTCGAGTCGGACCTGGCCGATCAGAGGGCAGGAGAGGCTGGAAAAAATGTCGTGAAAGATCGTCCGGGTAGGTTCCAGGTCTTTGGCCTCGTGGCCAAGCTTGGTCATGGTGTCGCGGTAGAGGATGTTGATGCTGCTGCCGCCGTCGATGAGGACTCAGGAGAACTTGCACGTGTGCCGAGGCATGATGATGGTGGGGTCGAGGATGAGGGTGTAGCCACCCGGACTCGACATGACAGCCGGGTGGTCTTCCCAGGTCCATGTGACCGGGCGCTCCGACCAATGCATGTACTCTGGTTTGGCCGGGATGACGGTGTTCACCTCCTGCCAGAGGAGCCGCTCGCTGCGCTTGTCGTCGCCGAGGCTGGTGAAGACCATGTAGGTCGCATTCTGGGACGGGTAGGCGTTGTCGCGCATCGCGCCGCCTACCGGAGGCGGCTGCCCCGCTCCTGGAGCCTGGGCCGGAGGAGGCGGGACGTCGCCCCTTATGAGGCGCTTGGTGATGGCGCACTGCCGCAGCATGTGTGTGGACGGCCTTGCTCCACTGTGGTGCTTGCAAGGGGCATCGAGCATCTCTTTGAAGCTCATGGCGGGTTGCCATGCCACCTTGCCGGTCTGCCGGTGTTTGGCGGCCGGGTCGGGCGTGGGCGCCTGCTCAGCAGCCGCGACGAGCCGGTTGTCGTAGCACTGGGCCAGCTGGTCGGCTTGCGCTTGTTGTTCTATTGGTTGTGATGCTTCCAGCTTCCTTCGTCGGCCGGCTTCGGACGGGGAACCGGCTTCGCTTTGCTGGCTTCATCCAGTGCCACCTTGATGTAGGGTGGAACCCTAATCGGCCGATCTTTCACGAAAGGAGCGGATCCCGTGAAGAACACGAGGAAAACGAGGTGGAAAAGAGGGAAAACACAAGACGAAACACTAAACCAACACGAATAAGTCACACATGTGCTAGATCCTTGAGTACATAAGGAAATATACACGATCTACGGACAACTAAGGACGGTACAAGGGTAGCCGGTCTTCTCCGTGAGGAGGTCTTGAGTTCTTCCCTAAAAGGGGTCTTGAATCCGTTCGGGGGATCTTCTCCGGTGGAGGCTCGAATCTCTGAGGAGAAGGTATCCAAGTGGATGAGCAAAGCTCTCACACAAAATATGAGCTAATCCTTTGCTAACCCTAGAAAGTTGGACGAGGTGGAGTATTTATAGACTAGGGGGGAGAAGGGGTGCACGGGCCTTGGCCCTTCACTGTGCGCACACAGGGTAGGCCGGACGTTCGGGCTGTTGGGGAACATAGCAGAATTTTAAAATTTTCTACGCATCACCAAGATCAATCTATGGAGTCATCTAGCAACGAGGGAGAGAGGAGTGCATCTACATACCCTTGTAGATCGCGCGCGGAAGCGTTCAAGAGAACGGGGATGATGGAGTCGTACTCGTCGTGATCCAAATCACCGATGACCTAGCGCCGAACAGACGGCACCTCTGCGTTCAACACACGTACGGTTGGGAAGACGTCTCCTCCAACTTGATCTAGCAAGGGGGAAGGAGAGGTTGATGAAGATCCAGCAGCACGACGGCGTGGTGGTGGAAGCAACGGTGATCTCGGCAGGGCTTCGCCAAGCTCAGGGAGAGGGAGGAGTGTCACAGGAGGGAGAGGGAGAGGCCAGGGATCGGGTGCGGCTGCCCTCCCTCCCCCACTATATATAGGACCCCTAGGGGGGGTGCCGGCCCTAGGAGATTGAATCTCCAAGGGGGGGGCGGCGGCCAAGGGGGTGGAGTGCCCCCCAAGCCAAGTGGGGCGCCCCACCCCTAGGATTTCCAACCCTAGGCGCAAGGGAGGGCCATGGGGGGGCGCACCAGCCCACTAGGGGCTGGTTCCCCTCCCACTTTAGCCCATGGGGCCCTCCAGGATAGGTGGCCCCACCCGGTGGACCCCCGGGACCCTTCCGGTGGTTCCGGTATAATACCGATTACCCCCGAAACCTTCCCGATGGCCGAAACTTGACTTCCTATATATAAATCTTCACCTCCGGACCATTCCGAAACTCCTCGTGACGTCCGGGATCTCATCCAAGACTCTGAACAACTTTCGGGTTACCGTATGCTAATATCTCAACAACCCTAGCGTCACCGAACCTTAAGTGTGTAGACCCTACGGGTTCGGGAGACACGCAGACATGACCGAGACGACTCTCTGGTCAATAACCAACAGCGGGATCTGGATACCCATGTTGGCTCCCACATGCTCCATGTTGATCTCATCGGATGAACCACGATGTCGAGGATTCAATCAATCCCGTATACAATTCCCTTTGTCAATAGGTACGTTACTTGCCCGAGACTCGATCGTCGGTATCCCAATACCTCGTTCAATCTCGTTACCGGCAAGTCACTTTACTCGTACCATAATGCATGATCCCGTGATCAACCACTTGGTCACATTGAGCTCATTATGATGATGCATTACCGAGTGGGCCCAGAGATACCTCTCCGTCATACGGAGTGACAAATCCCAGTCTCGATTCGTGCCAACCCAACAGACACTTTTGGAGATACCTGTAGTGTACCTTTATAGTCACCCAGTTACGTTGTGACATTTGGCACACCCAAAGCACTCCTACGGTATCCGGGAGTTGCACAATCTCATGGTCTAAGGAAATGATACTTGACATTCGGAAAAGCTATAGCAAACAAACTACACGGTCTTTGAGCTATGCTTAGGATTGGGTCTTGTCCATCACATCATTCTCCTAATGATGTGATCCCGTTATCAATGACATCCAATGTCCATAGTCAGGAAACCATGACTATCTTTTGATCAACGAGCTAGTCAACTAGAGGCTCACTAGGGACGTGTTGTGGTCTATGTATTCACACATGTATTATGATTTCTGGATAACACAATTATAGCATGAACAATAGACAATTATCATGAACAAAGAAATATAAGAATAACCATTTTATTATTGCCTCTAGGGCATATTTCCAACACGGGCGTCGGACGGATGTCCGGGCTTTCACGCGAGGCCGGATGTCCGGGCTGGGGAGGACGGATGTCCGGGCTGGAGCGACTGGTTTGTTGCTCTCGGGTTCGGAGGGGTCCGGATTTCCAGGCTGGAGGCCGGATATCCAGGCGCTCGGGAAGGGTCGGACGTCCGGGCTGGCGGGGCTGGATGTCCGGGGCCTGTAGGGGCTTGGCAGCTGGAGTGCTGCTGTAGGTGGAGTCTTCAGCGGCCGGATGTCCGGGCTCGGGGCCGGATGTCCGGGTCCTGGAGATGCCTTCTTTTCCTTCCGACGTTCCTCTTCATCTATGGACATGGCGGCTTGCCTGTCTTCACGTGCATCTTCGAGAGGTCCCTCTTGGTATCTAATCATGCACAATGTCTCGGACTTAGGTAGAAGCCATATCTCGAGAGGATCATATGTAATGTCACTAAGGAGAGAAGTCACCTCGGTCTCTGTCGGATCACGGAGTTCCGGCAGACCCTTAAGGTTCAAACTCTGGGGTGTGCACGAAGTTCTTTCCCTCCTACCGATCTACGCCCTAGCTCGCTAAGGTCTCGCGGATGAACTCGACGTACTCGCAACACAAAGACACAAGGTTTATACTGGTTAGGGCCACCGATGTGGTGTAATACCCTACTCAAGTGCGGTGGTGGTGGATTGCCTCTTGGGCTGATGATGAACAGTACAAGGGGAAGAACAGCCTCCCGAGGTTGAGGTGTTCTTGTGCTTGGTGTGCTAGGGTTGGCCTTTGATCAGATCCTATCTCCCTAGATCTATCCTTCTCTTCTCCTCTCCTTCTCTTCTCTTCTCTTTTTTCTCTCTCTACGTGGTGGCTAGTCCTACTTATATAGGCCCTGGTCCTCTCCCCAAATATTGAGCAGGAAGGGAGCCAACAACGGCGGCCAATTTGAAAGGTGACAGCTAGTACAAGCTATCCTGACAAAAGGTGGTCTTCACCTGCCAAAGGTTCTGGTGGTGACGCCGTCCTGGGCTCCATAGTGACCTCCGTCCTGCCGTCCTTCTGGTCTTGGTCTTGTTGCACCGATATGGAAACCTTTGCCTGATGCCTCGGTACTCCGCGCCTGTGCTTGCCTCCTTAGCACTAAAGAGGAAACAAGGACGCTGTGCATGTTGGCGCCCGCCTGGCGCCAGCCTGGTGTCGATCGTCATGCCTCACGTCACGAGAGCCTCGCCAGGTTCGCCCCGCCTTGATATCTCCACTCCTCGCGAGGCAGCCGGGGGAGGCCGCTCCTGAGGAGATCTTGCGTCGTCCGCCTCGCGAGGCTTGGCCCCTCGCGAGGGTCTTGAATGCCTTGTTGGTGATGATGGGCCGTACATCCATGCCATGGGCCGCAGGCAGGCAAGTCCGGGGACCCCCGTTCCCAGAACGCCGATAGTAGGCCCCGGGCCCAAGGCGCGCTGGGGCTTAGCTTCGAGGCGAAGCCAAAGGATCAAGTGCGGAGCGCCGCGGGCCCCAAAAACCTGCAGCCTCGGTCGACGTATGGCGGTTGATTGGTCGTGGGTGTCTCCGCTTCCCCGCGCCGCCTCAGCAACTGCCCGACTTGACAAGTCCCTGCGACATTTAAGGAAAATCATCATTACATGTGATCGTGGGAGGCACCGGTTGGCCTTCTTCCGCTATAAATGGGGAGGGCGCAGAGCCCCCGTTTCTCGTCTCTTCTTGGTTCACTTGGTTCTTCCTCCTTGCTCCACCGCTTGCAGCAATGGTGCCATCGAAGAGGTTCTCCACCGCGGAGAAGGGCAAGGCCCCTCGGGAGGGACCCGGCTCCCCGGCGCCCAAGCGAGGACGTGGCCGTCCCCGCAAGCATGCCGCATGCCCCGCCATGGCCCCCAGCTCTCGGGGTGGCGCCGCGGTGCGTGGCAGGAGTCACTCCGGTCGCGGCAGTCCTGTCGACGAGAGGAGACGCGCCGTGGTTGTGTGACCTTCCCAACCGCGGTTCCATGCATCAGAGGTGCTACTGGAGTTCGTTGTCTGGTCGGAGGATCCGGCCAGCATCTGGCTCCAGCTCCCTCGCTTCTTTGCCGGTGAGCTGTCGGCCTCCGGTCCAGGCGAGCTCTGGCTGCAGGCAGACAGTTGCTGCAGCCGAGCTTCCTGGGTCGCGTTTGAGGTCTCCGTCACGGGCAACGTCGCTCTGGCCCGCGGTTAGCAGATGTTCACCCGCGCGCGCGGCCTAGGCAGGCGGTGCACCCTCCACTTCAAGTTCGACGGCAATGCGACCCTCTTCGTGAGGGTGTTTGGGGAAGACGGCCGCCGCTCTGGATGCTGCCCCGAGGTGAACGATGGCGAGGAGGTGCTCGGCCTCGGTGATGGTCGGGACGAGGATGAGGACGAACCCACCGGCCGCGCCTCGTCTGTCTATGGTGGCTCCTCCCTTGGCGACAGTTCCAGCGGCGGCGGCCTTGATCAGCCGCCACGCCGCCGCGCCCGCTTCGAGGGTGGTAGTGGGTCGTCTCGTCGCCGCACACCGATGAAGCGCGAGGAGGGGTCCGACTAGACCCGGGATGTCTCCAAGTCCCTGCCCCCGTCGGCTGCTGCAGGGGCGAGCGCCGCTTTTGTTATGTTCCCCTTTCCCTTCCTATATCAGAACAAAGTCAGCATGGGCCTGGAAGGGCGTGTATCGAATCATAACTTATTATCCATTATGCTACGGTTGTTGTTTCAGTGTTGTGCGGCTATTTTGCGCAAAGATAACTTAGCCTGGTACATTCGGGGCGCCCTCCACCTCACGAGGCGTTTACTTCCTTGTGTCCATCTTGACCTTGTGGTCTGCGATTGCTCAGGAACTACGAAAAAATTTGTTAGGGAGTTTTGCCAGGAGATTTGCCATTCACCCAAGCCTTGGCCCGGCGCCTTGTATCGCGGTACCCGTGGGGCACAGATTAGGAGAGATGCGCCAGCTTTCGGGCTCGAACGAGGGTGGCTCGCGAGGAGGCAGAGAGAAGAAAAACGCTCGCGAGGGCATCTGCCTAGCCCCCCCTCGCGAGGTATGCAAGAGAGAGAACACGAGCGGACCAGAGCCGGAAAATGCGGTAAGAGGCGAGGGAGTTGAATCAGCAAGGAACACCAAAGCCAAATTTTGATTTAAGGAAAAGCAAGCCAACTACGGAAAGCAAATGAAAAGCCGCGTCCGGCACCTAATCTAGTCTTTAAGTCTTCTCACCAGCGCGGACCTAAGTGCCGCACTCATTATTACGTGAGAGTGTCACGGGTGGCAATTCTTCACAGGCACCGGGCCTTCTTCACAGGCTCTGGGCCTTTCTTCACGGGCTCTGGGCCTTGCTTCATGGGTACAACCTCCGTAGGTGCTGGATGTTCCAGGCGTTCTGGACAGGTATCCCGTACCGCGTCTCCAGGCGCGCGGCGCCAGGCCTGGAGACATGGACGACCCTGAACGAGCCCTCCCACACGGGTGAAAGCTTGTGCAGCCCTTCCCTAGAGAGGACCCGCCTCAGGACGAGGTCGCCCACCTCGAGCGTCCTGGAGAAGATGTTACGGCAGTGGTATCGCCGCAACACCTGCTGGTACCTTGCCGCCCTCAGTGCAGCTTCGCGACAACGCTCCTCCCCCAGCATGATGTTCATCCCCCGCGTGGCGTCCTGCTACGTTTCATCAAACGCCAGGACCCGTGCGGAGCGATGCCCAACTTCGTGAGGAAGGACTACTTCACCTCCGTAGATGAGGAAGAATGGAGTCTCGCCCGTTGGTTTGGTGGCGGTGGTGCGGATAGACCATAGCACGGACTGGAGCTCGTCGTGCCTGCCCCTACCACAGGCCTCGAGCTTCTTCTTGAAGGTCCTGGTCTTGAGGCCTCTCAGGACCTCCGCGTTGGCGTGTTCAGCCTGACCATTCCTCCTGGGGTGCACCACCGAAGCATAGCAGATCTGCGTTCCAAGGTTAGCACAGTAGGTTTTGAAAAGGTTACTAGTGAATTGCAAGCCGTTATATGTGATGATGCGGTTGGGGACCCCGAAGGCTCACGAGGCCCTTGATGAACTTGACAGCGGAGCCAACTGGGATGGTATAGACAGCTTCCACTTCCGCCCACTTGGTGAACTTGTCGATGGCGACATAGAGGAAACGGTAGCCCCCAGGCGCTCGAGGGAATGGGCCCAAGATGTCCAGCCCCCAAACCACGAACGGCCACGTGAACGGAATGGTCTGGAGGCCCTGAGCCGGCTGATGAATTTGCTTGGCGTGGAACTGGCAGGCTTCGCAAGACTTCACCAGCTCAGATGCGTCATTGAGCGTAGTGGGCCACTAGAATCCACTGCGGAATACCTTGCCGACGAGGGTCCGTGATGACAAGTGGTTCCCGCAGTCCCCACCGTGTATGTTAGTTAGCAGCTCCTTCCCCTGGTCCCTGGAAATGCAGCACAGGGAAACGTCGTTTGGCCGCTTCCTGTACAACTCACCATCCCGGATGTAGTACGTCGTGGCTTGTCGAACCACACGCTCTGCATCTTCCTCCTTCTCTGGCAGCGCCCCTTGCATCAGGTATTCCTTGAATACCTTGGTCCAGCATCCCTCCTTAGGTCCGAGTGCCAAGAGCAAGTGAGCTCCTGAGGTCGGGCCGCAGGCCAGGGCTCATCTGGCAGGAGGCTGTGGGATCTTCTCCCGAAGCTGAGCAGTGCTTGAAGGTGGCGGTATCGCTGATGGCTTGAAGAGACGTTCCTCAAAGACACCGGGCTCTTGTGGTTGCCGCTTGGATGCTCTCTTGGCGATGTCGTCGGCTTCCTTGGTGGTGCTCTGGGGCACATGTTGCATCTCCAGGCTCGAGAACTGCTTCTCCATCTTGCGCACCTCCGCGAGCTATGCCTCCATATGCTCGTCCTTTGGCTCGTATACTTTGTTGGAGAAGTTGACGAGGAGTTGCGAGTCGCCTCTTACGGTAAGGCGCTTTGATAACCCACAAGTATAGGGTATCAATTGTAGCCTCTTTCGATAAGTAAGAGTGTCGAACCCAACGAGGAGCTAAAGGTAGAACAAATATTCCCTCAAGTTCTATCGACCACCGATACAACTCTACGCACACTTGACGCTCGCTCTACCGAAAACAAGTATGAAACTAGAAGTACTTTGTAGGTGTTGTTGGATAGGTATGCAAGATAATAAAGAGCAAGTAAATATAAAGTAGGGGCTGTTTAGGTTAAGAAACAATAAAGTAAATATAGCGAGTGTGGAAAAGTGGTGGTAGGAGTTGTGAAATTGCCACTAAGCAATTGACTACTTTACTAGACCGATAGCAAGTATTATGTGGGAGAGGCCACTGCTAGCATGTCATCCCTGACTTGGAATTCTATGCACTTATGATTGGAACTATTAGCAAGCATCCGCAACTAGTAATGTTCATTAAGGTAAAACCCAACCATAGCATTAAGATATATTGGTCCCCCTTCAATCCCGTATGCATCAATTTCTATGCTAGGTTGAAGCTTCTGTCACTCTTGCCCTCCAATACATAGTCCTATCAACATACAACTAACCCTAGGGTGTGATCCACGTGCGCAATCATATGATGGGCACCACAGGACAGCAACATAACCACAAGCAAATTAAATCAATCATAGCAATTCATCAACCACCGATAGGACAACAAAAATCTACTCAGAAATCATAGGATGGCAACACATCATTGGATAATAATATGAAGCATAAAGCACCATGTTCAAGTAGAGGGTATAGCGGGTTGCGGGACAGTGGACCGCTATAGATAGAGGGGGGGAGATGATGAAGATGTTGGTGAAGATGGCGGACGTGTTGGTGTAGATCGCGGTGATGATGATGGCCCCCGGTGGCACTCAGGTGCCACCGGAAGCGAGGGGGAGAGAGCCCCCCTCCTTCTTATTCTTCCTTGACCTCCTCCCTAGATGGGAGAAGGGTTTCCCCTCTGGTCCATGGCCTCCATGGCATGGGAGGGGCGATAGCCCCTCCGAGATTGGATCTGTCTCTCTGTCTCTCTCTGGTTCTGCGTTCCCAGATTCTTCCCTTTCACGGTTTCTTATATTCCCGGAGATCCATAACTCCGATTGGGCTGAAATTTTGACACGATCTCTATCCGGAAATTAGCTTTCTTGCAGCGAAAGAAGGGCACCAACCGCCTTACGGGGTGGCCACGAGGGTCAGGGGCGAGCCTGACACCCTGGGGCGCGCCCCCCTACCTCGTGGGCCCCTCGAGCATCGTCTCGCGGGATTCTTCTTCCCAAAAATCATATATATTCCAAAAAAATCTCTGTTGGTTTTTATTCCGTTTGGACTCCGTTTGATATGGATATTCTTCGAAACAAAAAACATGCAACAAACAGGAACTGGCACTGGGCACTGGATCAATATGTTGGTCCAAAAATAGTATAAAAAGTTGCCAAAAGTATATGAAAGTTGAATAATATTGGCATGGAACAATCAAAAATTATAGATATGATGGAGACGTATCAGCATCCCCAAGCTTAATTCCTGCTCGTCCTCGAGTAGGTAAATGATAAAAAAGATAATTTTTGATGTGGAATGCTACCTAGCATAATCTTGATCATATGTCTAATCATGGCATGAATATTAAGACATGAGTGCTTCAAAGCAATAATCTTTCCTTTGACATAAAGACAATAATATTTCAAGCATACCAACCAAGAAATCATGTCTTATTGAAATAACATAGCCAAAGAAAGCTCATCCCTACAAAATCATATAGTCTGGCTATGCTCCATCTTCACCACACAAAGCATTCACATCATGCACAACCCTGATGACAAGCCAAGCAATTGTTTCATACTTTTGACATTCTCAAACCTTTTCAAGTTTCACGCAATACATGAGCGTGAGCCATGGACATAGCACTATAGGTGGAATAGAATATGATGGTGGAGGAGACAAAAAGGAGAAGATAGTCTCACATCAACTAGGTGTATCAACGGGCTATGGAGATGCCGATTAATAGATATCAATGTGAGTGAGTAGGGATTGCCATGCAACGGATGCACTAGAGCTATAAGTATATGAAAGCTCAAACTGAAACTAAGTGGGTGTGCATCCAACTTGCTTGCTCATGAAGACCTAGGGCATTTGAGGAAGCCCATCGTTGGAATATACAAGCCAAGTTCTATAATTAAAATTCCCACTAGTATATGAAAGTGTTAACTCAAGAGACTCTCTATATGAGGAACATGGTGCTACTTTGAAGCACAAGTGTGGAAAAAGGATAGTAACATTGCCCCTTCTCTCTTTTTCTCTCATTTTTTTGTTTTCTCTTTTTTCTCTTTTTTTGGGGCCTTCTCTTTTTTTGTGGCCATTCCCTTTTTTTATTTTTTTATTTTTTTTTTTTTCGTCTGGAGTCTCATCCCGACTTGTGGGGGAATCATGGTCTCCATCATCCTTTCCTCACTGGGGCAATGCTCTAATAATGATGATCATCACACTTCTATTTACTTACAACTCAATATTACAACTCGACATCTAGAACAAAGATATGACTCTATATGAATGCCTCCAGCGGTGTACCGGGATGTGCAATTATCTAGCGTAGCAATGACATCAAAAAATGGACAAGCCATGAAAACATCATGCTAGCTATCTTACGATCATGCAAAGCAATATGACAATAAATGCTCAAGTCATGTATATGATGATGATGGAAGTTGCATGGCAATATATCTCGGAATGGCTATGGAAATGCCATGATAGGTAGGTATGGTGGCTGTTTTGAGGGAGATATATGGTGGGTTTATGTTACCGGCGAAAGTTGCGCGGTACTAGAGAGGCCAGCAATGGTGGAAGGGTGAGAGTGCGTATAATCCATGGACTCAACATTAGTCATAAAGAACTCACATACTTATTGCAAAAATCTATTAGTCATCGAAACAAAGTACTACGCGCATGCTCCTAGGGGGATAGATTGGTAGGAAAAGACCATCGCTCGTCCCCGATCGCCCCTCATAAGGAAGACAATCAATAAACACCTCATGCTCCGACTTTATTACATAATGGTTCACCATACGTGCATGCTACGGGACTTGCAAACCTCAACAAAAGTATTTCTCAATTTCACAATTACTCAACTAGCACGACTCTAATATCACCATATTTATATCGCAAAAATATTGCAAGGAATCAAACATATCATATTCAGCGATCTACAAGTTTTATGTAGGATTTTATGACTAACCATGTGAATGACTAGTTCCTGTCATCTCTCTAAATACATATAAGTGAAGCAAGAGAGTTTTAATTCTTTCTACAAAAGATATGCCCACACTCTAACAAATATAAGTGAAGCAAAAGAGCATTCTACAAATGGCGGTTGTCTATGTAAAGAGAAACAGGCAATCCAAACTTCAAATGATATAAGTGAAGCACATGAAGCATTCTATAAAGCCATACTCAAAAGATATAAGTGAAGTGCAAAGAGCATTCTATAAATCATCCAAGGACCATCTCATACCAGCATGGTGCATAAAAAGAAAAAGTAAAAACCTAAATGCAAAGGACGCTCCAAGATTGCACATATCGCATGAACGAAACGAATCTGAAAACATACCGATGTTTGTTGAAGAAAGAGGGGATGCCTTCCCAGCATCCCCAAGCTTAGACGCTTGAGTCTCCTTGAATATTTACTTGGGGTGCCTTGGGCATCCCCAAGCTTGAGCTCTTGCCTCTCTTCCTTCTTCTCACATCGAAACCTTCTCGATCATCGAACACTTCATCCACACAAAACTCCAACAGAAAACTCGGTAAGATCCATTAGTATAATAAAGAAAATTACTACTCTAAGTACTGTTGCAAACCAATTCATATTTTGTTTTTGCATTGTGTCTACTGTAATATAACTTTTCCATGGCTTAATCCACTGATATAAATTGATAGTTTCATCAAAACAAGCAAACTATGCATCAAAAACAGAATCTGCCTAAAACAGAACAGTCTGTAATAATCCGAACATTCACCATACTTCTGATACTTGAAAATTTTTACTAAAATTAGGAAAAATAATATATTTGTATAGGAAGACAGTGCAAAAAGAATCAGAACGATTTGATGTCTAGCTACAAATGTAAAATCGCGCACTACAACCAAAGTTGCTGTCCTGCACCGTACAAACCATCAAGCAAATGTAAACATCCTAAAGGCAAACCTTGGCACATTATTTTTATAATACAATGGAATTGTACAAGGGGATAATTATTTTTGTTCAAAATTTCTGTAATCAAGATTCACAAAGTTTCTGTGAGCATGAACAAAGTTCAAGGCTAGCTCCCACTTCAACAATGCTCGTCTTTCTCACTTTCGCTTTTCTTTTTGAAAAAGTTTTGGGTTCCCCTCTTTATTTTTGTTGTTTTTAAAATATATGAAAGCACTCAACAGAAATAAATGACTCTCTAAAACTTCCGGGTTGTCTCCCTGGCAGCGCTTTCTTTAAAGCCATTAAGCTAGGCATATAGTGCTCAAGTAGTGAATCCACCCGGATCCCAAGGTGTATCAAAGCCAATTTTAATTAACAATGATTTGTAATTTAGTAGTGAGCACAAAGCAACATATATCAAGCAATGATGAAGTCTAACTCTCTTCCTATGCATCGGCATGTCATAAAAGAACAATTCATGCACACCTAGTAAAGGCCAATGCATGGTATAAACAGTTTCTTGCAATTTTATCATGTTGGAAACATAGAGAGGTGGAGATATAGTTCCTCTCTCATAATAATTGCAAGTAGGAGCAGCAAGCACATGCATATTATATTTATCGAAATCATCATGTGCAACGGTAAAAGGCAACCCATCAATATAATCCTTAATAAGTGCAAACTTCTCCGATATAGTGTAGTTGGGAGAATTCAAAAAGATAATAGGACTATCATGCGTGGGTGCAATAGCAACAATTTCATGTTTAACATAAGGAACTATAGCAAGTTCATCTCCATAAGCATAATTCATATTGGCATCTTGGCCATAAGCATAGCAAGCATCATCAAAAAGGGATATTTCAAAAGAATCATAGGGATCATAACAGTCATCATAGCAATCATCCTTCGGTAAGCACGAAGGGGAATTAAGGAATGTATGAGTTGAAGAGTTACTCTCATTAGAAGGTGGGCACGGGTGATCAATCCGCTCTTCCTCCTTTTGTTCTTTGCTCTCCTCCTCATCTTTTTCATCCAATGAGCTCACAGTTTCATCAATTTCTTCTTCCATAGACTCCTGCAAAATATTATTCTCTTCTTGGACAGCGGAGTAGTCCTCAATATATAGTTTAACATAAGCATTAGAAGCATAATTCTCATAACAATATTCAAGTATAGCAAAATTTTCAGATTTGTGAAAAGTAGCATCATACTTTTCAATCAAAGAAGCAATTTAATAAGCACCCTCAAAAGCAACAAATTCTTCAATTTGTTGAACATCATAGTAATTGTAAACACCCTTAGCATACGAAGATACGATTCCATTATCACTAAACTCACATTGATAGGGAAGGTGTTTCTTAAGGTTTTCAGAACAACAAGTAAAATCATATATTTCACATAAATTCCAAGCATAGCATTGCAACGTTGAATTTGACTCCATAATAATTTCCTTTTTCAGATATACGGTTTCACACATAACAAGCATGCTCATCTAAAGATTTGCCCTCAACTAAGCTAGTTGGGGTTTTAGCACGAGCACATAGGGATCGAAGATGACCCAATTAATAAGCTTCAGCAGTGTGATAGATTTTGATTGGTTCTTCAACCATTGGTTCAGTAGGTACAACTAATTTTTTTTGGTATTTTGCATTTCTTACCCATAACTGAAGATAGGAAACAACTAAGAACAGCAAATAAAAATTACTTAGTGATAAAGCACACAAGCACACACGATAATATTCACCCCACGCTATTGCTCCCCGGCAACGGCGCCAGAAAAAGGTCTTGATAACCCACAAGTATAGGGGATCAATTGTAGCCTCTTTCGATAAGTAAGAGTGTGGAACCCAACGAGGAGCTAAAGGTAGAACAAATATTCCCTCAAGTTCTATCGACAACCGATACAACTCTACGCACACTTGACGTTCGCTTTACCAGAAACAAGTATGAAACTAGAAGTACTTTGTAGGTGTAGTTGGATAGGTATGCAAGATAATAAACAGCAAGTAAATATAAAGTAGGGGCTGTTTAGGTTAAGAAACAATAAAGTAAATATAGCGAGTGTGGAAAAGTGGTGGTAGGAGTTGTGAAATTGCCACTAAGCAATTGACTACTTTACTAGACCGATAGCAAGTATTATGTGGGAGAGGCCACTGCTAGCATGTCATCCCTGACTTGGAATTCTATGCACTTATGATTGGAACTATTAGCAAGCATCCGCAACTACTAATGTTCATTAAGGTAAAACCCAACCATAGCATTAAGATATATTGGTCCCCCTTCAATCCCGTATGCATCAATTTCTATGCTAGGTTGAAGCTTCTGTCACTCTTGCCCTCCAATACATAGTCCTATCAACATACAACCAACCCTAGGGTGTGATCCACGCGCGCAATCATATGATGGGCACCAAAGGACAGCAACATAACCACAAGCAAATTAAATCAATCATGGCAATTCATCAACCACCGGTAGGACAACGAAAATCTACTCAGACATCATAGGATGGCAACACATCATTGGATAATAATATGAAGCATAAAGCACTATGTTCAAGTAGAGGGTACAGTAAGTTGCGGGAGAGTGGACCGCTGTAGATAGAGGGGGGAAGGTGATGGAGATGTTGTCGAAGATGGCGGAGATGTTGGTGTAGATCGCGGTGATGATGATGGCCCCCGGTGGCACTCCGGTGCCACCGGAAGCGAGGGGGAGAGAGCCCCCCTCCTTCTTCTTCTTCCCTGACCTCCTCCCTGGATGGGATAAGGGTTTCCCCTCTGGTCCATGGCCTCCATGGCACGGGAGGGGCGAGAGCCCCTCCAAGATTGGATCTGTCTCTCTGTCTCACTCTGGTTTTGCGTTCCCAGATTCTTCCCTTTCACCATTTCTTATATTCCCGGAGATCCATAACTCCGATTGGGCTGAAATTTTGACACGGTCTCTATCCGGAAATTAGCTTTCTTGCGGCGAAAGAATGAGATCAACCGCCTTACGGGGTGACCACGAGGGTCAGGGGCGCGCCCCCCTACCTCGTGGGCCCCTCGAGCATCGTCTCGCGTGGATTCTTCTTCCCAAAAATCATATATATTCCAAAAAAAATCTCTGTCAGTTTTTATTCCGTTTGGACTCCGTTTGGTATGGATATTCTGCGAAACAAAAAACATGCAACAAACAGGAACTGGCACTGGGCACTGGATCAATATGTTAGTCCCAAAAATAGTATAAAAAGTTGCCAAAAGTATATGAAAGTTGAATAATATTGGCATGGAACAATCAGAAATTATTGGTACGACGGAGACATATCACGCTTCACCCCCAGAGCTGCCCTGGCCTTCAGGCCAGCTATGAGGCCTTCGTATTCCGCGATGTTGTTGGAGACCTTCTTGCCCTGCTGAAAGCAGAGCTGCACTGCGTAGTAGAGCTTATCCTGAGTGGGCGAGATGAGTATTGCACCAGCCCCTGCGCCCAGGTGCGCAAAGGCACCATCGAAGTACAGGACGCAACCATTTGGCGCCTCACTTCCTGGCGAGGTGGACCGGTCTTCGCCTACTTCAAGTGTCGGGACGTCCGTCCATTCCGCCACAAAATCAGCGAGCGCGGCTCCCTTGATGACCCTGGTAGTGGTGAACTCTAACTGGAATGCTTGCATCTCAATGTTCCACTTGGTGACCCTTCCAGCAGAATTGGGGCTCCTAAGCACCCTCTCTAATGGGTAGGCTGAGACAACCTTGATGGAGTGCCCCTGGAAGTAGTGTCGTAGCTTGCGCGAGGCCACCAAGAGTGCGAGTAGAAGCTTCTGAGGCATGGGATATCGCGCCCTCGCATCTCGCAGCACAGTGCCCACGAAATACACCGGGTGTTCGACGAGGGCTGGTGTGGTGCCTGGGCTCGCGTCTTGCAGAAGTTGAGACGCTTCGTGAGGTGACGGGGCTCCTGACGCCTAATTGTTTGTGGGAATTTTGGCGGCGGCGTCCTGTTGAGCTTGGTCTTCTGTCGACGCGACCACGGCTCTTGCGGTGCCTTCCTGATCTTGCATTGCCTCAGTTGTAGCCCGGCGCGGCGCACCCTTCGTTTGGTGATCCTCCCGAACCGCCACCAGTGCTGCACTAGCGGAGTACGGGGTAGCAACGAGGTAGAGTACTAGGGGCTCGAGGGGCCGTGGCGCCACCATCACCGGAGGGCTGGTCAGGTATTTCTTGAGGTCTTGAAAAGCTCTGTCGGCCTCCTGGGTCCACTCGAATGGGCCCTTCTTCGTCATCAGCTTGAAGAAGGGTAGGGCGCGTTCCCCTAGCTTGGAGATGAAGCGCCCCAACGCAGTTACTCGGCCAGCCAGCTTCTACAGCTTCCTAAGGGTCTGCGGCGGGCTCATGTCCTCGATGGCCTTGATCTTCTCTGGATTCGCCTCGATCCCTCTATGGGACACGAGGAAGCCCAGCAGCTTGCCGGAAGGGACGCCGAACACGCACTTCTTTGGGTTAAGCTGCAAGTTCACTTTGCATGGGCTCGCGAAGGTCTCCTCTAGGTCTTGAATCAAGGTCCTCGCCTCCCGAGACTTCACCACAATGTCGTCGACATAGGCCTCTGTGTTTCTCCCGAGCTGCCGCCCTAAGGCGATGTGCATCAGTCGCTGACAGGTTGCACCCGCGTTGCACAATCCAAAAGACATGCAGGTGTAGCAGTACACCCCGCATGGGGCCAGGAAGGCTATCTTCTCCACATCTTCTACCACCATCTTGATCTGATGATATCTTGAGAACGCATCCAGGAAGCACAGCAGGTCGCACTCGGCGGTGGAGTCGATGATCTGATCGATGCGCGGGAGCGGGAAAGGATCTTGGGGGCAGGCCTTGTTAAGGTTGGTGAAGTCAATGCACATTTGTTCCTTCCCGCCTTTCTTCGGTACTACGACGGGGTTCGCCAGCCATTCGGGATACCGAACCTCGCGAATGGCGCCCACTGCCTCCAGCTTGCGAGTCTCTTGGACGATGAAGGCCTGCTTCTCAGTGGATTGCCGTCTCGCCCGCTGCTTCACGGGGCGTACATTGGGGCATACCCTTAAGTGATGATGAATCACTTCCCTCGGGACTCCTACCAGCTGATTGGGCTCCCACGCGAATATATTCTTGTTTGCACGCAAAAACTTCACCAATGCTTCCTCTTGACCTTGATCGAGGCTAGAACCTATGGTAAAGGTGGCTCGTGAGGGCCCGTCCCCATTGACTGGCACCTGCTTGGTTTCCGCCTTGTCTTGTGTGAACAACTACTTCTTCTTGGTTGGTATGGCTCCCTTGGGCTTGAAGGTGCCCACGTCGGCAGGCTGCGCCGCCGCGGCGGTTTTGAGGGCGAGTGTGAGCGCTGTCAGAGCCCCTTGGCGTCCCCTTTGACAGTGAGGACGCCCTTGCTCCTAGGCATCTTCATGAGGTTGTAGGCCGGATGAGTCGCTGCCATGAACTGGGCCAGAGCCGGGTACCCAAGAATGGCATTGTACGGGAGGCCGATGCGGGCGATGTCGAAGTCGACCAGCTCGGTGCGGTAGTTGTCGCGCGTGCCGAAGGTGATAGGAAGGCGGATCTGTCCCAGAGAGCAGGCAGTGCCACCACCAACTCCTGAGAAAGGCTTGCTAAGGCTGAGCCACACGAGTGGCACGTGAAGAAGGTTGAAGGCCTCTACGGAGAGCAAGTTGAGGCCGACAGCTCCGTCGATGAGGGCCTTGGAAACAGCCACGTTGCAGATGGTGGGCGTGCAAAGCATTGGGAGCACGCCCGAGCCGGCGGTGGAGTCAGGGTGGTCCTCTGAGCCGAAGGTGAGGTCGGCCTCTGGCGCAGCCCAGCCTGGCGGAGCCCTCGGTCGCTTGGAAGCGGCACCAATCTGGCGGAGGAACGGCTTGACGTGGCGATCTGAAGGCGGTGCTTGAGAGCCTCCTAGTAGGGCCGCAACTGCGTGGTGCACCGGTACCACGTAGCGAGCAGTGAAGAGGTCGCGGAGTTCCCCCCAGGATGCCACCGTGGATCCACAGAGGTTGAGCAGCCAGGCGCGTGGCTCGCCGGCGAGGGCCATGGGGAGCCAGTTGGCCATGACCTTGTCGTCGCCCCCGGCCTCGAGGACGGCCTCCTCGTATGCCAACAAGAAAGGAGATGGGTCCGCCGTGCCGTCGTAGCGCGGCGGCCTCTTCGGCCTGAACTTTGGTGGCCATCGCACCTGCCGCAGGGCGGGGGCCAGGGCTCGGAGCCCCCTGGCCCCGTTGTCAGCACTGTCCGTTGGAGCCGGTGGCGGGGCACTTGCCATGAGGGCGAAGTGCGGTGGCGCGGAGCGTAGGCCGGTGGAGAGGAGCTATGGCGCACCCCCTACCTAGCGCGCCAAATGTCAGATCACGGGTTCCGGCAGACCCTTAAGGTTCGAACTCCGGAGTGCGCGCGAAGTTCTTTCCCTCCTACCGATCTACGCCCTAGCTCGCTAAGGTATCGCGGACGAACTCGATGCACTCACAACACAAAGACACAAGGTTTATACTGGTTCGGGCCACCGATGTGGTGTAATACCCTACTCCAGTGCGGTGGTGGTGGATTGCCTCTTGGGCTGATGATGAACAGTACAAGGGGAAGAACAGCCTCCCGAGGTTGTGGTGTTCTTGTGCTTGGTGTGCTAGGGTTGGCCTTTGATCAGATCCTATCTCCCTAGATCTCTCCTTCTCTTCTCATCTCCATCTCTTCTCCTCCCCTTCTCTTCTCTTCTCTTTTTTCACTCTCTAGGTGGTGGCTAGTCCTACTTATATAGGCCCTGGTCCTCTCCCCAAATATTGAGCGGGAAGGGAGCCAACAACAGCGGCCAATTTGAAAGGGGATAGCCAGTACAAGCTATCCTGACAAAAGGTGGTATTCGCCTGCCAAAGGTTCTGGTGGTGACGCCGTCCTAGGCTCCATGGTGACCTCCATCCTGCCGTCCTTCTGGTCTTGGTCTTGTTGCACCGATATGGAAAACTTTGCCTGATGCCTCGGTACTCCACGCATGCGCTTGCCTCCTTAGCACCAAAGAGGAAACAAGGATGTTGTGTGCACTGGCGCCCGCCTGGCGCCAGCCTGGTGTCGATCGTCATGGCTCACATCATGAGAGCCTCGCGAGGTTCGCCCCGCCTTGATATCTCCGCTCCTCGCGAGGCAGCTATGTGAGGCAGCTCCTGAGGAGATCTTGTGTCGTCTGCCTCGTGAGGCTTGGCCCCTCACGAGGGTCTTGAATGCCTTGTTGATGATGATGGGCCGTACAGCCATGCCATGGGCTGCAGGCAGGCAAGTCTAGGGACCCCCGTTCCCAGAACGCCGACAGTCTCGAGAGCTCCAGCTCTAGCTCTAGTCATTGGTCCACTTAGTGCTTCTTGAGACGATGGTGAGTCCATGGGGATGATCGTAGGATGCTCTGCATCATCTCCCCTCCCTTGGGGAAGATTCGTCCTCGGATCAAGTTCTTCATCACCATGGAAAGGTGAGAGGTCCTTGACGTTGAAGATATCACTCACGTTGTACTTGTCGCGAGGGAGGTCAATCTTGTAAGCATTGTCGTTGTAGCATGCAAGCACCTTGAAGGGTCCGTCCTCTCGTGGTCAAAGTTTGGACTTGCGTTCTTGGGGAAAGTGGTCCTTGCGAAGGTGTAGCCACACGAGATCACTAATGTTGAAGACCATGGGGTGCTTGTTGATGTTGAGCTTGGTCGCAAGTCGTTGTACTTGGCACTCGATGGTATGTCTTGTATCCTCATGCACCTTCTTGAGATGAGTCACACGTGCACTTGCGTCCAAATTGATGCGCTCTTGGAGTGGTAGAGGGAGAATGTCCAATGGGGACAGAGGGTTGAATCTGTAGACGACCTCGAAGGGGGACTTGCCGGTTGTTGAGTGTCTTGCACGGTTGTAGGCGAACTCGGCGATAGGTAGACACTCCTCCCACTCCTTGATGTTCTTCTTGATGAGTACTCGAAGTAGAGCGGAGAGTGTGCGGTTGGTAACTTCCATTTGGCCGTCGGTTTGTGGATGATACATCGTGGAGAAGAGTAGCTTGATTCAGAGCTTGGCGCATAGGGTCCTCCAAAAGTAGCTAAGGAACTTGACATCACGGTCCGAGACGATAGTCTTTGGCACTCCATGTAGACGCAATATTTCCCTACAAAAGAGATTAGCAACATGTGAAGCATCGTCTATCTTGTTGCAAGGAATAAAATGTGCCATCTTAGAGAAACCGTCCACAACGACAAATACCGAATCCTTTCCATTTCTAGTCCTAGGCAATCCAAGTATGAAATCCATGCTAATGTCTTCCCATGGTTGATATGGTATCGGGAGAGGCATGTAAATGCCATGGGATTGAGCTTTAGACTTAGCTTTGTGACATGTAGAGCATCGGTTGGCGAAGCGGTTGACATCACGGTACATCTTGGGCCAAAAGTAGTTCTTCGAGAGCGTGGCAAAAGTCTTGTCGCATCCAAAATGTCCCATTATGCCTCCATGAGAGTCCTGCAAAAGCAACAAACGGAGAGAAGACTCGGGGATGCAAAGTTTGTTAGCTCTCATAAGATATCCATCTTTGATGTAATGGCGTTCCCAAGAGGTGTGCGTCAAACACTTGGCATAAGGAGTAGCAAAAGTAGGATCATGCTCATACGAGTCTTCTATATGCTCAAAGCCAATGACATCTAATTCAAGTTGAGTAACAAGCATGCATATGCGGGAAAGGGCATCCGCCATAATGTTTTCCTTACCTTTAATGTACTTGATGACATAAGAAAAAGATTCAATAAATTCACTCCATTTAGCATGACGCATGTTCAACTTGGTTTGGCCCTTAAGATACTTGAACGTTTCATGATCGGTATGAATGATAAATTCATGAGGGCGAAGATAGTGTTCCCATTCATGCAAAACGCTGACTAAAGCATATAGCTCTTTGTCATATATGGGGTAATTGAGTTGCGCACCGGAGAGTTTCTCACTAAAGTAAGCCATGGGGCGCTTCTCTTGCGTTAACACACCTCCTATGCCATTACCACTAGCATCACAATGAATCTCAAAGGGTTTGTCAAAGTTGGGTAAAGCAAGCACGGGAGCATGAGTAAGAAAATTCTTAAGCTCATTGAAAGCGGTATCTTGGGATGGTCCCCAAACAAACGGCGCATTTTTCTTGCTCAATGCATGCAAAGGCAAAGCAATGGTGCTAAAATCTTTCACAAAGCGATGATAGAAACCCGCAAGGCCAAGAAAACTACGCACTTGAAGCAAGTTGGTTGGTTTTGGCCAAGTCTTGATAGCATTGACCTTGGACTCATCAACATGAACACCCTTAGAGGAAACAACAAAACCCAAGAAAATGAGCTTTTGAACGCAAAAAGGCATTTCTCCATATTAGCATAGAGATGCTCTTTTCGAAGAGTTTGTAAAACGGTGCGAACATGGGTGACATGATCTCTAAGAGATTTGCTATAAACAACGAAGTAGACCACAACAAACATACCAATGTAAGGGCAAAAGACATGATTCATAAGACGCATAAAAGTACCCGGTGCTTCCGATAGACCCATAGGCATAAGTAACCACTCATACAAGCCAAACTTGGTTTTGAAAGCGGTTTTCCATTGATCACCCTCTTGTATGCGGATTTGATAGTAACCACTCTTAAGATCAATTTCGGAAAAGATAGTGGCACCACTAAGTTCATCAAGCATATCATCAAGGCGTGGAATGGAATACCTATAATGAACGGTGATAGCATTGATAGGTCTACAATCGGAGCACATGTGAAAGCTACCGTCTCGTTTTGGCACAAGAATGATCGGGACGGCACAAGGGCTCAAACTTTCACACACATGTCCATGGTCTATGAGATGCTTTACTTGCCTTTGTATTTCTTTGGTTTCTTCGGGGTTGACTCGGTAGGGGGCTTTGTTCGGAAGAGGTGCTCCGGGGATGAGGTCGATGTGGTGCTCGATGCCTCGTAGTGGAGGTAGTCCCAGAGGTAGCTCGTTGGGGAAAACATCGTGAAATTCCTGCAAAAGAGAAGACAACACTAGAGGAAGAGTGTTAGGGGTTTTAGTTTGTGGTTCATTGTCCTTGCACAAAAGGACATAGTGTAGGACACTAGATGCGTTCTCACACACTCCTCTTATCTCACTTTTGGTGGAAAATAGGACTAAGTACTTCTTTCGCTCATCGTGGAGGTGCTTGATTTGGGCTTGTGGCGCTCACTCTCTTTTTGGTGGCTCGCTCTCTCACTATTATCTCCACGATGGGTGGCTTTCTTGTCGGCGACAACTTGGCTTGGAGACATGGGATGAAGGACGTACTCCTTGCCCTTCATCTTGAAGATGTAGTGGTTCGTTCGACCGTTGTGGATTACTCGTCTATCAAATTGCCATGGGCGTCCAAGGAGAAGGTGGCAAACGGTCATTGGAACGACATCGCACTCTAAGGTGTGTTCGTAGGCGCCAATTTTGAAGGAGACTTGTACTTGATGCTAGACTTGGATAGTGCCAGAGTCGCTAAGCCATTGCACTTTGTATGGATGTGGGTGCTTCGTCTTGGGCAATTGGAGCTTGGAGCAAAGTTCTTCACTTGCAAGATTATGACAACTCCCTCCATCGATGATGACCTTGACGGAGCGTCAATTGATGCCAGCCTTGGTGTGGAATATGTGGCATCTTTGGTCTTCTTCTTGGTGATGTTGGAGAGTCAAGACCTTGGAGACAACAAGAGCGGGACTTGAATCTTCATCGCAAAAGACTTGTTCCTTTTCATCGTTCACTTGCCGGTGCATAGCGACTTGCTGATGGCGTCCATTTCTCCTTCACTCATTGAGTCATAAGTGCCATTGTCATTGAGGATCATGGTCCTCTTGTTGGTGCACTCATAGGACTTGTGGCCTCGGCCTCCGCATGTGAAGCATTTGAAGGAACTTGTCTTGACGGTCTCATCGGTGGGGGTTGATGATGATGAAGCTCTCGGCTTGAAGTTGCTTGTAGTAGGAGGATGACTTGGAGTTGATGAAGCTTTCTTGGAACTCGACTTGTCGACGTTGCTTGTAGAAGGCTTGGTAGACGGTGTTGGAGTCGTTGAAGCTTGGGTGTTGGAGAAGCCGTATGACTTGGACGAGAACTTGGCATACTTGTAATCATCTTACACTTGACGTTCCGCTTTGGTAGCTTGATGCACTAGCTCGATGAGGTTCGAGTATGGTTGGAAGTCGGCGATCTTCTTGATAGGATGGTTGAGTCCATTCAAGAAACGTGCCATTGTTTGTTCATCATCTTCCGTGATGTTGGCTCTTATCATGGCAATCTCCATCTCCTTGTAGTACTCTTCAACGCTCTTGGTTCTTGCTTGAGTAGTTGGAGTTTCTTGAAGAGGTCGCGGTTGTAGTAGGTAGGCAAAAATCGTGCTCTCATGACATCCTTCATTTGTGCCCAAGTAGTGATGGGTGGTTCACCTCTTGCCTCACGGCGCTCGATAACTTGTTCCCACCAAATGAGGACATAGTCTTGGAACTCTAGGGATGCCATTACGATCTTCTTCTCTTCTTCAAAGTTGTGCAAACGGAAGATTTTGTCGACCTTCAATGCCCATGAAAGATACTCTTCGGGATCGTTGCTTCTGTTGAACTTGGGCATGGTGAACTTGAGCTTGCCGTAGCGTTGCTCTTCATTGTGTTGGGGTCGGGGATGGTGATGCCCATGTTGTTGACGATTGTCAAGCTCGTGTTGCTCTTGGAGAGGAGGGTTGTGAACCTCATGTTGCTCTTGTTGTGGATGAATTCCATTGTCTTCATGCTCTTGATGAACTTGATGTTCTTGGCGAGCTTGTGGAGGGGCTTGTTGATCTCGAGAGGAACTTGAGGAACTTGACGGTGCACGCGAGTGGAATCTTCTTTCTTGAATTTCTTCTCGAACTGCTTCTTCTTGTTCACAAGCTTGTCGGCCTCGGTTGGCTACGGCTCGAGTAGAATCTCGGAGGTCTTGTTGCGCCGCAAGTGCTTGAGTTTCCCGGAGTTGTTATTCTTGGCGTTGTGCCTCGGCATCTTGTGCATCTTGGTGTAGACGTGCTCGCTCTTCCTCTTCATGTTGGTGTTGTCTATGCCGTTCTCGTGCTAGTGCAAAAGCCTCTTGGGTTTGACGTTGTCGGCGCTCTTGAGAGTCCGTGTCGTGTAGAGCATTGAGGCTTGCTTGACGATCGTTGTGCGCGGCATGGCAGAGAGTGTTCTATGTCGGTGTACTTGAGCCGGAGAGGGTGAAGTCGGAGTGTCGGCTTGAACGGCTCCTTCTTGAAGAGGACGAAGTGGAAGAAGAGCGGTTGAGCAACAAAGCGCGAATCTCATCCATCCTTGCGTCATTCTCTTGCTTGTGATCGTCGAGCTTGTGGTCGAAGTAGTCCCTTGTACATTGCTCGGAGAGTCGCAAGTCGTCGATGCGTTCATTCATTGCTTGTTGCTCTTGATGCAAAGCACGTTGTGCACCAAAGAGGTGGCTCTTGGTGACGTAGGAGTTCATGTCGTCGTCGTGCTCAATGAAGAGTGGGTTGGTAGAAGTACTTGGCCTATCCATCATTCCAAGAAAAATGTGAGTGGTAGAAAGAGAAGAACGAATACCAAATGTACCTTGACCGAAGTTGAAACTGGATCGATGATCACTCCAATGTAGGACAAGGAAATAGCACAATTGGTACTAGTTTTTGTCGGTTTCTCACACCTACAAAAGTAA